>NC_087496.1:2415714-2717678 GCF_036417665.1 Passer domesticus | reverse complement strand
TTTTCAAAGCCCTTACTGTGCCCTGTGCTGGAAATGGTGAGCGGTTTTGAAAGGAACAGTCACACACTTCTTCAAAACACACGGTCCCTGCCCAGCCCAGATGAATGCCAGGTATTCCTACTTCTTCTATTCCAGTCCTTTTAGAAACTGCTTGATCAAATAGCCTAAACAGATCTGCCCAGCTGAGGCTGGGCATGGAAAGTCTAAAGGTGCACCAGGAATTGGGAATGATGGAGAAGTGTTTAGCCATGCAAGTCTGACAAATATCTCCTGACTGTACCTGTCTGTAGATGGGGAACCACAAAGCAAAATGAAGGTTTTCCCAAACTGAAATTCTTCAACCATGGCCAGATTATTTGCAGTTCTGATCATTGCCCCCTCACATACACACTGTGTTTTTACTAATCTGAGAGCTAGCTAGAGGGAGTTTACAGATCAGAAAAAATAAGCTCTTTTGTGCATTATTGCACTTTTTTTTTTTTGTTTATACATATGTATGTATAGCTTCAGAGATTTTTACTAGCCTGTTTTGGATAAAACAAGCAATTTATTCTCTCTAAGGACAACTTTCTAACCAACAGGGGGTTGTTTACAAAAAGCCTATAGAGCAATGATGAATTGTTCCTGTTTCAAAACACTTTAAATCCTTGCCAACTCGGTTTATTAAAGGCCATTACTCCAGCTACACACACAGCTCAAGCAAGCAATAAACTGAAATATTTGCAATTTCATTTGTCCATATTTAGAAAAAGCTACAAATGGAGGGTGTGGGATTTTCAGAGCAGTGAGTCTTGTTTGGTCGAGCCTGTTTGGGCTCAAGTACTGCTTTGAAACCTAAATTAGGAAGTACATTAGGAGATTTGTGATTTTTCTTACAGCTTCTGAAGTTAACTCAGTATTTGATGCCAAATGCCCACGGCCTACAGATGATGTGCTGAGTGAGTAGGTATTGCTTGATCTCAGTATTCCAAAGGCATGATATACTCCCTTAGTTTTGAGTCTTGTTTTTTGTAAATTGTTGTTTTCTGGACAGATTTGTTTTATGCAAACACGAGGAGGAAATTAAACCAATAGAGAAAGGTTGCTCCTGAAGAAACAGAAGACACAAAAGTCGTATTATATTGCACATCAATTTGTATTCAGTCAGCCTAGGCAGCTCTGATACTCTCTGAGACTGAGTTCTTTCTATTAATAGCCAGCTTTTGTAAGGAAAAAAAGTTTATTGACCTTTGGAAAGTGTTTAAAGGGTTTCAGTGACTTCAACAATTTTTCTCTTTTTAGGTTAAACCCACATATTTTAGTTAAATAGAGTGAAAACAGTTGGGATTTAAGTACTTTCCAAGTTGCTGGAATGAGGTTTCTCCACCAGATCCAAAGGGTGTTTTAGAAACATGCTGCAAAGAAGTTCTGTGCTGCAATTCAGTCTTGATTTTATCTACCTTTGTGAGGCTTCTTAAAAGGGCTTGAAGGAGAAATGCTTTTTCTGGGCTGCTGTGTGTGAAATAGCCCAGTGCCTGCTGATGAGCTGAATTTAGAGCCCATTTCTCTTCACTTCTGATTTCTCTGAGAAGCCAGGGAGACAAGACAATGCCTTTTGCTGAGCTTTATTGTGACCTAGAGGGCTACAACACTGAGCTCAAACCCAGCATTTTCTCTTTTTCCTGATGTGTTACACAGGTAAATGAGAGTCCTTTGTGATTCATGCTCTGAACAGTGCTTCACCCAAACCACATTTCCTGACTGCAGAGATGTAATAATCAAAGGTGGTCGGGTATGAGGTGAGGACATAATCTGATCATTAGAATCATTTTCATCCCTGAAGTATTTTACTAAAGAGTTCATTGGTGAGAAGGTACAAATACACTGTAGACATACCTGGATATTGGATTTTTAAGACTTAAAATTTTGAGTCAGAAGGCAAATTGCTTTCAGAATACCAAAGAGAAAGGGGAAAGTTACAAAGACTTTATAGTTCTGACCTGTTCTTCCTTGAAAAGAAATAAGGATCATTAACACCGAGGTGCAAGGCAAGGCCTGGGGTTCATTATTCGTTGCATTCTGTGTTACACATTATCTTTTCAGCCTCCTAATCTCTGGGTAACATCTTAATTTAGTTCTCATTTTTCAATCTGGTTCAACTGGAGGAGAATAGAGTTCTTGGAGGATTTTATTTGGTTGGTTTAGGGTTGGGTTTACTTTTTAATTGTCTGTAATTGTTTCTTGTTAATATCTCTTTTCTCCATAGAAATGAATACAGTTTAAATGCAAACACCATTTTATTTCTGCTCTCTAACTTGTTGGAACTGTTCAGTTCTTTGAAATGCTGGTGTTCTTCACAAGAGAGATGTAAAAACACAGGACATCTTAAAACAATTTATGTTGCTAATGTGCTTGGATTCCAATCAGAGCAAGAGAGATAACTAAAATAGAAAAAACTTGCCTTAAACTACACTTGGGATTAAACCTAAAACATCAATTTCTTTCAGAGGGTTTTGAATTCTGGGATGCATTTTCTTATTTCTTCTTAGCTTTTTTTCCCTCCCTCCCAAAACAATCCATTATGTAGTATGCATTTCTGTGTCTGCTAGACAAGGGTCAGGGTTGATGTGGTTCAGCCCTCCTGCTGCAAGCAGGGTCAGCCCAGTGGTGTTTCCCACAGCTGCAGTTCAGTTGTCAGGCTCGCAGAGACCACGGTCAAGTCTCTCATACTGAGAGATCAGTAGACTCGGGTGTTGAAAATGGTTCTGGGTTCACATGGATTCTGAGTCTAAAAGATGTGAATTTAAACTTTTTAAAAAAGTAATAGCTGCCAATGCAGTCAAATATATTTTATAAGACTATGATCCCTATATGTCCCCTGCGGGATGAGATTTTATTGTTTTTAAGCTATGGTTTAAGGTTTTTATATGAGGGCTTCAGGCACTTCTTGGTCGCTGGTTCCACCCTGCAGCCCCGGGTGTGGGAGCGCTGAGGTGAGTGCTGGTCTCTCTCAGAGACAAACCAGGAAGCATTTTATATGCAAATCCAGCAGGAGCTTGGTGCACCCTGCAGGGATGAGAGAATTCAGATGGAGGAGCACCTGCTGCTCCTGCATCCATTGCAACTTCCACACCATCAGAATATGGAAAATAGCTGATTTTCATTCAGGCCGCTTACGTTCGAGTTTTGCTCACAAGGTGAAATCCTGTTTTGGAGGGTTCTCATCTCCAACTGTAGACATAATAAATCCCATAGCATCGTGATGGCAGGTAAGAGGGTTCAAGACAGTACCTCACCACACCAGAGGTACCTGGTGAATAGAGTGGGTTCCAAGTATTTGAGGAAATGTACCATAAAAGAAACAAATGTGAATTTTTTTAGTGCAACAGTACTTACTGCTCTGGATTTTCGTTCACTCCGTGTGTGCTAGCGCAGTAACTCCGTGTCCCACAGGTCTCAGCTACAAATCTGGTTGCACTAAAAAAAAAAGTAGATCTGGTGCTACCAGCCTGTGTGGCAGCTGTACCTACAGTCTTCCTGAGGGTTGCTGAAGTCCCCAGAAGAGTGATTTTGTTTCACCATTCATTTAGCTGATGCATGCTTTTGATATTCTGACCTGTAACCCTGGCTACACCGAGTCCTTGGACAGCTTCCTTGCTCTGTTCTGCAGTGCCTTCACTCGAGGTGCTGCCCCATGGTGAAACCCCAAAGAGGGAAAAGTGGAAGCTGGAGGAAAAAAAATGTGAATTAAATTATTGTTGGGCTTCTTTGTGCATTTTAGTAACAGTGAAACCCCCTTAACTGTGCCAGTCTCCAGTCACCAGCCGTATATCCAGTCATCATCTCATCCACAGTACAGCTTCTCTTGTTGATGCTGGCCACAGCTAGATTACTTGGCATGTTTATTGACCTAACAGAATTGGTTTTGGGTTTTGGTTTTGTTTTTTAATGTATACGATGTTTAAATACACTTCACATTTTATATAATACTATCTGGCTATTAGTATTTTTCAGGAACCATAGTTCTTGGTGGCTATATATATTTTTGTGACTTTTTTTGTAAACTAAGTGCCGTTTCAACGTTACAATCATTTTTAGAGTTATTGTAATCAATGTGAATATCATGTTTTTTCAAATCTGTTCTGAGCCTGTAGTGTTTGCTTTGTGATCATACGTGTAATGTATATATTCTGTATAGTTACATTGTATTGAAATACTAGCTTGTTTGATATAAGAAAAGTATGTATTGGGTACCTTTTTGCTAGCCTGGTTGTTTAATCTTTAAAAAAAAGTTCCAAAATACAAAAAAAAAAATCTCCAAACTGGTCCCATTATAGGTCAAAATTAAGGGGGGAGAAAAACTAGTTTTGAGTGTCTTTGGATAGAAATATGAAGCTAAGATTTTTCATTAAAATATTAATGTTTTATGGAGTATATCTTTGCTTTGTGTCGTTATTTAACTCTGCCAGCGTTTGCCTTGCAGTAGAACAGAGTAACCTGGACCCTCAGTGAGAAGGTGCAGCTCTGTCCCTTGAGCTACATTCTAGCTTTGCTTAGAACCAAAAGAGCTGATATGAGGAGAACTCGCTGGTGCTGAAGCTGTCACTGGGAGAAAGGTAGTTTAAAACAAAATGAACAATAATAAATGGTTGGAGAAGTTACACGAGTCAAGAGTTCTAAGAATAAAGTACACATTTCTGATTCATTTTCCTTTGTATATTAGATTGCCTTCTGTTCATGTTCTCTTTAGACCTCATTCTGCAAAAGTGCTGGGGCCAACTTTCCACGGGGTGATGTTGATGGAAAGCCAAGGGGGAGCCTAATCAAATTAGCCAAAGCAGAAGGTGTTTAAAAAGTACAGTAGGCAGTCGTTGTAGTGGCAGCTGTGAGCTTCAAAGTAGTCATGAAACAGCCCAGAGTGTGGGACTTAAAATCCATCTCTGCTGTTTCTACAACCCTTGCAATTAAAATCACTTTCCTCCTCCAGACCCACCTGTGTGAGTGAGCTGCAATCCTGGCTGGATCAGCACATAACTTGGGAAAATGGCAGGTGGGTAAGTGCTTGGCTGAAGAGGCAACTCTGCTCTACAGCAGCTCAGTAACAAGCAGGCTGGAGTGATTTATACACCAGCTGCCAAACTGCTCAGTGTCTGACACAGGAGTGAGGCACAAAATGGAAAAGCACTCCCTGGGGCAGAGTAGCTGGAGCCACGATGAACATGGGGAGGGCTTGAGAGTTCCTAAATCCTGAGTTCTCCTTTCACTGAGGGCCATGCCTAGGGACAGGTGTCTGAACCAAGAGCATAACTGGGAGTTCAGCTGGTCAGGGCCTGGAGAGGATGCAGTGTGACACACAGAGGCTTGGGTCTCCCATGAAAGCAAAAATGTTGGTTCTTTGAAACCAGGTCCCATTTGGAGTTTGCAGTAAATTCTGGCTGAGTGCAAAGGCACACACAGCACCCCAGAGCTGGGCAGGGCACTGTGGGTGGATGGTGGAGCTGTGAATTCACACCCAGCACCCCAGATCTGGGCAGGCACCCCTGGGTGGATGGTGAAGGTGTAAATTCACACACAGCACCCCAGATCTGGGCAGGCACCCCTGGGTGGATGGTGAGGCCTGGGCTGGTGACTGGAGCAGGTTTTTCCAAAGTATGACCATATGTTCTGTGTTAAACATCCTTTAGGCACTCTTAACAAAGCAAGTGCACACTATTGAAGCTTTTTTTGTGTGGCTTCCTTAAAGCATTCAGCATTTTATTCCTGCCAGTAATGAAGGATTATTTCTTTTGCTTAGAGGAGAGTGTCTGAGCTAAGACCAGACTCAGCTCCTGAGAATGTGGCAGAGCAGGGACAAGAGTTCTCCCAGGGCTGATTGCACCATTCCTACCCAGGTGATATCCCCAGGAAAAAGAAGAAACCTGGCTTGGGTTATGCACAAAGTGCTTTCCACAAGCTGCATCTCCAGAGCAGTGAGGTCACATCACCACTGTGAGACCCTGAGCATGCAGAGCAGGGGAGGTGTCCATGCACAGCCTTTCTTACAGCCCAGAGATGGGGTGCAGTCCTTGTGGAGTTTGGGGTCTGCCAACAGCTTTTCAGAGCACACGAGCATGCTTCAATAGCAGATTCACTGACAGTAGCTCTGATTTCCTTAGCTGCCTTTCACAAATCCTTGAGAAATAGGCCACAAACACCCAGAGTGAGATCTGTGTGTTTGAAAACCACTCTCAGGGCTTGAGTTAATTGCCTTTGAGCATGAGCTGCCTTTGTCTCAGTCACAAGGTCTCAGGTGAAGATAAGAGAGCAACTCACAGGGCATCTATTTGTGTATCTCACTTGAACCTTTACCTCACTGTTGAAGTTTGAACTCTTCTATCCAAATTATGAAATTAATGAATTAAATGTAACATGTTGAGTGGCTGTGCCCTTTGACACACACCCCTCTCATTTCAAACACCACTGGGTTCCTTGGGAGTGTCTTTGAGAATGCATGCACTGCATCTGGCTGAACTGCTGCATTCCCAGTCTCCCCAGTGCCTCTCTAGGTGCTTGACATGTGTTCTGCAAAGCTCCCAGCACTCAGAAGGTGACAGCTTTTTCTCACAGAGTGCTGCCTGTTCCCCTGAACTGTGTGCTCATCCAGAAGGAATTCTGAACAATGACCATGTGAAAACACCAGCTGAGCAGCTCCTTCCTTGCTGCTTCCCCACAGGAGCAGCTGCTGCTGCTGTCTCCTGGTAATGCTCACATGAAATGGGTTACGAGCTCAGACCTCCAGCAAGAGCCTGGCTTTGCTCTGGCTTAGCCCTCACAAGCTTCTCTTGATTTTAGAGTGGGAATGAGAGATGTACTTTCCTGCCATCCCATGCCCATCTCTAAACAAGCTTCTCCTCCCCAGGGAGGCAGGACTGACAGACAAGATACTGTAAGAAACAGATATATTTTCTGGTCTTAAAAGGTTTTCCTTTTTTTGAGGAGAGAGTGAGCATTGATGGTGCTTCAGTATATTTTTCTCTTTCATTTTTTCCCCTTGCAGAATCTGACATTGTCTAGACTTTTTTCAAGAAAAAACAATGTCAGCTACAAACAGATTGCTTTTAAGTATGAAGGAACAGAAGTAAGTATTGGGCACAATTCACTGATGTCAAAATAAAGTCCTTAATTATTTGTTGGCTTGAAGCATTTCTGTCTGCAGTGCTGAATGGCTTTCAGACTACCTTGGGCCCAAGAGATCTGAGTATGGCCCTGACATTTGTGCCTCTAGCACATTGAAATTAAATCATTTAAATTCTCTGGGGGCAGGAGAAGCCTCCCTCCCAGGTGAGCACAAAGGGGATGATCAGGAGTGCTCAGGAGGAGCAAGGACACCAAGAGGAGTTTGGAGGAGCTGCCCCTCAATTCCAGGAGCAATTCTGTGTATTTGGGTGAAGAGACACACACAAGGAGAAATGATCCCAGGGGGTTTGGTACTCCATCATTGCATGGAAACAGCCCGCTGGTTTTGGAAGAACAAGGTAAATTACAGTTCCAGCCACTGAAGCATTTAAATAGTCTGCCTTGCCAGAAATTTAAATTGCTCCTTAAGAGCAAACCCATTTTGTGAACTTTACTTTTGCCAGTAGCTTCTCTGACTCAGCAGAGTTTATTTTATAGCCTGTGTATTAGTGGGGTGCACAGAACTTTTTGGAGAGTTTCTGTGCATAAACAGACCCTTGCACTGTGCAAAACAAAACTGGAGAGAAAAGACACCAAAGCACAAGACTAATAGACAACAGAGCTTAGAAAACCAAAACATCTCTCCAGGGTAGGACTTCATCTTCCCACAATTTAAACGAGAAAAATAACAAAAATCCTAACAAAACCTTTTATATAACTTCAGTGTGGCAGTGATCAGTTTCAGGGTTGACGTGACAGCAATTACAAACAACAGTTATGCAACTGCCTCGTTGATGGAATTGAAATTAATACAGAGAAAGGAAGGAGCCAGACAAAAAAAAGTGGCTTTGGGTTGAATTGTTATGCTTGAAAGAAATAAAAAAATGCTCAGGTCTGCCTCTTTTGAAAAAGTGAGCACAAGCCCAGGCTGAGAAATCTCCTTGAAGAACAGAGAGAGTGAATTGCTCTTAAAAATTCTGTGTTAGAGGCAAAATTGTGTTTCTCTTCTAAGGTTTACAGCTCATGGTTTTTTTAATCTAACTAGCTAGTTCAGTATTCTAATGTTGCTCACGTTCCTTTGAGTCTCCTTTTTAAAGGCATTTAGCAGAGTTCCACTGGGTGCTGTGATTGTGGCTGATTCACAGCACCGCAGGAGAAGCCCACGCTCACGTGTGCACCCACATCATCCCCTCCACTCTCCATCTGCATGCTGGAGTGGAGCTGAAGGCAGCATCTGGCATCCCAGGCAGGAATGAATCCTCAGGGTGGATACTGTTTGAGAGGGCTTGGATTCGTGGAAAGAAAACCTGGGAAAATCCTGAGTCTAACTGGAAAATCCTGAGTCAGAGCCCTGCCTGCGCTGACAGGAGCTGCTCCTGGCTCATTCCCTGAGATGTCTCTGGTGGGGCAGGGTGCAATCACTGTTCATGCAGCACTGGGTTTGTGCAGACATGAGCCAAACCCCTGGAGTTCATCTGCCATTCAGAGGCAGGTGTACCAAACTGCCAGGGTGGGTCTCTTATTGAGGAAACACTGCAGATTTTCTGTTTCTGTCCAGGCAAGGTTCCCTGCCCAGGGCAGGGCGTTGGAACCAGATGATCTTGAAGATCTCTTCCAACCCAAACCACTCTGTGACTCTATGAATTTCTCCTGTTGATTTAGGGAATAAAGCACCAAGGGAGACACAGGGAATAGGAATTAAAGCCGTTGTTTCTTTGCTCCTCCTCTCCTTTTTCACCCCAAGCAGCAGGAAGCAGAAAGGTCCTGAGCTTTTTGCTTCCAGGAGGAGAGGAGGAGCAGATTTTGGAGGACCCTACACAAGATGGGTTTGCTGCACATCCACTGCCATGTGAGTCACCCTGGGCATTCCCTGCCCTGCACAGAACAGGTTCAGCCAGGATGAAAACACTGCAGGATGGAAACCACTGGCTATCCAGACCTGCTGGAGCTTTTGTGCTGATTCCCTACCAGCCTTGCCACAAGCAGGTGTTGGACATGTGGCCTCATCCCCAGCAGCCTCGTTGCCCAGGAGAAAAGCTGATCTCCAAAAAAGCCTTGGCTGTTGAGTGCCCAAAGGCCACTTGTTCACACCTGGTTTCTGTGCGAGCCAGGAACTGAGCACTGCATGTGGCCTTGGCTGTTCAGTGCATCCAAAATCCAGTTTCTGTTCTCCTGTTGGAAGCGTGGATGCTGAGAATTTTAAACTTCCTGTGCTTAAAGGCACAGACCCACAAGAGAACACTGCATTTGACCTGAGGCTGTGGAGAAGGCTTCCAAAATTTATTGATAGCACTCTGTTTACAGGTGTGGAGTTGGTTAGAAGTGTGTAATATCACAGGGTGGGAAACTTAGAGTTTGGGGTTTTAAAATATAGAAATAAATATGAAGCAAGATGGGGGTTTTAGGGTGAAGGCAGGTTGTTCTTCTTTACCTTCTTCCTTCTTCTTCGTGGGTTTGGGTGATGTTTTGTAATTGGGCAGAAAAGTCTGCATTGCAGGCTTCCAGGGATCACTTATTGGGTTAAAAGGGAAAATAATCTAGGTGTCAGTTCTTAATTGGATAGTTTAGTCTTAAAAGACCTTGGAACAAGAGATTGTTGGCCATTTTGTGCCTTGCTAATGAAAAGCTGCAGAACTCATGGTTGTGAGGCTGTTTCACTGATAAGAAATAATAAATACCTGAGTCTGAACATGAACTACTGTCTCAAGTGCCTTCAATCCCGACCCAGAGAAACCAATATTCTCCCTTGCTTTCCTGCTTTCCTCCTCCTGTCTGTTGCTGTGGGTTCTAAGGGAACAAGGAAAAAGTGAAAGCTGGCGTGGCCTCTGACATCCTCCACTCCAGAAATAAAGCCCTGGGAGGTTGAATCTGATGATTTTCCTGGCCTTCCCCTCTGGAGACATGGCAAGGTTAGAGAAGCTTGATCTATGGTGTGGCTGGGCAGCTGTGATGGGTGCTTTGTCACAGTCCAGAGCAATCAAGCTAACACAAACCAGAGCCCTCCCTGGAGCTTTATGGAACCCTTTAAAAAGTGATGGATGTTCTGCAGCAGCAGAGCAAGGGGAATCAGTAGGTTAGGTCAAACTGCAGAACACGATAACCAGGGCAATTAATACCACTTAATGGGAAACTGCAAGCTCTTGGCTCCTCAGATATTAGAGTTCATAATCCAGGCCAGATTGCCTTTGAAGTATGGCTCTCATCAAGGGAGGCTGCAGAGCCTTGCTGCAATAAAACCATTCCATGGAGATGATCCTTGGCTCTGTCTGCCATGTCTTAAGGAGCTTCTGGCCACTGGCTTTGGCCCTCTTTGTCTCAGCACTGTAGGAGCTGGGCAGCTTTGGGGGAGGGAATGGGATCCCTTTCCCTGGAGAGCTGAGCTCGTTTGGAATGGGGCCTTTCCCCCATCAGCTGCTGTTTATGCAAATTCCCTGAATCAGCTGCAGAGCTGTAGCTGGGCATGAAGTGGTTTTGTCTTTGTTGCTGGAGATGGTGCCAGAAAGCCTGCAGCCTGAATTCCCATCTCAGAGTGGCTTTGCAGGACCCCTGTTCTGAGAAAGGCTCTCTTTTGTGTGCTGGCCAGCACAGAGCTCTGAGATGGATGTTGGGAGGGACAAAGGCACTGACCAGGGCACATTTTCCTCTCCTGCAGCACCTTGGATGTTCTGATCCCTTAATTAACCTGAAACATTCCATTTTCCAGGTACCTGCTGCTAGCTCAGGCAGCTGCTTTCCTGTCTTCTTGCCTAAAACCAGAGAGGGAGGAATCAAACCTCTGCAGGAAGATCAAACCAGAGCAGGAGAAACCAAAGAGAAAGAGGCAATTCCTGCTGAACAAGTGTCACTGGATATAAAACCCAGCCCCATCCTGTCCTTGCCCTCCAGATCTGTGCAGGGCCATGGGTGTAAGTCTGGGCTTCCTGTCATTATTGCCTTGTGCTGTTCTGGTTTTCTCTGACAGAGTGCAGCCACATCATTCCAGGGGTCTCCCGTGTTCTGAAACTTGCACACAAGAGGAGGAACTGAGGTGCTCATGCCCGTGATATCCTTCATACAACTGCATAAAATTCATTACTGTGTTGGTTTTGGTTTCTTTTATCAGGGGTTGTCAAGCACAATCACTTTGCTCATTAAAACTAACTTTATTTTTAAATTCCTGAAGGGAGACAGAGGGAAGGAAGAAGTAGAGTTTTAGTTTTCTGAAAGTGTCTTGGAAAGGAAATTAGTGGATTATTGCAATTATCCCCAAAGCAAGAATATAAAACCTGCAAAACTGGAAACTAATTTTCACTACAACTTTTTTAATTTAGAAAGTGACTTTTATTCAGGTTCATTCTGAAAAGATGGAGGTGGTGGTTTTGTACAAAATACCTCTATGATTTTGAGCAGGAAAATGTCTTTTTTTTTTAACATGATATACCTTGCTCTGAAAGGTAAAACCTCTGAAAGGTTTTCTACTTGATTTGGAAGACAAGGCAATTTCAGATCATTAAAACCCCTCACAAAGAGGACTCTGGCTTGGCCTTGGGGCAGGCCAGGAAGGCAGCACTCCCCTACTTGCATTCAAGTCATGTTTGGTAGTTTGGCTTTGGGACAGAGGTGCTTTTGTCACGGTTTTGAGGACTGAAAAACAAATCCTTAATTACCCTTGAGAAAACCAAAAGGACTGCAGTGAGAGTCCCCAAAAGGTGTGGAAAAGGGCAGGTATTGGCAGCGCTCTTTCAGCTCAGCCATGTGTAGTTCCCCAGCAATAACCATGCAGCAAAATGCCAATTTATAGCAAACAAATAGAATAGCATGAGGGCAGGAGAGAGGCTGGACTCAGAAAATTGCATTAGCATATTGGCAGTGTGGGTTCCTGGCCTGGAAGAGTGTCCACAACACAACAGTCTGCTTAATCACCCCAGGGTCCAGCAGCCCTGAGTGACAAAAAGCAGATTTTGCAAAGTAAAACCCAGCCCTGCTCTTACCTCCCCGTGCTCAAACAATGCAGTTCCATCTCTGCATAACCGTGTGGTGAATGAACCTTAAGTCTCTGAAGCCAAGTCTGAATTTAGCTTGTGGTTTTTTATCTCCAGAGGTGTTTCATTAGCTCAATTACAAGTGACATGTTCCACTATGTGCTGCTGACTGAAAAAACTCAGCCAACCTAAATCCTTCTCCAAATAGAATCCAATTAACCTCTTACTCCCCCTTCCTTTAATCCCCTGTGCCTCATGACTCATTCACAGCCACACCTTTTAAAGAAGACCAACGTGAACTCCCTGAGATCACTATGGACCAAAGGGCTGAGGTGTTTCCTTGGGGTTTTGGGCTGGATGTGCAGTGATGACCCCAAAAGTCAGAGCCTGTGTTTTGTGCTGGTGTCCAGTGTCAGCTCTCAGCTGCACAAACACAGGCAGGTGACCCTGTGTGACACAGAGAGAATCCCAGAATGGTTTGGGTGAAAGGGACCTTAAAGCTCACCCTGTTCCACTCCCTGCCATGGGCAGGGACACCTTCCACTGTCCCAGGCTGCTCCAAGCCCTGTCCAGCCTGGCCTTGGGCACTGCCAGGGATCCAGGGGCAGCCACAGCTGCTCTGGGCACCCTGTGCCAGGGCCTGCCCACCCTCACAGGGAGGAATTTCTTCCATGTATCTAACCTAAATCTACTCTATCAGTTTGAAGACGTTCTCCCTTGTCCTGTCACCCCAGCACTTGTGAAAAGTCTCTCCCCATCTTTCTTGTCAGCCCCATTAGGGACTGAAAGGCCACAGCTGGGTCAAACTGAAGCTGCTCCTCTGCAGTCTCCCCAGCTCTCCCAACCTTTCCTCCCAGCAGAGCTGCTCCATCCCTCTGACCATCCTGCTGCCTCCTCTGGGCTCCAGCAGCTCCAGCTCCTCCCTGTGCTGCCCCCCGAGCTGGAGGCAGCTCTGCAGGTGGGGTCTCACCTGGGCAGGGCAGGATTGTGGGAATGTGCTCCTTGCTGATGGAGTGACCAAATTATCCTTTGTCTCCTTAAAAAGGAAAAAAGCCCAGAAGTTTCTCTCCTTAATTTGGTAAACAGACACCTCACAGGACCTTGGGGACTTTACCTCAAACTCAAGGATAGCCAGTTGGACAGAAGCCAAAAGGTCTCACCTAAGCAATTCACTAGAAAAATAAGAGAACAAAGGAATTAATCACTTTTGTGGGGTGTTTTACCAGAGGCAAGAGCCTCTTGCCCCTGGCTTTGGTTTTCTCTGTAAAGAGCTTTGTTATTTTGCCTTTTATTAAAACTTTTCCATTTCCTACACTACCACAGCAGCCATCCTGCTGATTTTATGCCATCTCAGGTAGCTGAGCTATCTCAGGTATGATATATTTCTCTGAGAGCTCATAAAAGCTTGAGGAGATCCTGATACCACAGGGTGCCCTCCCTCAGAGGGTGCTGAGCTCTGTGTACCTGCAGAGCCCGTTCTGCCCCACAGCTGGGCTGGGCTGCTGCTGCTGCCCTGTGCCCTGCAGCTGCTGGCTGGCTGCTGCTGTGAGCACATCAAATTCTGGGTATTGCTGTGAGCACATCCAGGTGCTGGGTGCTGCTGTGAGCACACGAAATGCTGGGTGCTGCTGTGAGCACACCGAGGTGCTGGGTGCTGCTGTGAGCACATCAAATTCTGGGTGCTGCTGTGAGCACACGAAATGCTGGGTGCTGCTGTGAGCACACGAAATTCTGGGTGCTGCTGTGAGCACACGAAATGCTGGGTGTTGCTCCAGCTGCCAGCTCCAGCTGGGGCTGCCCCAGCTCCATGGATGTCCTGGCAGAGCTGCCCCACCGCTCTCAGGACAGGCGGATGCTGAAGGCACCAGCGAGGCTCAGAACCTGGAATGGAGGGTTTGGATCAGTGCCTGCTGCACCAGAGGAGCCTTGCACAAGCCTGACCTTCTGCCCAGGACCCACCCTGAGCCCTCAGCAGCACAGGCCATGGCACAGCATCCCTGCCCTGAGGCAGCAAGGCTGTCAGCTGGGGCCAGGAGCTGGGCTTGGAAACCCTGAGTGCTCAGTTTGGCCACAGCCTCGCTTTGCAAATACACACAAACATCTCATTTTCTCCTTTTTTTTTTGCCATCGTATCCATGGTCTGTGTCATGATGAACTTTTACTCCCTGTGAATTAGTAGTAGGATTATTACTAGAGTTTTGTCTGCTTGCAGGCTAAAGAAGCTCTTGATTTGAGATTTAGGCTGTGCAGTTGTGTTTGGTTTTGTTAGCAGACAGTTATTTTTTAAAATAGTTTTTGTCTTACACTTTCCTCCAAATATAACTACAACAAATAAGCAGTAAAACTCAGAGTGGCAAAAATGTGCTGTTGAGGAGGAACAGGCCCTTGGGACTGCTCAGAGCACAAGCAGAGCTGTGGGGTTACAAACAGAGGAATACAGTAGAAGACATACAGAAAAACTCCATCTCCTCCAATACTGATGTTTTGTGTGCCTTGTGGACCCTGGATCAGCACAATCCAGCTCTCTGTTTTCCAGCCAAAGCTAGTTTTGAAGTACTGATACAAACAGCACCACAACATTTCATATCTGTGCTGGGTTTCACTTTTAATTCTTGTAGCTTTGAATGTCCTGACAAGGATGTTTCAAAAAAAAAAAAAGAAAAAAACCCCAAAAATCTGTTGTGTGAGCAGAGCCCAGGAATGCTGCAGTGCTGTCCAAAATGAGTCAGTGTGTTCTGGGCTAGCAGAGCCTGTCTGGGGAAGGCTGGTGGTCGGGGTGGGTGTTTGGTGGGCACCAGCACTGTGTGCCTGGGGCTGTGCAGAGCCAGCACACAGAGAACCAGTCTGCTCAGGTTCTCCTCAGACAATTATCTATTTATTCTCCTCGGATGACATCCCTCTAAATCCTTTGCTGGATTTTCTGCTTTTAATTCTCCTTTCCTCCCCGAAGCAGAACATCCATCCTTCCTGTCTTCTGCTGGCTGCAGCCCATCCCTGCCAGCACTGTTCCTCCTCCTCCTCCTCCTTTTCCTGCTGCTCCTCCCCAGCCCTGGGCAGCTCAGGGCTGGCTGCCCGAGGATTTCAGGCTTTTCTGTGCCCTGAGCCCGGCTCACCCCGCTGGGTTTGACCCCGGGCTGATCCCAGCCTGCCCAGAGGTTCCCCAGTGCCCCAGTGCCAGGCTGGGATTTCTCAGGTGCCACGAGGGGCTCGGGGCTCTCTGAAATCCTCACAGCCTGGCTGGGACTTTGGCCTTGTGACAGATGAGTGATGCCACGGGTGGCTCTCACAATCAAAAGGCAAATATCATGGATATATGTGAGGAGAAGTTTTATAGGTTTATAATTATGTTTTACCCCCTTGTGTTGGTATCAGGGTTCAGGGCATTTGGGAGGGTGGGATTGTTACCATACCTGACCTCCAATGTGTAAGAAGGTGATCTGCCAAGGTGCCAGGCAGTGATCTCCACCCTGGACAGCAAAGGAATCAATGGACAGAACTTTGGGAGGGGTAAAGGGTTAAAAGGAGAAACCTCCATTGTGTGGGTGAGCACATGGTGGGGAAAATCCTCTGCTCCCAGAGCTGTATTATTCTCTCTATTCAGTCTGCTGTCATATTTTTTATAAGGTTTTAATAAACCTCCTAAATTTTTTGAAAGTGAGCAGCATTTCTCACAGGCTCTTTCTTTGTCTGATGCTCTCCGTTCCTGGAGACGTTTTGTTTGTGCCCTTCCCCTTAAGGGGTCAAGTGCTTCCACGGGAGGTCAGCCTGTAGTTTTCCATGGATCCACACTGCTCCATGCAGCAGTGGATTTGCTCTGTGATAATACAGCCGAGCAGGCAAAACCACAAGTAAATCAGCCTGGGGTTTTTTCCCGTTTTTAATAACAGTTTACTATTCTGTAAGTGCATGTAAAGCACATGCCCTGTTCTCCCAGCCAAGGAGCTTGACAGCTTGTCAGCAAGAACTACCACAGGTCTAGAGTGACTGATTTATACAAGTAAAAGCACACGTGCCAAGACCTGGCAACAGCCTCCTCCTTTTTTTTTTTTTTATTGCAATGACTTGGCAACCTTCTGTCTTCTCCTTCATCCAAACTTTTGCCTTTTATAGTCTTTGAATAACACCTTTTTTTAAAATATGTGTAGCAGCTTCCCTCCCTTCTCTTGCAGCCATTTGCTCTCCTTATCTGAATTGGCCATGGGACAGGAGATCTTGGCTTCCCAACAAGCAGCTCCTGACTGAGCACACACAATCCCAAACCATGCTGCACGTGGACCTGTGTTTTTGTGGACTGGGATGGGTGTGTCAGGGATGTGTTACACTTTTTTACCTGTGTTCTGACATCTCCAGGCTCATTTGTTTTACCTGTTTGTGCTAAAACTCACCTCCCTTCATAGAAAGTGCACATATCTGAGCTCACACAGGTGCAATCAAGTGTTCATTGGCATTATTCTGATGTCTTCAGTGTGGAATGGTGAGGATCTCATCTAAGGACTCACACAAATTCCTTTGCACCCATGCAGGAATTCTTCCATTCATCCACACACACATAAAAGCCACCTTGTGTAATCAGCTGGCCTCCAAGGGAGAGCCAGACTGGATTATGCCAGGCTCCTGCCTTTGCTGTCTCCAGGCCTGTGCTCAGGTGCAGGCTCACCCACAGCTGTGCAGCCACGCTCCCTCAGACACCAGCATTCCCAGGCACAGACAGTCTCTCACACATAAGCTTATAGATTTATGATTTGTTGTGAGAGTGGAAAACAGCTGCTGCAGGCTAATCAAATACAGCAGAAGATTTAATGCAAAATATTGAAAAACACTGTCTGGTAGGAGGGTGAAACTCTGAAAAACATGCTGGTCTCGTGGCTCTGGGCCAGTGCAAGAAGATTTGCACCTGGCCATGATAAACGTCAGCAGCGGGGCTGGAGGAGGCTGCCTCACCCTCCCAGGCTGCCAGACACACAAAGTCATGTTGGGCTTGGCCCTGGGAAGCAGCTCCATCCGTCTGGGGCTGTGGTTTTCCAGCAAGCAGAGCTGCTCAGGGTGCAGCAGCAGCAGGGAGGAAGAGCAGTCCCAGCCTTGCAGGTCAGGCTGAAGCTCCTGCTGCTGGCTCCCTTCTGCCCATCCCTGTGGACACATGGAAAGCCTGTTTCTTCAGGGCTGTCAGTTCAGCACCTTTCACCAGTTCTGCTAAGGCTGCAAAGGCTTGGAAATAATTAACTGCAAATGAAAGAATTTCATCTCAGGTTTCTGCTGACTGACGGCACAGGCAATTTATGATGCCATAAGAAGCTCAGGCTGGGATTATTTCTGTGTAACACCCAAGGCTGCTGCTTGGCAGCTCATTGGTGGTTGGAAGGGACAGAACTAGATTAATGCCTCGTGGATTTCATCTATAAACTTTCATGGGTTTGGAGTTGGAGGGCTCAGCTTAGCTGAGCACAGACTAAACCTGTGGCAGTTTGCAACATCATCTCCCTTCCCCGGTGCTGTAGGTGGGACTTGTCAGCACAGCTCTTGCCTTTCTCACCTGGCAGGTATGATCTCACTCATCCATCTCCAAGAGTCAGACCATGAAAGGCTGGGCTGTGAAAATAGCACAGATCTGTCTTCAAAGTGTCCTTCCCACAGAGCTTGGCTTGGCAGCCTCAGACTGCCAAAACAAAGGCACCTGCTCCTGCTTCCCTGGGTGCTCAGCAGGGAAACAGGACACCTGATCCAGGCACTCCCAGACTGAAGGACAGGTGTCTGCTGTTCCTGTCCATTCCTGGTCTGCTACAGGGCACAAGAGGCTTCTGCTTCAGCACTGGCTGCTACAAGGGGTCGTTCTTGTCCTTTGATGGTTGTGGGGTCAGTCCCTGTTATCCACCTGCCAAAGGTGTCAGTTTTTCTGGCTGGAAACTCCCCAGGCTGAGCTAGCAGGTCAGTTCTGCACACCCTGCTGTCAGCTGGGCTAAGGTGTTCTGACAGGAGCAGTGGGGCACTTGGGCTGATGTTGCAGTGCCTGTGTGCACAGCCCTCACCCGTGCCTTCCCCTTCTCCAGTACCAGTGATAACCAGATGGAAGCTTCCAGATCCCAGCTCTCCAGCAAGGAGAAGGGTTGGCAGAGTGAGTGTATAACCCAGCCTTGCCTGTGCCCAGCTAACACCTGCCCCCAGGCAGGGCAGGGCTGGAGGACCTTGGTGTGTGGCTCAGCATGGCCTGAGCTGAGGAGGACTGGGCTGGAGCCCCTGCCCCAAACTCAGCCCTGAGCCCAGACTCCCATTGCATCTCCTCTCACCCCCAGGACTCTGCTGTACTCTCATCCCCTCAGTAACTCCTGGTGTCTCCTACCCACACGTGCTGTGAGCACCTCCCTGTTTGGCCGTGTGCTTTGGGATCCTCAGCTGTTTGGGGCTCTCAGTGAGGCACCAGCTGCACCAGCAGCTCTGACTCACAGCTCTGCTCTGCCAAGGAGCCCAGCTTCCCCTTCTGCAGGGGCACGCAGCCCTGGGTGGCATCAAGTCCACACTGAATTGCACCATGCAGGGATGTGAGAAGCATCTGCTCCCTGCAGATGTTCAGCCATCTCATTGTTTGTTGGGTTTCAGGACGGGAACCCTCTTCATTTCTGTGAGACACTCGCTGTTCTCAGATGTCTGGGAGGGTGTGTGGGGTGGGGGGAGAAATGTCTTTGTGTGACGCCAGCAAGGAGCAGAGACAGAGGTTTCGTGCTCTGTGGAAAATACTTGAAAGGCCTTTGAGCTCTGGCTAATCTCCATGATCCTGTGTTTTCCAGCAGCAGGCTGAGGGAGGAAGAGTACAGGGGCAGGAGAGCAGGGCTGAGAAGCACAACTGGACTCTCTCCCGGGCTCAGGAGAGCTTGGCAGAACCCCTTGTGGCAAATGGAGCTGGATGCAGCAGAATCCAGCCTTAAGCTTGGCTCAGATCTTAGGCCCAGCAGAGCCTCCTCAGATCTGCAGCAGCTTTGTCAGTAGCTGAAGGCATTTCAGCTCACTGAACCAGACACAAGTGCAGCTGTTGGCTTCAGCTGTGGCACAGGGCAGAGGGGAGGTTGCCCACATTTGAGACCTGTTTGCCCACAGGCATTTTATGTCTGTGGTTTTTCTATAGATTTATTTTCTTCTTTCTCTGTAGATCAGCTTTTAGAATGCCTGATGCACTGCAGGTTTGACCCATTGGTGTAGGAAACCTGAGGCACACAGCTGCAGAGCAGCCCCTGCACAGGTGAGGGTTTAGCAGAGCTGTGTTGTACCTGAATTCCAGGTTACACCTTTGATCCCCTCCTCTCCCAGCTCAGAGCATTTTAGCCATTTGCAGAGTGCCTTTTGGTCTGAGGTACTGTGCCCAAGCTGACAGGAGGGTTTGAACCCCCCTGGGTTCCATTTCTCGTGGAGACATTTCTAACCCAGACAGGATTTGAGGAACAGAGGTGGAGTGGCTCTCAGTTTTTCTGTATGGGTTCAACCAGGTACAGACAGAGCAAGGCCAGTGCAGAAACTTGACACTGATGAAAGCAGTGCCAGGAAGAAATGTCCCTTCAGTGTATCCCTCCCACTTCTCACAGAAGGAAAACTCCATGCAGCCCCCAAACTTTCCTAGTCAACACTTGTTCCCTTTCCTCTGCACCAGCAGAAAAGCTTTGTTAAAAAGAATCATTTCAGGATTTTGAATGTTTTGTTCCTGCCAGTGAGTCAATGGTTTTTCCAGTCCCTCCCCCACAATAAGTGAGTGCAGGCTGAGTGTGGTCCAGAGGAAAATGTGAGTTACACGTGTCCTGGCCACATGCTGCTCTGGTACCAATGATAACCAGATGGAGGCTTCCAGATCCCAGCTCTCCAGCAAGGAGAAGGGTTGGCAGAGTGAATATATAACCCAGCCTTGCCTGTGCCCAGCTAACACCTTCCCCAGGCAGGGCAGGGCTGGAGGACCTTGGTGTGTGGCTCAGCATGGCCTGAGCTGAGGAGGACTGGGCTGGAGCCCCTGCACCAAACTCAGCCCTGAGCCGACTCCCATTGCATCTCCACCCACCTCCAGGACTCTGCTGTACTCTCATCTCCACTCCTCTGCCCATCTCCACTCCTCTGCTCATCTATCTCCACTCCTCTTTCATTTTCTCTTCTGGGAGAGGAAATTAGAGAGGCTGGACAATGGCAGAGAGAGGCCTTGGGATAATTTTGAGGTTTCAAATGCAACTGGTACCTTATCCTTTTGGCACCTTACTCATTAGGATGCAAACAGTGCCAACCATCTGTAGCTGGAACAGCCCATCCATTGCTTGGCAGGTTTGAGGGCTGTCACAGGAGGAACTCTGTCCCACAAGCAGTGCAGGAGCCACAGTGTGCAGCAGGGCCCTGGTGCATGCCAGACCCCTTTGCCCTTGCATGGTGCTGCTTGCACACAAAAAAAAATGCCTGCAGAGCTCCCAGCTCCCCCAAAGTTGTCACCATCACCATCATCATCGTCATTTTCTGTGTAGTGATAGGAAAGCCAAAGCCCAGGTATCCAGAAGATGATATTCCTGTAACAGCCTCGATACCTGGGAAGACTGGGACATGGAAGAAAGCTCTCGCTCTGAGGTTGGTGTCTTAGTTTCCCTTTCTTTGTGGGAGCAAAGACTCCCACAGGGGGTGAGAATTCCCATTGTCTGTAGAAACAGCGAGTTCCTGCAAGCACCCACACCTCACTTCCCTCTGCTCTGCTTCCTTATTCTGAGCCACTGAGGGAGGGAACAGGAAGAGATCCATGGATGGGTTTTAGGGTAAAATCTCAGGTAGGTTACCTTTATTAAAGATAAGCTAAGTACACAGAAAACATAAGCCTTACTCAGGCAGCAGTTCACAGGAACTTGGCAGAGGCCTGCCTGCATTTCAGAATCCTTCTCCTTTTTCTAGATGAAAGCCCTGCAGAAGGATTTGTTTTTCAGACAGAAGGCAAGCCAAGTTGGTGATTTCATCCTAAGGCAGGCTGTGTCAAGCTGGTCCTATTCAAACATGCAGGAAATCAACCCTGGAGCTCGTTCAGAAATGAGGATGGAGAGTGGGGGTAGAGAGAGGGGCCCTGAGGAGGACAGGAGCCTGGATTCTGCAGGCAGGCTCAGAACAAGCAGAGAGGTACCTGCTGTCAGGAACCCACCCCTCTCCCTTGGGAGGACTCACTGGCACAGTTTCAAGGAACATTTCTTAATTTCCAGCTCTTCCAAGCAGCTCTCCCACCTCTGTGCTCTCACATGGCTGGGAGGGACACGCAGGGCACTGAAAAGGGCCAGTGGTACCAGAGGAGAGGAGAGGAGAGGAGAGGAGAGGAGAGGAGAGGAGAGGAGAGGAGAGGAGAGGAGAGGAGAGGAGAGGAGAGGAGAGGAGAGGAGAGGAGAGGAGAGGAGAGGAGAGGAGAGGAGAGGAGAGGAGAGGAGAGGAGAGGAGAGGAGAGGAGAGGAGAGGAGAGGAGAGGAGAGGAGAGGAGAGGAGAGGAGAGGAGAGGAGAGGAGAGGAGAGGAGAGGAGAGGAGAGGAGAGGAGAGGAGAGGAGGTTGCTCTGGACATGGGAGCAGGGAAAAGAGAGAGGGAAATGGAAAAGAGGCTGTGAAGATGTTCTTTACAAATTGTCACAATGCTCTCCACTTAAACATTTGTAGAGCAGCTATGGAGCACCAGTGATAGAGGGGAGGCAACAGATGGCAGAATTCAGAACATTTGTTCTTGGGTCTGCTTCAAAATCTCTGAGCTCTTTGGACAGTCCATCCCCAAGCAGCAAGGGAAGGACTGTGGAGAAAAAATTGGCATAATTTTCTCTTCTGCATTTTTGCAGCTGCCAGCTTGCCTATTGTTCAGTGAAGACACCACTCCAAGAACCTCCATCACCCTGCAGCAGGCTGGGACCAGCACATCACAAGGGAAAGCCATGAGAAAAACCTGCTTGGGATCTGTGTGTGAGTGTGTATAATCCTTCATCCCTAAAGAACATCTGCAGGGGCTTCTGAGCAAGGCAGGCAGCGTTTGCTGTCACTGCTGGACAAAGCTCAGGCCTGCCCCTTTGCACTCACTCTGTCTGCAGAAAATCTGCAAGGGCTCCGCTCCTTCCTTTCTAGCAACTGCTTTCATGAATCCAGATTTTAGTGGTTTGGGTTTTATTTAAATCAAGCACTTTCTGATGTGAATAATACCAGCAAAACTTTTGTAACTTGGCCTGGAAGATGGGAAAAATGCAGACACCAAAAGCCAAGGCAGGCTCTTAAATGTCAGTACTTATTAGGCACTTTTTAACATTAGTGCCTGGTGCTGGAATCTGCCCATGCAGGCTGGAGGATGAGGAAATGTTATTTGAACACATCTGCTCCAAGAGATACTGTCAGACTTGGGGAGCATCTTGTGGTAATTAGGGGAATTCATTTCATTATTTGCTCCAGCAGCGGTTTGGGTTTTTTCCTGATTTTTCCCCCTGTGTTTTTTTTTGTTAATTTTTTTGTTGTTTTGGTTTTCTTTTTTTTTTTTCCTTTTTTTTCCTTTTTTTTCCTTTTTTATGGGGGATCCATTAAAATTTTATTTTCTGCGTTTTTTAACAACTGTAAAGCTCCCTGGCAATATTAAGACCCTGTGTTCTCATAGCACCTCCCCCCCTGCTGCAGAGCACCTGGGTAAGAAGCATTTTGGAATTCAAGGAAGAGAACCTTGCAACCAAGTCCTGTACTGTATTTTGAATTTTTGGCTCAAAATAGAAAGCAGCTGTAGACCAAATTTGCTCTTCCCCTTTCCTCTGCCATATCTTCTCCCTCTTCATTTCCCAATCCACACGTGCATCTCTGTCCAGACAGGGCCCCCCACGAGACCCCTGTGCTGTGGTTAAAGCAAACCTTTGACTCTCCTGTCCAAAACACTGCCCTGAGCCCTTCCAGTCACTGCCTTTGAGTGTTCCATACTCAGTGGGAAAGAAAGGGGTTGAACTGGATCATCAATTATGTCCCAGCCAGAAACATCTTTTTCCTCTCTCGGTGGCTGCTCTTGCCAAAGGCAGGGTGGTACCTGTGCTCCCCGAACCAAAACTTCCCTCAGCAACTTCCATCTCCTGAGCACAACCACTTACAGAATCTATTCAAAAAAATAACAGCTTTAAGCCCTTCCTTTTTTTTTCCTTTTCTTCCCCCCCCCCCCCCCCCGAAAAAGGGACCTCCAATATTGTTTAATTAAAAGCTCATTCTGCAAGGCTCATTTGATGTCAGCTTTGAAATCCTGTGCGTTTTGTTTCCATTCTTCTCCCTTTGTGTGTTGAATTCAGTACATTTCCAAACAGGGTTTCTGTGTGCTCGCTCCTTGAACCTCAATGCTTTGTGTAGCACTGAGCAGTGACAGAGTTATGTCAACCTCTCTGCTTCACTGGGCACATTTGTTCTCTCAAAATCAACACAGCAGCTGGAGACACTGACATCTGAAACACTCCTGGCTCCCTCTGCAGCACAGAGCTCCTCTCTGGGCTGGGTGGAGTGCACAGAGTGCCTGGCACTGAACTCAAGCCAGAAAAGCAGGTGCTCAAGGATAATGAAACCTAAATGAATCATAATTAAGCCAAAAAATTAAAATAAAATCCTTGGCTAGGAAAATACAGGTCCATGGGCTGGTTTTGTGACTCCCAGTTTGGCTCCATGGGGTCTTTTATTGACATGGGGCAGCTCTGTGGGGTGGATGTTGATTGGGGTGAGTTTACTTGGGTCAACCCAAATCATCCAGTTAAGATAACACAAAAAAACCCCACAAAAAACACAAGGAAGTGGCTGAGCTTTAATCCTGCCCCTGGGGGACGAGAGCTGGCTAACCCTGCCTTCTGCTCCAGGAGCTTCTCCAGCCCTTCCTGGGAAGGTGGAAGGTTGGAGGGGAGGCAAGGATCTTATACTGGGGAATGTGAGGGAAAAGGCAAAGATTTTACTGGGGAATGTGAAGGAAAAGGTAAAGATCTTATAGTGGGGAATGCAAAGGAAAAGGAAAGGATTTTATACTGGAAAATGTGGTTTTGCAAGAGATGGATGCTGGAGAGCCTGACCAAAAATCCTTCTCAGGAGATTCAGGAGACTGAGCTGGGCAGTGTGAGGATCCAGCAGGCTGGAAAAGCAAGGGGGATGTTAGAGCTACAGCATAATGCTTGAGCAGAAATGCTGTGTGAGATGGGGTGGGGGTAAAACTGTGCAGTGATTGTATTTCTGTATTTCTGTCTGATCACTCTCTGGGGAGTGGAGAGCTTGGCAATGCTGCTGGGATAGCAGGCAAGGTGTTTCAGCTTTTTTTAAAAAAAAACTCATTGAGACAGCAAAGGTTATCCAGAAAAAAACCAAACCATTGACACCAAGCTCTAAGAAACTTGCAAAAGTAATGCAGGGTCTCAGCCTCCTCCTCAGTTTCCATTTTCAGCACACCTTGCTGCTAGACCCCCATCCTTGGCCTTTTTCTCACCTACAGCAGGGGCAGAAAACAACCACAAATGTCTGTCCTGAAGAACTGAACCTTTTGTGGAAGCAGCTCTCTTTGTGTCTGGCTGAGCACTTTGAGAGGACAACACGACCAGAAGGTCCTGGAAGTGCTGGGAAGATGCAGAGGGAGGCAGTGAAGGGTGGGAGGGAGAACTGCTGTGTGGGTCCCTTCCAGCCCAGAATATTCTGGATTCTGCTCAGATTCAGGGAAGTGGGCTGGGGGGTGAGGGGGCTACTCAGCTCCGTGCCTTTTGCCTGAAGCATTAACATGCTAAGCTCTGAACCATTTCAGTTTTATTCCCAGCTTTATGTGTGTGCACAGCTCATAAAATCTGTGATGTGGGTGCCCAGTGGAGATGAAAGCTTCCCACCTGATGTGTACAGTGAATAACAATGATAGTGCACTTGCACATTTTAGAATTGTTCTGCTGTTCTAGAAAGATGAAGCTCTGCCATGAAATGGTGGGTTACATTCAGCTTTGGCTGTTTCTTAGCACCCATGGTAATTTTCATACAGCTTTTCCATTTGTTTTTCTCAGGTTTTTGGAAGCAAAGTGCTTGGAGGTGCCTGCCTGGCCTCTGTCAGTGGTGAAACAGGGAAGATTGGGATCTAGGAGTATGGAATTGGGCAGGTTTCCCTGCCTGTGCTGAGGAGGAGTGAAATGGGGGTCTCTGAATTAGGGGGAGCCTGTGGTTCATTCCCAGGGTCCCTCTGTCCTCCAGCCAGGTGGAAGCAGAGGTGTGGTCAGGGGGCCTGTGGCTCCAGGAGTCATTTTTGTTGTCTGAGTCTAAGAAATGAGTGGTTGTCATGGTTACCTGCCTCCCTTTCCTGATCTTGCCAGATGTCTTCTCTGGAGCCTTGGGCTTGGAGCAGGATTCAGCATTTCCCTCCTGTGGAGATCCCACTCTGATCCCAGCACCTTCCATTCCAAATGTGCTGCTCTGTCACGCTGGGGTGACGTTTGTGTGCTTGGGTGTCTTGGGAGCCCTTGGTGTCCCTGCCTCCTTACTGATCCTTCAGAACAGAAAAGAAGTGATTGAAATTAAGGTTTCTATGGATTTATTTAGGGGTGCAGCCATGAGTTTGCAGTGCTGTGGGGTGTCTGGGTGGGTTCTCTGTACCTCCCACAGAAAATCCCCCAGGGGTCAGCCCAGCTCTGTCTTTTCCCTCAGTCTTGTTTTTCAATATCAAACTAGTGTGGCAAGTCATAAAGTGACCTGAACCATGGAGGTCAGTCCCCACAAACCTTTTGGACTGAATCTTTTTCCCCCTTTTTTAGTGCCTTTTCTCCTTCTTTGCCAGAAGAGGAAGTTTGAGTGAGAGGGGAGCAGGTTAATAAAGTCTCTTTAGGGTTTTTTTGTGCTGCCTTTGGTTGGCATTGCTTTGGAGAGGAAAGTGAGCTCTGAAAAAGAGCTCATGCAGGAGTCCCACGCAGCAAGGGGATGGCAGGGAATGCAGCAAGTCATGCTGTAGGAATTCTTGGAGGAGGAAGGTGAAGAGTCTCAAAGGAAGGATAAGGTCATTTCCCTTTTTACAGAGTACATTTCAGAGATGCTTTAACAATTGATCAATATCTAATTGTGTAGTCTGCTGTAGGGCTTGGTGATGGGTTATTTACAGACTAACAACTGGGAGCCATGTTAACAGGCTGAACCCCTGAGCTGCAGGGAAGGGGACTGTCCCATGGGGAAGGAGAACTTGCTCCTCTGGGCCTCTTTTGAAATTAAGTCAATTATATTCACCATTTAAGGAAGATAAATCCAATTAAAATTATGAGGGTGCAAGGAATCCACTGTTGTTTTCTTTCTGTTCAACTTTTATAGTAATAATCATTACCAAAACCCCAGGAATGAGGGGCAGGGGAATCTCTGTGCGTGGACAGCCAAGTGTTACAACACAGCTCTGGCTCAGGCTGCTGAGCCCCCTTGGAGCCTGGGCTGGAACATCTGCTCCATCTCCTGCTGGAAGGTCAGCCTGGACAGAGGAATCTGGTCCTGAGTGCTGCACCAGGGCCTGGGCTCTTGGGGCTGGGCAGCTGTGGCTGGAGCTGGAGTCTGTGCCTTGAGGTGCTCCTGCAGAAACACGCCAGCCTGTGAGGGGGTGCAGGCAGGGATCCAGGCTGCTCTGTTCCCTCCTGGCTCCTGCATGGCTGGAGTGGCTCCCAGCAGAGGGCTGGCCTTCCCCAGCCCTCCCAGCAAGGTCCTGGTGAGGTGTTCTTGGCAGGATGTGAGTGGAAGGAGGTGTTGTAGGGCAGCAATACCTTCCTGCTTTGCTGGCTCTGTCTGGGAAGGGTCCAGGACCTGAGCTCTGCCCTGCTCACCTGGGAAAGCCAGGGGTAGCTAACCTGCCCAGCATTTCCCAGGAACACGTCAGGGGTTTTGCACACACCCCTCCAATCTCCTGAAATCCACTCTCTCACACCTGTCTGGGAGCTGACCTGGAGCAGTGGGCAGTGAGCAGCTCTGGCTGTCCTGAGAACTGACCTGGCCCCCTGGAGATGGGGAGGGAATTGGTGCTCTGGGCCTTGGTGTGACCAGGGCCACACGAGTGGGAAGGCATTATTCTTTGAATTAGCATTAATAGGGCAAGTATTATCTTAATGAAAAGATGGTAGTGACACTGAAGCTGTATTGGAGGTTTAACTGCTGCAGGACCCTGACTGAGCTGTGTGTTTGTTAATCCTCAGTGAGGGAGTTCTATTTCACTGAGTGATGTTTATTTAACATACAATAAGTGTCTTAATGAATCTCTATTAAAGGCATATGTGGAAACCTTAATTTGAAGCATTACAGAAGAGAGTGAGATCTTCAATTCATAAAATCCTTTTTAAACACTGTGAGCTCCAAAATCTGGTGAGTGCCAAAGCAAACTGTATCCTGCAAACTCTGCCAGATGTCTCATGTGGGGTATGCTTAAGGCCCAAAGAAAATAAGGTCTGAAGGGAACAGTTTGGCCACTGGCTCCCTAATCCAGCCTGTATAAAGGAGTTGCATTTCCATTCAGGAAATAACCTCTCCTGGATGGATCCTGTTCAAAATGTGTCTGCTGAACAATCCTCCTCATCAGCAGAAAGAGGATCTCGTGGGAAGCTTTGGGAGGAATCTGGAACCTCTTGAAGTTTGAGAAAGAAGAGATAGTAAACAGGTTAGCGGTGTCTCTGGGTGTTTGGTGATGCACTGAGCACTGCCTGGCCTGATGCTGAGTACAGAGAATATTCTGATATTTCTGGGTGTGATGTGAGATGGAACTTCAGCCAGCCTGAGGCTCTTGTGTGAAACTTGCTACTGTACCTTGTTCTGCTCTGGAAGGGCACTCCAGGATATTGGAATGCCAATAACTCCAAACTTTAAATTTAATCCTAAATATAACCATAACCCTATCCCTAAAACTAATCCTATCCCCAAACATTAGGTCAACCTTAGCATGAATTCTAACACTAACTATAACCAAACTCCAACCCTGAAGGTAACCTAACCCTAACTGCTAATTTAACCAAAACCCCTAAATGCTAACACTAACACTAGGTACTTCTGAAGGCCACAAGCCCTATAACTCACAATAAACCCCAGGCATAAACCTTGGCCTAAGCACCACTAACAGCCACCAGCCCCAGCCCTAACATCATCCCTACCACCAAAAAAAAAATCTAAACATTAAGGCAAAACCATAATACTAAACCTTTACCTTAACCTAACCCATACAAAACCCTACCTTGAACCTTAATCCTAATTACCCTAACACCCTAAGTTTAACCCTAACATACAAACTATAACTCTAAATATAACCTTTACCATGCCCTAACCATAGCATCCTAATCCCAAACCTTAACCCTTGCCTTGCCTGTTCCTCTGACCTGCCCTGGTCTGCCAGCCCAGCCTTGCATTGCCTTACAGACACCTCTGTGTCCCTCCCCCACCCTTTCTGCCCCTCCCTTGCCTTGCACAGCCTTTCATACCCATCCCCTGCCTTAGCCTCATTCCTTTCTCCCCAGGCCTTGCCATGCCTTCCCTTCCTCTCCTTTGCCCTGCCTTGCCTGTCCAACCCCTCTGTGTTCTTGCCTGGCATTGCCTTGTATAACCATTTCCTCCCTTGGCCTGCTCCCCTTTCCTGCCTGGAATTTCCTTGCCTGCCTCTCCCTGAAATTAAACCAACTGTATCAACTCTTGCCTGGCCTACCCATCATGGGACTGACCTTCCTCTGCCTCAGCCTTGCCCTGGGCATTTCTCTTCCCTCTGCTTTCCCCTCACAGCTCTTGCCTTGCCTTCCCTGCATCTCCCTTGACTTGCCCAGAGTTGTCTGCACTTCAGTTTTCTTGCTTTTCCTGCATGGAAGGCAAGGCAGGGAGATGTGGGCAAGGACAGACGCAGCAATGGTAGCCTAGGCAAAGCTGGGCAACCCAAGTGACTCAGAGTGCCTTTGCCTGGCAAGCAAAGGGTGTAGTCCCAGTGTTGGTGGATCACACTGGAAGACACCACGAGGAGTTAAATTCCAGGGGGACATTTTTGCCCTGACACCTCTTGTGTGGGAGCAGTTCTTGGGTGTACTCAGTACTGGAGGTGGTGTCCAACCTGAAGCTGGCAGGTTCCTGAGGGAGGATGGCAGTGCTTTTCCATGGGAAGGAAAGCACACAGCCCCAGTGTTTGAGGTGCAGATAAGAAGCTGCCTGGTGGAGGTTGAGGGCAGCAGCAAGTTTCTGTCCTGGCATATTTGGTGTGGGAGCATTCCCCCAGCTTGTACAGTTATGGGGTTGGTATCCACATTTTGAAGGTGGCATCACGAAAGGTTCAGTTTGGCAAATCATTTCCACCTTTCAGAGGTGGTGATCTGAAATTCCTGGCAGTACGTTTATTTTCAGCAAGGTAAGCAGCTCAGTGTTGGTGTGCAGCTGGTGCAGGTGACACCCAGTAACAGGGCTCTGGGGCCTCCATATGGGATCAGTCCCTGGGTGCTTGCTGGTTTGGAGGAGGGGATCCCCTTTCTTTTGAGATGGGGTCATGGTTCCTCTCTTTGGCAAAGAAACCAGTCTTGGATCCACACATTAGGTGGTCTTGGTGAATTTAATTGCTCTTTCTAGTGTACATTTCTGTCTGTCAGAGCTCTTGAACCGTTACAGGGGAATGCAGAAGCCACGCTGGTGAGAATTTTGTCCTTTAGCATGTGGCAGTCCCTGGTGCTGCTCAGTTTGGTTCCTGACTGTGCCACGTGAAGGATTCTGATGGTGCCCAGAGCTGAGGGAAGGTGCAGATGCCAGGGGTTGTGGTGCAGTTCAGGTTATAGCCAGCAACTGCTTTCTCAGCTGGCACTTTGGTGAGCTCTACTTTGTCTGGATGTTTTTGGGTTTGTAGCTGAACCCTGTGATAGTGACAAGTTATTAGCGCAAAGAATTTCGTGCTTTGAGTGTTTTGTTTGAGTGTGGTGCAAACAAGATTTTGTACTTGGAAGGGGAAGGTCCGTGAAATCTTTTTGTCCTGACAGTTTATCTGAGAGCAGTGACGTTTTCAGCTCGGGTCTGCCCTTTGGTGGTTTAGAGACAGGCAAGGACCATTGGCTTCTTTTGCAAGTCCACAGCGCCGTTGTGTGGTGCTTTTATGAGCGCTGACCTTTGCCAGGTGAAAGCCAAGAGCTTTTGTGCCCTGGCACCGTTGGTGTGGCAGCAGTGAGGATCATGTTGGGGTTCCCCTGTGGGGCCTGGCTCTTGGAGACTGACAGAATGTGATGCTGACATTCCTGGGAAAGAAGATGAATTCTCTCATTGTTGACTGTGCAGTTTACAGGCTGCAAAAGTCAATTCCAGCACTGCCTCTTTTTTCCAGAACCTTTTCTGTGCTGCACATTTTCAGCTCCTGGATGTTCTTAGCTTTGGAACTGGACCCTGTGAAAGTGCCTGAGGGTCCATTGAGCCGAGCACACAGAGCTGGGTGTGCTGCACTTCAGAGGCTGAAGGGGAAAGTGAAGGCAGCACTTGCTTTTTATTCTAGGATCTCTGGTGTGGGAGCAGTTGCTGGACATACTAATTTTTGCAGCTAGGCTCTGCAGGAGTGGAAGATTGTGATGGGACCTGCACCTGAGGTGAGGACAGTGCCAAACTCCAGAAGTGTGCCAAGCTCCAGAACATGTGTTGCTTTTCCCAGGATGCAAGTTAAATGTAGAGACAGTAACAGCTTGCTGAGCTGGAACCTTTTGTGACCAATATTTACATTTGATACAGTTAGTTTAGTTTCAGCAGCTCTGCAAGGTTGAAAAAATGTGATAGGACATTGAGTTTGAAAGGGAAGCTCATAACCTTGGTTTGCATGATGTTGTTGCTGTCTTTGAAGTCAATGTGAAACTGTTTCCTCCTTTTTCTGTTTCCAGATGAATATTACTGAGCTGGATTCAGTAAGAGAGCACAAATGTAAAGGTGCACACAGCACCTGGCCTAAACACCACCATTTTGGTGTTATCTGCCAGCCTGCTGAGGGTGCCCTCTGCCCCAGCTTCCAGACCATTAGTTAAGGAAAATGTTAAACAGGAGAGGTCCCAGTGCTGGTTCCTGGGAGGCACTGCTTGTTCCTGGTTCCACACTAGACTTGGTGCTGCTGAGCAGCAACCCTGGTGCCCAGCTGTCCAGCCCTTTTCAGTCCTGGTCACTGTTGGTTCATGCAGCCCATGTTCCTTTGAGTGACTTGAGCTTCATATTAAAAAAATGAAATTGCCAGGTGGGCTCATGCAAGCTTTCAAAATCCCATCACACCCACATCCCTCACTGCGTGTTTGCACCGATTGCCCCAAAACCTAAAGAGAGGGAAACACCCTGTAAAATATTCATGAGAGGCCAAGAAAGGGTTTTAATTACAGTTCTGGCTCTTATGCTTGTAGGTTCCAAATGAGTGTTTCCTCCTTTTACATTCTGACTGGTGGTACTCCCTGAGCTTCACAAACCTTCTGTAGAACTCGTAGCCCTGCTGTGAGGGTCTGCTCTGCCGTCTCTCTCTTGGCAGGGGTTGTTCCCCAGCAGTCCTGTGTTCTGGAGAAGATTGGAGGCTCTTCTTGGAGGGCTCTGGAGCTGTGGCATCGCTCTCAGTGTTGTTGTGATCTGAAGGACTCATTCTCTTCCTCCTCTTCCCTGCTGAGTTGTTGCGGCTGGTGGTGTTCATGAAACTTCTGCGGCGTTCACTGCCCCACTGGGGGGATCTGCTCCTCTCTCTGACACTGTTCCTGTGGCTGTTTGTCACCCTAACCCTACCAGGCAGAGCCTGTGGTCCTGCAGGACCTGCCTGGCTGCTGCTCTCCCCCTGACTGAGGAAGGAAGGGACCGATGAAGAAGATGCCATTTCTTCCATTTGTGAATTGGAGCACCTGAAGAACAAAAAAGGGATCTCTGTTTAGGGCATTTCTTGCAGACTTATCTGGGATTCAGCCATTTTTTGGAGTGGTTTCTATGACAGAGAACCAAAGTCACCAATGGTAAATTCAGACACCTGGGGCCTTCTTACCAGGTCTGTCCCTGTGCTAGGAAGTCCTTGTCTTTATAGCCCCTACAGCCTCCATTTCACAGATTCACAGAACCACAGGGTTGGGTTGGAAGGAACCTTAAAGTTCATCCCATTCCAACCCCCTGGCATGCACAGGGACACCTTCCACTGTCCCAGGTTGCTCTAAGCCCTCTCCAACCTGGCCTTGGACACTGCCAGGGATGGGGCAGCCACAGCAGTTGCTTTGGGCAACCTGAGCCAGGGCCTCACCTCCCTCACAGGGAAGAATTTCTTCCTTATATCTAACCTGAATCTTCCCTCTTTCACTTTGAAATTGCTACCCCTTGTCCTGTCACAACAGTCCCTGAGGAAGAGCCCTCCCCACCTTTCCTGGAGGCCCCTTTAAGTTCTCTTCCCTGCATTAGCCATCTTCAGAGAGCAGACAAGGAGCAGCTTACACAGGACAGCAGCCTGAAGCCCAGCAAGGGAAGAGAAGGACTGGTGTGGGATAGTTCAGAACTGACAGCACTGAAGGATGCAGGGAGGAATTGTCTCCTATGGCAGAAACACTCAGGAGGATGAGACACAAAGAGCAAAGCCAGGAGAAGGAAACAAATTGTGGACACGTCACGCTGGTATTACCTGGCATAGAACAGCAAATAGGCTTGCTGGCCCAGAACTGTGTGGATGCCACAGCTATCCACAGACACATCGTTCATCTTGTACCACTGCCCATTGCTGGCCTGCAAAGGAAGGCATCCATCTCTGGAGGGAAGGGCAGTGTTTCTGCACAGAAAACTGCCAAACCAAGAGCACTCCAAAACAAGTCCAATCCGGCCCCAAAGCAGGAATTCCCCAAAGCCTTGGCTGCCAGTAACACTGCCAGGATAGTCTGACTTCCCAGCACACGTTCTTCCCTGCCAGGAGGGAAGTCACTCTTCACCTTTGTGTAGCAGAAGAAGTGTCCACCCAGACAGGTGTGACCAGTGTGCACCACAACAGCATACAAGGAGTAGAGGATGGGCTCTCCAGCTGGGTCAGACGTGTATGGCCGAAGATCCAAGTACTCAGGATACTCCACAACCTATGGAGAAACCAAGATGGCTCAGGAATGTTCCTGAGGTACCACATGAAACAGCCTTTGGCATGTAATGGTTGGGTGGGAGGAAACTGTTCTCTGCCAGAGCAGAGTCCAGGCTGGGCTTCCCACGGGAAGTCTCCTGTCCCCGGGAGGGAACACGGAAAGCCCAACATAAGCAGCTTGTGACAGAGCCTTGGGGAATCTTCTCTCCAAAGAGGAAGCTGCTCTGGCTGCATACAGACCTGGCTGAGCTTCCTGCTGCTCCGATGATCAGCCCTTCCCAGACACACCGTCAGGACCCTGGGTGCCTGATGGACTGTGACCACCTTGGAGGCTGAAACCTTCCTCTTGCACCTTGAACCCAAGCACAGAGCTGAGTGCTGAAATGAAGCCAGCCTTACCTCAAGAGTGCCAGACCCCCGGTCCTTTCTCACACCCTGGCACTAGCTTTAAGGCTATTCCAGGCTGTGAGGCCATAATTTAAAAAGCTGCATCCCATTATTGTGCATGAAACCTGAGAAACTGATTCTGCTTGATTTCACACAGCCCCTCCTGCAGAATCTGGGGTTAATGTATTGTAAGAAATCCTCTTACTTGCTACATTTGAAGAACTTTTTCCCGTCCATGTCCTTGGGTTTAACAAAGTCCTCCAGAGCTGTGGTGAGGGATGAAGCTCCCTGGAGGAGTGAGAAAGGAGCTGCTGAGCTGTGGGAAATGCCCTCACCCAAACATTTCCCAGAGCTGACAGGAAGGCCCAGGCAGCTGATGCTGAGGGAGATCCAGGCAGTGTTTGTAAGGAGACAGAAAGAGGGTGTGATACTGAACATTTCCCTGTGTTCCAGGGGTTCCTGAGGCCACCTAGAGCTCCCTCTCATTGCCACTGCTCAGTTCAGCTACTGATGGCATGCAGGGGCATCAGAAGTGAAAACTGATCCAACCCATCAGCCTGCTCCTTGTATGCCTGCCTTTTCCCAAGTATTCTTTGTCATTGGCTGCAGCCACAAGCACCATCAAAACGCTTCTGACAGCTGAAGGTGCTTTTTTGGGTAATATTTGGGTTTTTTTAAATCATTTTATTGAGCTACAAATATTTCCTTTCCCAACAGGTGATCTTTCTGGAGGAGGTTCCTAAATCCTTTGTCAGATGGGTGTTGAGGGAGGGCAAAGGGAAGAGGGAGGAGGGTACACCAAGGGTGCAGAGGGGATAATGCTACTTAAACCCAGCACCACAGAGAGACCAGTGCCACAGCCTCTGCAAAAGGACACTGTCCATTCTCCTTCCCACTCACCACCAAGATCCCTTGTGCTCACAAAAGAGGTTTTTGAGACAAATACTTTGGTTCTGGAAAGCTACAGGGGCCTTGGGACCTCTTGAAGCACAATGGCAAACCTCTCACCTTGATTTTCAGAAGGACATCCAGGAAGACCTTGAAGAAATCAAAAACTGTTTTGCAGCTCAGGCATGTGACTGGAAGGAAAATCAAAATGCTGAGGGAAGTTAATTGATGTCAGTTTATGCTCACGGGTACTCCTAGGCCAGTCCTCACAGGACCAGCTGCGTGTCACAGGCACATAAGGGCACAGAGAATGCCAAGCAGGGCAGTAGCTGTGGAAGCATACCTCTGGATCTCAGAAAGCCCCCAAATATTTGATGGATGATGGTAGTTTCTTGGGAAGAGACGTCCAAGCTGGAAATAAATGGCAAGGCAGAGAGTTACCTCCTCCAAGAGTTTAGCATTGAAAGCCCTGGGTGTAGGTTTTCCTTGATGGGAGCACTTCAAGGAGTCCAACAGATTCAGGACCATTGAAAAGGGAATTTTTCTGTGCTTACTCGCTGCTTCCATTCAGACAAGCTCTGTGCATGGCATTGAGAGTACAGCGTAAGAACTCGTAGGCGTCTCCTGGGATGTCAGGCTTAAATTCTCCTATGACTAAGAAAGAAGTTAGTAGTTCTCCCCTCACAGAAGGAAAGAAAACCTGTTGAAGCACCTGAAATTGCTTACATTTGAGGTCCCTGATGACAGCCCTCGGCCGGATGGCACTGGCTGAGGAATACAGGACCTTCCGAACATGATCTTCCATGATGCACATCATGCAGAAACCCTGCTGACTACCTGAGGGAGGAGGGAATCTGGCTCAGCTTAGCAAAACCATCCCCAGGTGGAAAACCTAGTGGAGGCCTTGAAATTGTAAAGACTCTCTACTCCTCTTCTCCTGAAGTGCCATGTCCTGAGAAGCCCAGGACATTTTAGTGCATAGAAAATGTTCTTCACAGGGAGGCTAAACTGGCACAAGTTTTCTGTGCAATAAACCAAGAGGGTTCAGCTCCAAGGGACAGAGGTGTCGGGCTAAGAAGAAGTGAGAATGAATGCACCTTCATAGGACAAGTGGCTTTTAGTTTGGGTGTTTGAGGAACCTAAGCTCCTGAGGCTAACAAAGAAGGGCTGGTGTTCTCCTAAACCCACCTGCACTTTCTGGGAATCCTTGGGATGAGCCCAAGAGATTTAAAAGGAGATATTTCTGAAAGTACTCACAGAACCTGCTGTGCTGACGAGAGAGCAGGTAATTAGCCAGAGGGGGAGTGTATGTCAGGCACTGCAGGATGACGTTGAGGTAGCAAGTACTACCAAGGTTGTAAAGTCCTGCTCCAGGTCTCCGTTTTTGCCGCCAGTCCATGCAAATCTTCTCCGGGGGAACAAGGGTCTTTTGTGGTGGAGTCATTCCCTTGCCAATGACTGCGGGCAAACAACATTTGAAAAGAGATCAGACAATAGGTGAGGGAGACAGTGAGCTGGGGCCAGGGGCAGCAGGGGAAAATGGGGGACAGTGGGGGACAATGGAGGAGAGGTGCACTTTTCCCTGGGTAATGGCCAGGCACTGCCCAGAGAGTGGTGGTGAATGGTGCTGCATCCAGCTGCCATCTGGCCACTAGGAGTGTCCCCCAGGGATTAGTGTGGGGCACAGCTCCTGTTTAATGTCTTTACTGATGATCTGGATGAGTTGATCAAGTGGAGCCTCAGTAAATTCACAACCACACCAAATTTGGTGTGTTGATGTGCTGGAGGGTAGGAAGGCTCTGCAGAGGGATACAGAGTCTGGAGCTCTCCCAGGGGAGGTTCAGCTTGAACATCAGGAGGAATTTCTTCACAGAAAGAGTGATTAGATACTGGAATGGGCTGCCCAGGGAGGTGATGGAGTCACCATCCCTGAGGTGTTGAAGAAAAGGCTGGATATGGAGCTTACCTTGGTGGTTTTGGTCAAAGATTGGACTCAATGCCTTAGAGGTCTTTTCCAACCTAATTGACTCTGTGATTCCATAGGTGAATATTTAAATGCTGAGTTCACTATATGACACCAAGGACGACAGCTCTAACCCCCAACCCAGAAACATCAGGGGAAACCTAACACCCTACTGCCATCTACTGATAGGGAAGCACTTCTGGAAAACAGGCTTTTCCCCTGCTTAATCTGACAAAATCCAACAAATCCACACTGATTTCTGGGCCTCGGGCTGCCTTCCTTTCCCTCTAGAGCCTCCAATTATCAGATCTTCACTTTTCCTGGTTGTAATGTGATGAAAACAAGCAGCACCTGGGTTGGCTGCTCTTAGGGAATGCCCCAGAATTTACTCCAGGCTGTCAGCACATCAACATTTGGGGATGCAGCAGTGGCCATGTCCGTGGTCTGTGGGCATTCACGAAATCCAACCCAGCTGGTGAAAATGTTACTCAAAGAAGTAATTCCTTGTTGTAGCCATTGCTCCTCTCAGGTACAGAATGAAAAGCTATGGATGACAAAGGATATCAGAACCTCCTCCAGAAAGATCACCTGTTGGGAAAGGAAATATTTATAGCTCAATAAACGGATTTTTTAAACCCCAAATGTTACCCAAAAGCACCTTCAGCTGTCAGAAGCATTTTGTTGGTGCTTGTGGCTGCAGCCAATGACAAAGAATACTTGGGAAAAGGCAGGCATACAAGGATCAGGGGAAAGAGGCAAGTTATCCCAATGGCCAGCCCAGTCCAAAAGGTTTTTTACTGGCCCACTCCTCAGGATACCAAGCATTGGACAGGTGAGCTCACAATCACCAGTCACAGTTCCACATCTCTGCCACTTTTGTGACACAGGGCAGCACACATTGCTGGCCCTGTGGCCATCACATCCTGGCAGCTGGAAGTCACTGAACCATGCAGGTGCTGATGCTGAAGGGCTGATGATGGGCCAGCAGAGCTCCTGCTGCTGCCAGGACCTGCAGCAGCCAGAGCAGTCAAAGCCTCCTAAGGGCTGTGACTGAGCTTTGGAATGAAAGTTTCAAGCAGTAAAAAATGTCTTTGGGCCCTCCAAAGGAGGACTTGGGTTTTAAACCTTGTGTCTGCCAGCTCTCAACTCTCCAACCCCCCTGGACTGTGGGTCAGTGGCAGGTGTGTCCTTGCTGTCCCCAGCCCTGGATAGACACACCCAGAAAAGGCTGCAGTGCTGAGTCTTGGCCCCTCCACACTGCCCCGGTGGGTCCTGGCTACAGTCCTGTCGTAGCTGTGGGTGCTCTGCATCTCCTGGGGTGATGTTGGGCATCAGGAAGATGGGATCCATCCTGTTCCAGAAGTCTTGGTTGGCCTCACACTGGTGCGTTGCCCCTCACTGTGACAGCCAGTCCTGCTTCTGGCCAGGACAGGGGATAATTTTTGTTGTACCCAGAGGTTGTCTGGGTTTGTTAACCCAGAGATTATTTATTGCACTTTTCCCTGGGTAATGGCCAGGCAGGGCCCAGAGAGTGGTGGTGAATGGTGCTGCATCCAGCTGCCATCTGGCCACTAGGAGTGTCCCCCAGGGATTAGTGTGGGGCCCAGTTCCTGTTTAATGTCTTTGCTGATGATCTGGATGAGTTGATCAAGTGGAGCCTCAGTAAATTCACGACCACACCAAATCTGGTGTGTCGATGTGCTGGAGGGTAGGAAGGCTCTGCAGAGGGCTCTGGGCAGGCTGGATCGATGGAACGAGACCAGCAGTACGAGGTTCAACAAGACCAATGCCAGGTCCTGCACTTCAGTCACCCCACAGAGCACTCCAGGATGGGCAGAGTGCTTGGAAAGTGGCCCAGGCGAGAAGGACCTGGGGGTGCTGGTCAACAGTGGCTGAACATCATTGCTGGGACAAGGGTGAAGGGAATCTTCCAGGGACAAGGGGTTCCTTCTGGTCGAGAAAAAGTGTCAGGGTAGCTGGTATTGATTATTGTGACAGGCTTTCCATGCAAATCCTTCTTTTCTCATACCTTTTACTATTAATAATGTTGCTGTTAGTGTTAGTTTTCTTATCTCATTGCTGTTTCCAGTAAATTGTTCTTTTCTCAACCCATGATCTCTGCCTTTTGTGCCTCCAGCTGGAGGCAGAGGACAAGGGGAAGCAGCAGAAATACTAAATTGGAGAACACTAAAAACCATGACAGAGCTGTGCTGCAGAACATTAAACCTGCAGCTCCATGTCTCAAGGCTCCCAACTGGGAGGAGGAAATACATCAGCTTGCCCAAGAAGCTGTTGAAGTGGAGCCATAGAGCTGGACTGATGGGGCTGCCGTGCTTCTCAGTGTAACACGGGCACTCATGATGCCATTTTAGGTTTCCCTTTTTTTCTTTTCTATGTACTCTGTATTTTTCACATTTGGAGCTCTGTCACCTATTGTGTTAGTGGCTGGTTTTCCCAGTACTTTTCCATGGCCTTTCCCAAGGCACAAAGACAAATTCCAGAGCTCCTAACCCCAGGGGTACAAGGCCCCTGTGCTATCTTGGTTCTTCCAGGCTACCTAAGTTGAGAACAACTCTTGAGATACATTTCATGGACAGAGCACAGCCAGTGCAAAGGGGAGACTCCAGAGAAAGTGCTTGACCTGGGAGGAAACTGCATCACACTTGTCCTCCTAATTTGTGATTTTTACCAGCTACACTAATTTCCTAAAACCTTTAAAAATGTCCTCACCCCTGTGGGGGTGAGTTTTTGTGGGCATCTTTCCATACCTGCCCCTGAAGGCCTTCAAATAAAGATCCACTTTTATATTTCCTTACTAAAATGATGTTGAGTTGCATTTCCAGGTTAAAAGAAAGGCAGCACCCACGCCATCACACAGGAGGAGGGGCAAGCACTCTCACCCTCATCACAGCACACTGGGACCTTCTCGTGATGAAATGATGGTGAATGGAGAGATTTTGGTTCTCTAGAAGCCATCTATTCCAGTTGCTGCTGAAAAGGCAAGAGCCACCCACGTGCTGTGGATCAGGGACTCCCCATGCCTGAGCTCTGGGGCTTGCACAGAGCAGAGCTGTCTGTTTGTGAGCTCAGCTCTCATCCCAAGCCAGACCATGCTGGTCTGTCCCTCTCAGTGCCAGTGGCTGCTCTCCATGTCCATTTCTGTGACAACACCATAAATAACTTCTGTGGAGCAGAGAGGGAGCTGTCCTGGAGGGGTCTGTGACACCTGGTTCACAAGGAAATGCATCCCTGTGGGCATCACATCAGTGTGGCCTCAATTCTGTAAAATCTGAGGCATGTTTGATCAAAAAGCAATGCTTCAAAAAAAGTCAGTGAAGTCAGCAAGAGATAACTTGTGCTGGATTTCTTGCTATCTCTGGTGTTGGTACCTTGTGCTGAGTGTGAGCTCTGGCAGCAGAGGATGAATGCCCACAGTGCCAGCTGCCAGGCTGGCCATCAGCTGGGTGAGGACAAAGGAGGGAATGACCTCTCCAGGAACGAGCAGATGGCAGTGGGATGGAGATGGGCTGATGAGCAAAAGGGGTTTTAATTGTCCATTTTTCCTCCCCAGCCTTTCTTCTCCTACGCATGTCCTCATTCCACTTCTGGCCCTACAGAGAGGAGGGCAAAGCTGAAGGGGGGCTGGCAGAGCTCTAAATTAAAGGATGGGTTCTGCCTTTATTTCACTCCAAAGTTTACATCCCCATTCCCACCCCCACCACCCCAAGGGCTTTAACTGAGTTCAGGGAGGGACCTACTCCCTGCCAAGGGGGCTGTGAGCAGGCATGAAGGCCATGGGCTGGGGAGGAAAGTGGAGGAAAAGCACTGAGCTGGAGCAGCCCCAGGCAGGGTGTGGAGGGAGATCTCTGTCCCTGGAGATGCCCAGGGGCTGGGAAAGTTGAGAACTCTCATGTCCTGAAGCTGGGTGCACCAGCAAGGCTGGGATGGGGAGATCCCCCCACTCCAGGGCAGAGGCTTAGCAGAACCCGGCAGTGCTGGAGTGAGACAAGAAGGCAAAAGAGGTTATTTCTCTATTTCTTTTTCTTTTTCCTCTTTTGTAAGTTGTCAACAACCTTTGCATGAAAAAGGTAAAACTGCACAAGTAACTCCACAGTTCCTCAACATCACTCCCAAAAGACCAAAATGGAACAAAAGCAACAAGTAAAAAGACATCATCAATATAAACATCTACACTGACCCCCACTTTGCTTTTCTTCCCCTTCCATTTTCCCCATTTGCTTTTTCCGTCCTTCCCTTCCTCTCCCTTTTGCTCCACCCATTCCCTTTTCTCCTTTTTTTTTTCCCCCTGCCTTTCCCTTCCTGTGTTCAGAACTGTGGAATATCCTAAATCTACCAGGGGTCACCTCAGATAGGTTGAGATGGCCCCAAATCCTTCAAGTCAATGACATCAAAGACTGCAAATAAATTTGGGGACAAGAACCGGGGCAGGATTTGTTCAAAACTTCTGAATTTTTATTGCAATTAATTAATTAAACAACACTGTAATGCATTATATGTATATAAAGCATGTATTTATATGTACGGATATGGATGTAATGGTGGTGATTAACCATCAGCTGCATTAAGATGGTTTCTCCAAGGATGTTTCCCTGTGGATCCCAATGTGTTTCCCACTGCTCCAGTGACCAGGTTTTACTTTAACAAGGTGTGAAGTGCCGTGGAAGGCCAGCTGTGGAAATAAACCTGGATTTTGGCATCATTCTCACGTGAGCCCATTGTTTCCTCATCTCACAACCAAATACTCCAAAATATCCCCCTTGGACAGGGCTCCAGGGTGGAAATCATGTTATGAGTGCAGCTGGGGCACACGGCATCGCTGCTGCTCCTCGCCCATGGCAACGGAACCTGGCCCCCAGACGTGACAGGGTGGCCACAAGGGAACGTTCACCCCAGTCCTGGAATGGTTGCCAACAACAGAACGTGGCCCTCAGAGCAGCTAATGCAGCCCTATGACACAACCAGGTGGCCCTCGGAAATAACAACGTGCCAGCGAGGGAATTTTGCCCTCAGCCATGGCCAGGTGCCGCCCATGGAGTTTCCTTTTTTCCCTGAACCCCCCAGATCAAAGTAAGCACTTTGATTTAAGGAATGCCAGGTATTTATATTTACAGGGAGAACTCTGACCCCTCCAAGGCCTTATTTAATGGTTATTTTCAAGGTTATTTTCAGGCCCTGGTGTTCACCCCTGCACCTTAATTCGTGAGAACTGTGCTCCTTTGGAATCAGTGAAAATAATATGGAATATTTTGGGTCTAATTTAATGCTCCCAATGTGATTTCCAAGCCCCCATGGAGCAGCCCCAAGGTCAGGGGCTGCCATCCCTCATGTGGGATCACTGGCTTTAACTCACTCAACTCCTCTCACAGAGACTGAGGTAGCTGCAAAACACCTTAATGCACATATCCCCCCACTGGAGAATGACAAGGGGGGAAATCCTCATAAACATCCTTTTGGGGGATGACAGCAGAACATTTTTTTATCTGTAGAGTTTATTGTTTTAATGGAAGTTTGCTTTCTTGTTTTCCTTGATTTTTATTAGCAGTTTCATATTGCTGCACCTCCAAATCCAGCTCAGATCTAAGGAAAAGAGGGAAAACCCCAAAACCAGGGTTTCTCAGATCTGCTCATCAAAAGGGGTTTGGGAGGAGGTGGCCTGGTGCTGATTCCAGGTTATCATCAGAAAATCCTCAAATCCTTCCAAATCCATTTTACCACAGTGGAATTTTAGGGATCAAGGTGCATAAATTAGTGACGTTAAAGGTGAGTTCTTGCCAAGCTTTGCCAGCATCCAGCTCCAGATGCTCCCAATGTTTAGGATCCTCAGGACCATCCCACACCAGGTACCCCTAGGAAGGTACCAGTGCCCCTTGGAGAGCTGAAAATGAGCTAAAAACCTGCTGGTTTGGGTTTCAGGGTGAAATGTGAGCTTCTGTTGGGAGAACTTGAGTGAATTCCATCCGATGAACAGATGAGGAATCACCCTGGAACTTCTCCAGGTTCCTGGTTGTGGGTTGATGCCCTTGGGGGTAGGGGAGCCTCTTCTTGAGGTGTCTGCTGGTCTGGTCACCAGCATCATCATCATCATCATCATCATCATCATCATCATCATCACCAGCAGCCCCCTGCTCTCCTGACACAACATTCTCTCTGTTCTTTGCAGTTGACAGAGGTGCCAACGACAGCTGGGGCGTGCCAGATGCGTTTTAGTAAGTCCCACAAGGTTGGGGTGGGAAAGGGGATTCCACCACCCTCCTCTCCATCAGGGCTTCTCTGGTGCTGGGCTGGGTCTCCCAGAGCCAAAACCCCCCTGAGGTGTTCTCCAAAAGGGCTGAAAAGCCCTGAAATGGGTGGAAAATATTCTCCAAAGGTCTGGAAACACCTCAATAGTACAGAGAATAACGATGGAATGGGAATTAACCCCATTTTTCAGTTATTTTACCCAGAGCTGTGGCATTTAGGGCTCCATTTGTTGCCCACACAGTACTTTGACAAATGGTTAATTTCTTGTTCTGATCATGAAAGTGTCGATAATTGCTGATTTGTACCATTATGGAGGAAAGGAGAAAAAGGGGTGTGAGTGATATAGGAGGCAAAAACTGGCCTCTGAAAACCCACTTGATCCTTTAAATTGGTCATAGAGCATAATTTTTGGGCCATAAATGTCTGTCCATCATTAACTGCAGCATTTATTAACATTAATTTGTTAATTAGGTGTTGGCACTGCCTCCTTAAACCTTTTTCTGGTTTTTGCAGCGATCCTCAGGCCTTGAAGGATTTTTTCCCTGGATCCAGAAAGGTGAGTGACAATTCAGCTGCCTGCCCAAACCCACAAAACTTCCATAACACAAGCATTTTCTTTAAAGAAAAAGTGGATTTTTACATCAAACCTCCCAAAAGATCATGATTTCTTTTAGGTCTGAGTTCCTACTGCTGCTCATGCAGTACAGCCAACAGGGATTTTGGGGTGTTTTGAGCCAAAACTGGGAACAGGCAGAGCTTCTGCCCAATTGCTTGGGAGAGCTTGGCACTTTCTGGGGCTGCCCCTCACTGCTGCACCCTCTTTATATTCCCCCATTTTTTAAAATTCTGCACCAAAAAGTTTGTAATTCCAGACTGATTATGCTGCCCTCTCAGCACAGAGGATGCAGCTGGTCCCTTAGGATTTTAGCTCTTATATTTTTCATCTGTTTGTAACCCCGCAGTTCTTTAGTGTAGAACTCTAAACTCCACACACAGTGTGAGCTGCTGCTTTCCCATTTTGGGCAGAAACAACAATTCCTCTCCAGGCCTGGCAATCAAAGACACCTCACTGCCTCAGGCCTGAGAGATGGAAACAAAAGGGAGTTGGGGGAACAAACTTGGGGACAATGACTTCATTAGCTGAAGCTGGAATTGGAAGATTCAATCCCAATATGCAAATGGACCAAACTTATAAAAGTGTGAAACCATGAGTCCATTTTTGAGTGTAGCCCCTGGGGGGTTTTTCTGCCCAAAATGTACCTGAAGGCTCTTCAATAAATAGAACTGCTTTTTATTCTCTTAATTTTGTCTGCCCTCTGTTTTTAGGTAGTCCCCAAAAGGTATCACACCCAGTGAATTTTTTGAAGGTGCTGGGGTAGGCCTTTTCTAAATTACTCCTTGGAGAGCCTTTCATTCCCTTGAAAGGGGAATTAAATTCCCCTGGTTTGTTTTTCCTCAGTTTCCTCCATTTTTGTCCTCAGTTTCCTCCATTTTTGTCCTCAGTTCCCTCAGTGTGTTTTTCCTCAAGTTTTGTTCTCAATTCCCTCGGTGTGTTTGTCAGTTTCCTGAATTTTTGTCCTCAATTCCCTCGGTGTGTTTTTCCTCAATTTCTGCAAATCAATTCCCTCGGTGTGTTTTTCCACAGTTTTTGCCCTCAGCTCCTTTGGTGTGTTCTTCCTCAGTTTCTTCAATGTCTTCCCTCAATTCCCTCACTGTGTTTTCCCTCAATATTTCTCCTCAGTCCCCTCGCTGTGTTTTCCCTCAATGTTTCTCCTCAGTCCCCTCACTGTGTTGTCCTCAATGTTTCCCCTCAATTCCCTCGCTGTGTTTTTCCTCAATTTCCTCATTGTTTCACCTCAGTCCCCTTGTTGTTTTCCCTCAGTGTTTCTCCTCAGTTCCCTCAGTGTGTTTTTCCTGTTTCTCCTCAGTTCTCTCACTGTGTTTCCCTCAATGTTTCCCCTCAGTCCCCTCGCAGTGTTTCCCTTAATGTTTCCCCTCAGTTCCCTCAGTGTGTTCTTCCTCAATTTCCTCAATATTTTCCCTCAATTCCCTCAGTGTGTTGTCCTCAGTGTTTCCCCTCAATTCCCTCAGTGTGTTTTTCCTCAATTTCCTCAATGTTTCTCCTGTTGCCTTGCTTTGTTTTTCCTCAGAATTTCCCTCAATTCCCTCGATGTGTTTCCCTCATTGCTTCTCCTCAGTCCCCTCGCTGTTTTCCCTCAATGTTTCCCCTCAATTCCCTCGCTGTGTTTTTCCTCAGCGTTTCCCCTCAATTCCCTCAATGTGTTTCCCTCAATATTTCTCCTCAGTCCCCTCACTGTGTTTCCCTCAATGTTTCCCCTCAATTCCCTCAGTGTGTTTTTCCTCAATTTCCTCATTATTTTCCCTCAGTCCCCTCACTGTGTTTCTCTCATTGTTTCCCCTCAATTCCCTCGCTGTTTCCCTCAATGTTTCTCCTCAGTTCCCTCGCTGTGTTTTATTCAACGTTTCCCCTCAATTCCCTCGGTGTGTTTTTCCTCAATTTCCTCAGTGTTTTTCCTCAATTTCCTCAGTGTTTCCTCTCAGTTCCCTCGCTGTGTTTTATTCAATGTTTCCCCTCAATTCCCTCGGTGTGTTTTCCCTCAATTTCCTCAGTGTTTTTCCTCAATTTCCTCAGTGTTTCCTCTCAGTTCCCTCGCTCTCTTTTTCCTCATTGTTTCCCCTCAGTCCCCTCCCTGTGTTCCCTCAGTATTTCTCCTCAGCCGCCCCGCTGTGTTTCCTCCGTTCCGCAGGTCCGGGAGCCGTGCCCGCGCTCCGTGCCGGCGGTGCCGGTGCCGGTGCCCGAGGGGCCCGGCGCGGGCTGCCCGCGGGACCTGCTGCAGCAGTGCCTGTGGGCCGCGGGCATCACCGAGCAGCTGCTGGAGGCCGAGGCCAGGCGGGACCCGGGCGGCTTCCAGCCCTCCGTGCCCTCCCGCGGTGTCCCGCAGATCGCCCCCAGCGGCGCCCAGCCGGCCCTGGGCCAGCAGCTGCTCCTGCAGCCCTTCGTGCAGCACCTGGGGCCCTTCTCCGGGCTGCAGCTGGGCCTGGGGCCCGCTCCGCCGCGGGCACAGCCGGTGACGGCCGCTGCCCTGCCAGCGCCGCAGGTCGTGCTCCTGCAGCAGGCAAGTGCAGCCCCTGGCGTGGCGAGCCGTGCCGGGGCCACTGCCACCCTCTCCGGGGCCACTGCCACCCTCTCCAAAGCCACTTCCCTCTTCTCCAAGGCCACCTCCACCCTCTCCAAAGCCACTGCCACCCTCTCCAGGGCCACCTCCACCCTCTCCAAAGCCACTTCCATCTTCTCCAAGGCCACCTCCACCCTCTCCAAGGCCACGTCCATCCTCTCCAGGGCCACCTCCACCCTCTCCAAGGCCACTTCCACCCTCTCCAAGGCCACTTCCATCCACTTCAAATCACTTCCCCCTCTCCAAAGCCACTTCCACCCTCTCCAAGGCCACTTCCACCCTTTCCAAAACCACCTCCACCCTCTCCAAAGCCACTTCCACCCTCTCCAAGGCCACCTCCACCCTCTCCAAAGCCACTTCCATGCACTCCAAGGCCACTTCCACCTCTCCAGGGTCACTTCCATCCTCTCCAAGGCCACCTCCATCCTTTCCAAGGCCATTTCCACCCTTTCCAGGGCCACTTCCATCCCCTCTGAGGCCACTTCCATCCTCTCCAAACCCACTTCCATCCTCTCCGGGGCCACTTCCCCCTCTCCAAGGCCACTTCCATCCTTTTCAGGGCCCCCTCCACCCTCTCCAAAGCCACTTCCACCCTCTCCAGGGTCACTTCCACCCTCTTCCAACATGCTTTTGTAGTTCTGTGGTTTGAAGTTCTGGTTTTCAGGTTGTTGTGGTTTTTTTTAGTTCTTTTAGTCCTGTTTCTGTTTCTTTCAATTCCTCTGGATTTTAATTTTGCTAATTATTTTAATTCCATATCTTTTATTCTTATTTCTTTTAGTCCTGTTTCTTTAGCTCTTCTGGGAAGGGGGAAGAAGAACAGGGACAAAGATCCCAATACTTGAGTTTCTATTTGGCTCAATCTTCACCTCCCTCCGTAGACCCTCGATTTGTGGCACCCCCATTTCTGGTGTTCAGACCCTGAGAGGGGCAGCTCTGCAGCACATTCTTCAAATCCTGGAGTCCTTAAGTTTGGAAAACCCTTGCAGATCCTCAAATCTGACCCTTCTTGTCCTTCCTCATACCCTCTGATGGCAGGGCCAGATAATCCCTTCCTCCTCATGCATTCACACCAACCTCAAGCAGTTTGTGGGTTAAAAAGCAGCCGATTTAGGGTGTTTTTTCATTTTTCTCTGTTATTTTTCACCCTCTCCAGGTGCCGCAGAGGATCATCCTGCAGGTGAAGCAGCCGTGCCCCACCACACTCGCCCTGCTCCCCAGCCCAGCCCCCTGTGTCCTGGCCAGTGGCCAGGGGCTGGGGCCACCAGCCCACCAACCCGCAGGCCACCCCCATGCTGCCACCCTGTCACCCTGTGGCCACCCTGGAGCAGCTGCCCCCCAGCCCAGCAGCATCGCCACGCCCAAGGCTGTGGGAGTGGAGCTGTGGCATGCAGAAAGCTTCTGGGGCCTGCAGCCAAAATGGGGGAAACTGGACTCTTTTGTTTCGTATTTTTAATAAAACTCTTGATGGAACGTGCCGTAAGAACCCACAGTGAGATTATCTAGTGTTAAGGCTTGAGTTTAAACACATCCAAAGCTTGTTTCATGTTTGCAAGATATCATCACCCTGGTTCCTGAGGAGAAGAAAACTTTCTCCAGAGTTTCTGTCCCTGTTTCTGCTGGGAAGTCGGGGGGTCCTTGTGCCATCCAGCAGCCCCTTCAGGTGAGGAGCTGCCTTTCCTAGCAGTGTTCTTTGTTTCTGAGTTTTTCCACTTTGTTCCCAAGGTTTTCTACTTTATTTTCCCTATAAAGTTGTCCCATTTTCTCCTTCTTCCCAGTTTTGTCCTTAATTGTCCATTTTTTCTTCTCTAATTCCTATTTTCCCCATATATGCAAATTTTACACCTTCTTTCCCAGCTTTACCCCTTATTTTTTAGTGTTCCACTTTCTCAGCTTTCCCCTTTTTACTTCCAAGTCCTCCACTTTATTTCCAAGATTTTCCACTTTTTACCTCCAAGTTTCCTTTTATTTCCATTTTTTCTCTTTCAAGTTCTCCCCCTTTCCACATTTCTTTACTTTGTCTCTAAGTTTTCTGCCCCCTTTCCAAGATTTTCCCTTTTATTTCCACAATTTTTCTCTTGATTTTCAAGGTTTTTTTTCCATATGAAAGCCCAGGAGAAATGCTGGGACTTCTCTTTGCACAGGCAACAGCTACAGGTGATGGAGCAGAGGAGGAGGAATTCAAACTGAGAGACGGTAGAGGATAAAGACAGTGAAAGAAATACCCTTGTGGCATGCCACAGGGTCCAGAAGGAACACCTGGATCAACAGTGATAAGATACCAGACAGAGAGAGAACAGAAATACCACGGGGCTACAGGACACACAGGGGGAAAAGCAAAAATGGTATCTGAGAGCTGGACAGAAAAACGCGGCAAATGAGAAAACAGCCACGGGCAGAGCGAGGGAGGACTGACAAGAGGGGGACAAGGTCAGAGCAAAATGGAAAAAGCAGGTCAGCAAGAAAAAAAGAGAATCAAATGGGAAAGGGGAGAAAAAAATTAAATGGGAAAGGGGAGAGAAAATAAAAATAAATGGAAAAGGGGAGAGAAAAGAAAATCAAACGGGAAAGGGGAGAGCAAAGGCAGCAGCGCCCTGCGGGCCCGTCACTGCCCGCAGCCCGTGGTTTGGTGCTCCCGGGAGCCGTAAGGAGCCCAGGCGCTCGCTTCTCCCGGCGCTCGGCGGTGCCGGTGCCCCGAGAGCACGCCGGGGTCCCACGGGGGGCGGACAGAGCTCCGGCGAGACGGGAGAGCGCTCACCGCCAGCCCCGGGGAGCGTCCGCCTCCTCCAGCCCCGCCGGTGCCGGGAGCCGAGGGGCGCCGTTCCCGGTGCTCGGCCAGGCTGTGCATGGTGCTCGGCCAGGGTGTCCTGGATACTCCGCCAGGCCGCTCCCGGTTCTCGGCCGCTCCCGGTTCTCGGCCGCTCCCGGTTCTCGGCCGCTCCCGGTTCTCGGCCGCTCCCGGTTCTCGGCCGCTGCTGCGGGAGCACCGCGGGCACACCGAGCTGCAGTTCCGCGCTTTGGCCGCTCGGTGGCAGCCGCGAGCGTGGGAACTGCCCGGCGCTCGGGGACGCGGCGGGAGCGCCCCGGGAGGGCGGGGACAGGAGGGGACAGGAGGGGACAGGAGGGGACACGGGGGGGACACGGGGGGATTACACACAGTGAGGACACGGGGGGACACGGGGGGGACACGGGGGGGACACGGGGGGGGACAGGAGGGGACACGGGGGGGACACGGGGGGGGACAGGAGGGGACAGGAGGGGACACGGGGGGACATGGAGGGGACACGGGGGGGGACACGGGAGAGGACACGGGGGGACACGGGAGGGACATGGGGGGATACACAGCGGTGGACTCAGAGGGGACACAGGGGGACACACACAGGGAGGATACACACGGCGGGGATACAAGGGGGACACAGGGGACACGGAGGACATACAGACGGGACACGGAGGGGACACAGTGGGGACACGAGGGACACCGGAACACACACAGGGGGACGGAGCAGGTGAGTCTGGGGGAGCATTCCCCCAGCGGCTCAGTGGCTGCCCCTGGCAGAGTCCCCGGGCACATTCCCCAGCTGGCTGGGGCCGTGCAGCCCCCTTGGCACCTTCTCTTGGCTGTGTCCATGCCGTCTTGGAGCTTTGTGCCCTCCCGCTGTGGAGGAGTGTTGGATCAAGCCCTTTTCTGAGCCAGAGATGGGGCAACTGAGAGGTGTTTTAAAAACTTTTATGCTATTTTCACTCTCATGAGAAGGGTGAGGCAATACAGATGTTATAATTCACACCATCACAAGCAGAAGCCAACTATTTCCTAATTACAAAACACTATAAGCATTTCTTGGCCTATCAGCTTTAGCCACGATTTTCTACAAATCCAGAGCAGAGTGAGCAGGGCAGAGGCACAGGCAGTGCACCCCAGCTGTGGCTGTGACCCTGGGCTGCAGCTCTGGGACAAGCTCCAGGAGCTCCTGGACTCCCTGGTGCCCAGGCAGGCAGTGGGCAAGGTGGGGAGGCAGCTGCTGGGGAGGAGCTGGGCAGGGAGATGAGTTGCAGAACCCTCCCAAAGCCCCGGCTGCAGTGTTGGCTGAGTTTGAGACACTGGTACAGGGCAGAGACTCCAAAATGAGCTCCATCCCCTTCAGTTTTAACCACTCCGCTCTCACCAGGAAGGAGAGATGAATGTGAGAATATAAATGAAAAATACCAGGAGAGGTGAATGGTGCTGGTGCCCCTGCAGGTGGGGTGGCTGGTCCTAGAGAGCAGCAAGTTAAACAGTTGGTTTAACTATATTATGCTTTATTCTTTATATTTATTATTCTTTACACTTTATTATTCTTCTGACATGTGTTCCACACTGGGGCTCTTCTCTTCTCTTCTCTTCTCTTCTCTTCTCTTCTCTTCTCTTCTCTTCTCTTCTCTTCTCTTCTCTTCTCTTCTCTTCTCTTCTCTTCTCTTCTCTTCTCTTCTCTTCTCTTCTCTTCTCTTCTCTTCTCTTCTCTCCTCTCCTCTCCTCTCCTCTCCTCTCCTCTCCCCATTTTCCACCCTCCTGCCTTGGTCCTTGCCCTGCTGAGTCAGGAATGTGAATATTTCATTCCTGTAAGTGCTGAGGGCAGGGCTGGATGGGATTTTGGGAAGAAATGCACCCTGTGAGGGTGGGCAGGCCTGGCACACGCATCCCACAGAAGCTTCTCCATCCCTTCAAGTGTTCAGGGCCAGCTTTGGTGGGGCTTGGAGCAACTTGGGCCAAGGCCTGAGAACAAAATGAGCTTTAGGGTCCTTGTCCTTCCCAGCCCAAACCATCCTGGCATTCCAGGATTCTTCGGCACTGAGCCAAAGCACGCGGTGCTGCAGCCAGGACTTGGCAACATTTCATTAAACTTAACAACAATCATTTCACAGACTCTTTTGAGGATTTTTTCCTTAATATGAACAACCTGAAGCCATGTGCCAGAGGAGAAACCCTTCTCCTGCCCCGCTGCATGGAAAACCAACGTGGAGAGGGAGCAGGCAGCTGCAGGCAGCAGAGCTATTGAGATCTGGGAAACTGAGCTTAAGCCCAGGTATTCCACTTGGCTGTGAACTAAACCCAGATTTCAAAAAGAAAAAGAAAAAAAAAAAGACCCAGCATATATGACAACATTAATTTAAGCAATTGTTAAATATTACCAAATTGAATTTATTAGTAAAATTTGAAAACTTAAAGCTGAAAGAAAATTACTATAAAAAGCTGCTCATTTTTTTGATTACTATTTTAGTTTTTGAGAGGAAAAAGGATTTTTATTTTCTATTTACCTTTATTTTTATTTTATAATATTTAATTGTTTTATTTTAGAAAAGAAAAAATCTCCGGATATATGACCTTTATATAATCTTTTTTTATATTTCCTATCTATGAATTTCTATTGTCATTTCCATGGTTTCAGTGATTTTTTTCCCTTTCTCCCTCGGTGTCAGCGACCCGCGCGGACCCGCGCGCGTGCACGAACGGCCGGGCACGGCGGGGCTCCGGGGGATTTTAGGGATCGCTGGAAGGACGGAGCCCCCCGGGATCAGCGGTGACGTCACGGCTCCCTTGACCACCACCCGCATCCCCCTTCCCGGTGACGTCACCGGTCCTCCCCCGCGCCTGCGCAGTGCGGGCGCAGCACCCCCGGCGCGGCGCGGAGGATGCGGGGCTGCAGGTGGGTGCGGGGCCGGGGGCTGCGGGGGGCTGCAGGGGGCTGCAGGGGGCTGCAGGGGGGCTGGGGGGCTGCAGGAGGGCTGCAGGGGCTGCAGGGGGGCTGGGGGCCCCGGGGAGCGGGGCCGCAGGTGGGTGCGGCGATGGAGGGTGCGGGGTTGGGGGGCAGCGAGGGGCGATGCTGTCCTTGCGGGGGGCGATGCTGTCCTTGCAGGGGGGGCGATGCTGTCCGTGCGGGGCGCGGTGCGGGGTTCGCACGGGGGTGCGGGGGTCGCACAGGGGTGCGGGGGCCGGGGGTGTCGGGCTGGCGTTGCGGGGAGCAGGCGGGGCCGTGCGGGGAGGGGGCCGCGCTCGCAGCCCGCGGGGGCGCGCTGGGGGTCGGGGGGACGCGGGGTGTGCGCCTGCGGGGAGGGGCGGCGAGCGCAGCGAGGGCGTGTGCGTGTGCGCGTGTGTGTGTGCGTGTGCGTGTGCGCGTGTGTGTGTGCGTGTGCGCGTGTGTGTGTGCGTGTGCGCGTGTGCGTGTGCGCGTGTGCGTGTGCGCGTGTGTGTGTGCGTGTGCGTGTGCGCGTGTGCGTGTGCGTGTGCGCGTGTGCGTGTGCGTGTGCGCGCAGGGCTGAGCGGGTGTGCGAGGGATGTACGTGTGTGTGCGAGGGATGTGCGTGCGTGCAAGGGTTGAGCATGTGTGCGAGGGTTGAGTGTGTCCAAATGTGTGTGTGTGTGTTTGTGCAAGGGATGTGTGTGTGTGCAAGGGCTGAGAGTGTGTGCAAGGGTTGAGTGTGTGTGCGAGTGTTGAGCGTGTGTGCAAGGGCTGAGCGTGTCCAAATGTGTGTGTGTGTGTGTGTGTGTGTGCAAGGGATGTGTGTTTGTGCAAGGGCTGGGCCTGTCTGCGGGGGATGTGCGTGTCCAGATGTGTGTGTGTGTGCAAGGGATGTGCGTGTGCAGCTCAGGCGGTGCGTGTGCAGATGTGTGTGTGTGTCCAGATGTGCGTGCAGGGCTCCGTGAGTGTGCATGCAGATGCATGTGTGTGCAGATGTGTGCGTGTGCAGATGTGTGTGTATGTCCAGATGTGCGTGCAGGGCTGTGTGTCTGTGCAGATGTGTGTGCATGTGAAGGTGTGCGTGTGCAGCTGCAGGGGCACACGTGCAGGCACGTGGATGTGCAGGTGTGCGTGCAGGTGTGTGTGCTCGCAGTATGGTGCTGGTGTTTGTGGGGCCTGCAGCTGGCTGCTCTGGGCACAGAGGGGCCCGTGGTGCACGTGGGGGAATGCACAAGTGCATGCAGGGGATGCAGGCATGCACAGGGCTGCACAGTGTGTGTTTGTGCATGGCCTTGCACCTGGGGATGCATGGGTGCACGGCTGCACACACAGACACTGTTGGGGCTGCGTGCTTGCATGCACTGGGGCACGTGGGGGTGCATGTGTGTGCAGCCCAGCACATGTGCACCGCTGCAGCACGCATGCAGCTGTCTGCAGACACCGTGCACGCGTGCACTGCTCCATGTGTGTGCTTTGCATCCCTCTGTGCACGGCGTGTGTGTTCACGGGGAGCACCGGGCCCTGTCCCGTGTGTGTGTGAGTGCTGCAGCTGTGTGCAGGGCTGGGCTCACCTGCAGTGAGGCACACGTGCAGGGTGTGCATGCACAGGGCTGCAGGGCTCGAGGCACCCATGGGGCACACATGCATGGGGTGTGGCCGTGGTTCCAAACCCTTTCAGGGCAGGTTTGCCCCAAAGCCCTGATGTTTGTGCTCCCCGCCCCTGGAAGCGTGGCCAGGGCTGGGGTGCTGACCCCTGTACTGGGCTGCTCCTGGCTTACTCCTGGCTTACTCCAGAGTTACTGCTTGCTTCCTCTGGGGCTGCTGCTGGGATGCTCCTGGGATTCTGTCAGTAATCCCCTGAGGGAGTAGTGAAATGCTCAGGGCACAGCTGAGGTGCTCAGGGTGCTGCTGAGATGCTATCAGTTTACTAGGATGTGGACAGGCTGCTCTGCACACAGCACTGGCAGAGTGGCACTAAGCTACTCTCAGGATACTCTGTGGGTGCTACTGGGGTGCTGCAAAAGCTCCAGTAAGGTGCTACCAGGCTGCTCCTAAGATACCTGCAGAGCTGATAGTGAGGTACTCGTGTGAAGGTGCCCCGGAGCAGCTCACACAGGGCTCCTCTCAAGATACGTTCAGGTGGTTTTCAGTGCAGTAAGAAAATACCCGGGTAACACTTTGCACTGCCACAGTGCCACCAACACCCTGAGGATGACAGCTGTGTCCCACTGCACCACTGCTAGGATCCTCAGCACACTCCTTATCTACTACTGGGATACTATCAGGATACTATCAAGGATACTATCAGGGCGTCAGATGCTCCTGGGATGCTCCTGACAGAATCAGGGTATTCCTGCCTGTGCTAGTACAACATCAGGACAATGCTGAGCTACTCAGTGCTGAGCTGCTACCAGGATACTCTCAGTGTAGCACAAAGGTACTATCAGGGTGTTGCTAAGATTTTATCAGGATAACACTCCGAAGTTCCACTTGGCTAATTGTAAATGTATTGCTAATGCTAATGAGTATTACTAATGGGGCACTACTAAGATACTACAGGGTCATTGCTAGGATACCACATTGCTGGCACTACTATGGTAGTAGCAGGATGTTAACACAAAGCTCCCAAGGTGCTGTCAGGACAGGGCAGTTCTCAGCAGGATGCCCTCAGGATTAAAGGGCAGTTATTTGTAGGATACTCCCAAGATGCTGCAAGGGCACTAGAAAGGATGGTGGCAAGATAATTGTGGGCTGCCATCAAGGCAACACTCGTGTTTTTGGGGCACTGGCAGCACATTACTGATACTTTCAGCCTCAGTATTTACTTGCTTAGTAGTGACATGGTGTCAGATTAAGCCCTTTTCTGACTCAGAGATGGGAACTGAGAGGTGGCAAATCTGATAGGCCAAGAAACGCTTCCAGTGTATTGTAATTAGGAGATAATTGGCTTCTGATTGTGAATTGTAACGTCTGTATTGTCTCACCCTTCTCATGAGACTGAAAATGGAATAAAAGTTTTTAAAACACCTCTCAGTTACCCCATCTCTGGGTCAGAAAAGGCCATAATCTGACACTATAGTATAAGGATACAACTAAGATACTACCAGTTCAGGAAATGGATAATGGTATGACATTTTTTACTTACCATCAGGGTAGCACTGAGCTGCTTGGACCACCATCAGCACTTTGTTGCTACTAGAATAATGCCACAATATCAGAATATTTCTTCTGAAGGTAGCACATCCTGTTGGGATACTGCCAGGATACTACAGAGATACTGTTGGTTGTAACAACCCTGGCAGCAGGGTTTCAGTGAGCACAGCAGCAGCAAAGGCAACGGGGAGCTGGGTTTGTAACCTGTTAGTAGCCTGGTGAGGGAATGGGGAGCTGGGTGAGAGAACAGGGGGCTGGCTGTTGTAACCTGTGAGTAGGCTGGTGAAGGAATGGGGGGCTAGCTGTTGTAACCTGGGTGTTGTAACCTGTGAGTAGCCTGGTGAAGGAATGGGGAGTTAGCTGTTGTAACCTGTTAGCAGCCTGGTGAGGGAACGGGGAGCTGGCTGTTGTAACCTGCAAGTAGCCTGGTGAAGGAACGGGGGGTTGGCTGCTGTAACCTGGGTGTTGTAACCTGTTAGCAGCCTGGTAAGGGAACAGGGGGCTGGCTGTTGTAACCTGTGAGTAGCCTGGTGAAGGAATGGGGAGCTGGCTGTTGTAACCTGGGTGTTGTAACCTATGAGTAGCCTGGTGAAGGAACAGGGGGCTGGCTGTTGTAACCTGTTAGCAGCCTGGTGAGGAAACGAGGGGCTGGCTGGTGTAACCTGTGAGTAGCCTGGTGAAGGAACGGGGAGCTGGCTGTTGTAACCTGGGTGTTGTAACCTGTTAGCAGCCTGGTGAGGGAACGGGGGGCTGGCTGTTGTAACCTGTGAGTAGGCTGGTGCCTGACGGGCAGCTGTCCCTGCAGCTAAGGCAGCACGGGGCTGTTGAGGATGGAGGCGCCGCTGGTCAGCCTGGAGGAGGAGTTCGAGGAGGGGCCCGCGGACGATGGCGGCTCCCTGCCGCGCCCCGCCGACCCCGCGCTGGCCGAGCTGGAGAGCTTCTCCGCCGAGATGATGAGCTTCAAGTCCATGGAGGACCTGGTGCAGGAGTTCGACGAGAAGCTCACCGTGTGCTTCCGCAACTACGACGCCGCCACCGAGGGCCTGGCGCCCGTGCGGGGCCGGCTGCAGGCGCAGGAGGAGGAGGAGCGCCTGCAGGATGAGGAGTGAGTAAGGCCCCCCTGCTCCTGGGGCCACTTCCCACCCTGACCCCCCCACAGGGCAGGCTGCCTCCCAGCACGGCCATACTCTGTGGAGTATCCTGTGAGTAAGGGTCTGCGTGCTGCCTTGCATGCTGGCAAGGTACAGCCCGCTTGCAGCTCGGGCCCTGCATCGCTGCACAGTCATGCAGCAGCGTGGAGCAGCTGTGTAGTATCTTCTGAGTAGCTGTGTAGTATCTCTTGAGTAGCTGTGTAGTGTCTTCTGAGTAGCTGTGTAGTATCTTCTGAGTAGCTGTGTAGTATCTCGTGAGTAGCTGTGTAGCATCCTATAAGCAGGCCTGCATGCATCCTGCCATGGTCATCAACCACTCCCCTTTCCCAGAGCATGCACACAGCATGACTGTGCAGCACTGCAGAGTAGTGGTGTAGTATCTTATGAGTAGTATCTTATGAGTAACACCCCCCTGGCCTGTTGCACCTCATTGTGCTCTTCTGTGAGCCCATAACATGCAAATCAGCACGTGGACTGTGCTGTGAGCATACAGCACCTTGGAGTAGCTGTGTAGGATCCTTGGAGTAGCTGTGTGAGGTCCCTGGAGCATCTGTGTAGGATCCTTGGAGTAGTTGTGTGAGGTCCCTGGAGCAGCTGTGTGTAGGATCCTTGGAGTAGCTGTGTGAGGTCCCTGGAGTAGCAGCCTATGAGGAGGAAGAGCAGTGTGTCCCATGCAGGGGGTCACAGCTCTGTCTGTGCAAGGAAAGCTCCAGGGGTTAAACATAAACCTTGAGTAAGGTGTGAGTAGAGTTCAGCCACCCCCTCTGTGCCATGCTAGGGGATGGCCAAATTCCCTCGGGTCAAATTCCCCCCAAGGCTCCCCAGTTATTATTGTGCCTTTTGTGTTCAATTCTGCAGTTCCATTAAAAGCCCTGTTTTGTTACAAAATGTCATTTTTTCCTGCAAATCCTTGGGCTTGCTGCTCCTGATGATCCCACACTATCGCATTTCTTTGGATTTGTTGTCTGTTTTTCCTGTGGATTTTTTGGTCTGTTTAATTCGAATTATTCCAAAATCGCTAACCCTCATTCTCACCAAGCAAAGGGGTTGCATTCAACCCAAAAAGCCCCAAATCTGTTGGTTTTGTCGGTTTGTGTTTAGGTTTTTTCCCCCAAACCCACTGAGGCTGAAATGATTTTTGCAATTGCTCGAATTCATGGTTTTTCAGAGCAAAATGCAGCTTGGCTGCGCGCCGGGGCTGCCGCGCTGTCGCCGCTTTGTGCCACTTATTGTGTCTTTTTTGGGTCACTTTGGGCAAAACAGGGCTTTTTTTTTTAGTCTTCTTTGAATGAGCCCTGTGTGCAGGCCGGGGGAGGGGCCATGGCCTCACAGGCACTGCATTTCCAGAGTTTTTAACCATTTCTTGCCATAATTAACTCAGAAATCACTGCTGCTCTTGGCCTGCTCCTGTGCGGTGCTGGTCCTTTAAGAGCAGAGAAGAAAAAAAAAAGCAAATTTGGGGGGATAATTGCTAATTTGATGTGCTTTGTTAAAAAAATGAGTATTTAAGATTTGGCATCCGCATTTTTGTATGTTAATTTGTGAAATCTGTAATTCAAGGGGAATTCAGCCCTGGTGAGAAGGGAAATACAATAAAGCTCAAAAATGAGCAGTTTTGGGGTTGGAAAAGGGGCAAATGGTTTTGGGGTGATTGTCAGGATTCGGATGTGGCACTAATTGGACTGAACCCCTCATTTCTGGTGGGAAAATGGGGGTGCTTGCCTGAGATGAGGAGAAAATGTCTAATCTCTTTCTGTGCCTTTCCTCAGTTTTTGACATTTTCCTCCCATTTTTGGAATGCTGCCACTTCTCGGCTCTTTTTTCCCATTTTCTGTCTTTCTCCTCCATTTTTTTCCTTTTCTCTACTTTCCCTGCCCTTTTCTCCATTTTCCCCCTCATTCTCCCTTTTTTCTTACATTTTCACCTTTTCCCCATTTCCCTTTTCTCCTGATTTTTCCTTTTTCCCTCCCTAATTCCCTATTATCACCTCTTTCCCTTTCTTCCCTTTTGTTCCTCTTTCTCCATCTCCCACCATTTTTCTTTTCCCTCTTTCTCATTTTTTCTTCAGTTCCTCCCCTTTTACCCAAATTTTCCTTTCTCCACTTTTCCCCCTTTCACCCCTTTTTGCCCTTTTTTCCATCTTCTCTTTACCCCCTTTTTCTCTTTTCTCCTGTTTTCCCCCTTTTTTCCCTTCTTCCCCCTCTTTTCCTTCTCTATTTTCTCCTCTTTTGGTCACTATTTCAAGAAAGAATTTTAGGGTATTTCTAGGTGTTAAAAAGTGACATTTTGGGATCTCTGGGGTATTTCACTGAGGGGGTTGGGTGGTTGGAACATGACAGGGTGGCATTTTGGGGTTATTTCAGAAGAACATTTGGGGACAGTTTGGGGTGTTCCAGGGCAGCATTTTGAGGTGTTTTGGGGCCTTTCAGAGAGCCCTGGGGCTTTGGGGCTGCTTTAAGATAATGTTTTGTGCCACTTCAGGGCATGATGGTGCTGGTTTTGAGTGGCATTTGGGGACATCTAGAGATATTTTGGGACATTGCTGTGGCCTTTTGGAGTGTTTTGACAGCAGCATTTCAAAATGACATTTAGGGGGCATCTCAGGTGCTGGAGCAGCATTTTTGGGTACTTTGGGGTATTTCAGGGCAGGATTTCATGATGCTTGAAAAGCTTTCATGATTTTGAAAAGCTTTGGGGTCTTCTAGGACAGCATTTGGGGTTTTCTAGGATATAATTTGGGGTGTTTTGGGATGTTTCAGGCATCTTGGTGGTGTTTGGGGATTTTTGGAGGTCATTTTGGGATATTTCTGGGCTGCATTTCGGGATGTTTCTGGGCTGCATTTTGGGATGTTTTGCAGCACCTTGGCGTGCCGTTTTTGGGATGTGTCTCTGAGATGTAACATTTTGGGATCAGCGCTCACCACCCGCCTCCCTGCAGGGTCTGGGATGCTCTGACTGATGGCTTTGCCCCCCGGGGCTCCCCCCGGCCGTGGCAGCTCCCTGGGACTGAGCCCCTCGATGGCACCGACCCCCAGGTACGGCTGTGACCTCCCCACGTGATCCCCTGAGTGTGATTGACAGCTGTCAGTCAGCCCCGAGGCTCAGCGACCATCATGCACTGCAAACCCCCCAAAAAGGGTTGTTTTGGCACCTGGTCTTTGCCAGTTTGCCCCCATGCCATGATGGGGTGGGCGTTTTTGGGGGTAGAAAATGGGTTTTCATTAGTAGTGAGTTTGTGCTGTCAATAGCTGCTTTTGGGGTTGTAAAAATGTCCCAATATCCACGGAATTGAACCCGTTTGGATGTGTTGCTGAAGGGGGAAGAGAAGATAACTTCCTTGGGTTATTTTCTGCTAAAAAGGTGAAAAAAGTTGGTGAAAGGTGGGAAAAAAGAAGCTGCCTCCTCATCCAACATCTCCATCCATCTGTTCCCTGGTGGTGTGCCCCTCTGCCGTGTCCCCACCGTGTCTCCATCAGAGCTCTCCCATTCAGCCCCACCAGCCCTCATCTCTCCATCCAGCATCCCCCGTGTCTCCACCGAGCGTGCCCAACCCCACTCTCCATCCAACACCTCCATCCAGCACACCTGCTCTTCTCCCTGTCTTCTTCCCACTCCATGGCTCCATTCTACAGCTCCCCATCCAGCACTGCCTGTCCAACACCTCCATCCACCTTCTGTCCATTGTCTGCAGTGTCCCTGCCCAAAGCCCCATCAGCATCTGCATGAAATACCCTCAATCCAGCACGTCCCATCTGATGTCCCCATTCAATGTCCCCATGCCACCCCCATGTCCCCCCGAGCAGGGTGGTGGCTGTCCCCGTGCCCAGGCTGGGGCCGTGCCCACCCCAGGCTGGGCCTGTGGTGCCACCAAGGCTGCCCAGCCCGTGTCTCCTGCAGCTCGGTGGCAAGGAGGAGGAGGAGGAAGAGGAGGAGGAGCTCACTGAGAGGAGTGAGCAGGACTCTGGGATCAACGAGGAGCCGCTGCTGACAGCTGAGCAGGTACCCATGGGCCTCTGGAGCCCTGCATGTCCTCCAAAAGCCAGGCCGGGCCATGACCACGAGCTGAAAGCAAAAGGAAAAGGCAAATGCTAATCCTTGGGGTGTGGCATGCAGGACCTGGGATGTGCATGTAGACAGAAGTGTGGGCTGTGGGGCTGATGTGGGATTTGGCTGCATGTGGGAAGGTGGGCTGAGGGTGCTGCTGTACAAAATGGGGGCATGGGGGGAAGGATAGAAGTGTGGGGGGCAGAGGGGGAATGCAGCTGCAGGTGCTGGTGTGGAGGCAGGATGCAGATATGGGGTGCAGGATGCAGATATGGGGTGTAGGATGCAGGTTCCAGATGCAGGGTGCAGATGTGGGATGCAGGGTGCAGATGTGCAGTGCAGGATGCAGATGTGGGGAGGGGGATGTGGAGGCAGCAGCAGGGTGTGGATGCAGGATAGAGAATGCAGGCGCAAGTACAGGATGCAGGAGGAGGAGGTGGGTGCAGAGAGCAGGATGCAGACAGGTGCAGGATGCAGATTTAGCTGTGGATGCAGGTCCTCAGTGTCCATGGAATGTGGGATTTGGATGTGGGTGGGAATGGGGGATGCAGATGCAAGATGCAAATAGAGGACCCAGGGTACAGATGGATGTAAATGCAGGTGCTGATGCAGGATGGAGGGAGCAGAATGCAGATGCAGGATGGAGGGGAGGATGCAGAATGCTGATAAGGATGGAGGATGGAGGGAGCAGGCTGCAGATGGGGGCTGAAGACAGAGGATGCAGGTGCAGGAGTGCAGGGAGCAGGTGCAGGACAGTTGCAGGTGTGGGTGCAGGGTGTGTGGGGTGCAAGGTGCAGGTAGGATGCAGGTGCACATGGTGCCCCACAGGTCATCGAGGAGCTGGAGGAGCTCATGCAGAGTTCACCTGACCCCGAGGCTGACCCCGAGGGTGAAGAGGAAGAGGAGGAGGAGGATGAGGAGGAGGAGGAAGAAACCAAGGCTGATGCTGAAGGCAAAGGTGGTGGTGGGGGCACGGAGCCCATCCTGCTGCGGGAGCTGCATGCTTTCTCCCCTGCCTTCAACAACAACTGCTCCCACGAAGGTATGGCCAGCAAAGCCCAGGCCGGTCACTTTCTGGGGACAATTCCAACCAAACTGGACAACTGAGTCTCTCCAGGCCTCAGTGCTGGCTTGCTCTGGGACTTGGCCAGAAGGGCTCTTGGCAGAAACTGTGAAGAACACAGGGACCTGGCTTTTGGTGTGGAAAGGCACGTGGGGCTCACCAGGAGCCTTTGTGTTCTGCATGGGGCGCTCCACGCACGTGATATTTGTCACTGGTGGCGTGGGCTGTGTCACCAGCAAGCCCAGGCACTTCACTCATGGCTCTGCTCTTTATCTCACTGTGCAGGTTACTAATCACACCATGTCACTAATTGCACCATGCATGTCACTAACTGCACCGTGCATGTCCATAATCACACCATACATGTCACCATTTGCACGATGCATGTCAATAATTGCACCGTACATGTCACTAATTGCTCCATACATGTCACTAATCACACCCTGCCTGTCACTAATTGCACTGTGGATATCACTGAGTGCACCTTGCATGTCACTAATGGTGCCAGGAAGTTCACTAATTGCTCTGGGCACGTCGTTTATGGCGCTGAGCGTATCAGTAATTGCACAACGGGTTTATCTCTTGTGTCTCAGAAAATGCAGAGCCCATCTCGCTCAGCACGAGATGCATTTTAATGGCTGCAGTGTGTGTTTCACTGACTGCACCGGGGTGTCCCTGACTGCAGCAGGCATTTCCTCCTTTCCCCATGCATGGCACTGCTGCAGCAAGTTCAGAGGAGGCCACGGAGATGTCCCAAAGGCGGCAGCACCTCTGCTGGGGAAGAGAAGGCTCCGGGGAGAGCTCAGAGCCCCTCCAGGGCCTGAAGGGGCTCCAGGAGAGCTGGAGAGGGACTGGGGACAAGGGATGGAGGGACAGGACACAGGGAATGGCTCCCACTGCCAGAGGGCAGCAATGGATGGGATATTGGGAATTAGGAATTGTTCCCTGTGAGGGTGGGCAGGGCTGGCACAGGGTGCCCAGAGCAGCTGTGGCTGCCCCTGGATCCCTGGCAGTGCCCAAGGCCAGGCTCGGAGCAGCCCGGGCTAGGGGTAGGCGGGGCGGCACGGGCTGTAAGTGCCCTCCAAGCCGTGCTGGGGCTGTCCCGGGACACAGGCGGTCTCTCGGGCAGGGCTGGGCCGGCTGTCGGCGCGGGAGCTGCTGGCGGCCGCGGGCCGGGCCGAGGCGGCGAGCCGGGCGCTCTCGGCCGAGCTGGTGGCGCAGCTGGCGCGGCGGGACGAGCTGGCCTTCGAGAAGGAGGTGAAGACGGCGTTCATCGGGGCGCTGCTGGCCGTGCAGGGCGAGCAGCGCGAGCAGCGGGAGGCGGCCCGGCGCCGCCGCAGGGACAAGGGCCCGGGCCCGCAGGGAGCGCGCCCCGAGCGCGGCGGCAGCATGCCCCGCAAGGTGGGCACGGGGCACCGGGGCGTGCGGGCACAGCATGGGGCGAGGGATGAGGGGTGGGGTGGGGATAGTGACAGGGTGAGGCAGAGGGACGTGGGGGCGAGGCAAGATGGGATGGGATGGGATGGGATGCGATGGGATGCGATGGGATGCGATGGGATGGGATGCGATGGGATGGGATGCGATGGGATGGGATGGGATGGGATGGGATGGGAATAGTGACAAGGTGAGGCAGAGGGACATGGGGGCGAGGCAAGATGGCATGGCATGGCATGGCATGGCAATAGTGGCAGGGTGAGACAGAGGGACGTGGGGGCAAGATGATGAGAGATGGGATGGAACGGGTCTAGATGGGATGGGACGGGATGGGAATAGCGACAGGATGGGGCAGAGGGGCATGGGAAGGGCACAGCACAGGGACCAGGGAATGCAGGGACAGGGGGACTTGGAGCAGGGACACAAAGGGACATGGGATGGGTGTGGAGCAGGGAGCTGGGAGCTGTGGGGGATGCTGGTGGCAGAGGCGGTGCCACGGGTGATGTTGCTGTGGTGTCACTGTCCCCGGGAAGTGACAGGGTGACACGCTGTCCCCCCAGCGCTTCAGCATGGAGGGCATCTCCAGCATCCTGCACTCCGGCCTGCGCCAGACCTTTGGTCCTACCACCAACGAGAAGCAGGTGCCCTTTTCCCGACCCCCCAAAAAAATTACCCAAATCTGTTTGTTTTCACTCCTCCTCCCTGCGCTCCCCATTCCCCTGCATCCCCCACCCCCTGTTAAAATCTTTCTTCATTTTACAACACTGCTCTATCCCCTACACCCTGCTAATCCCTCTTGAAAAAATTAACTGTTTTCACCCCAAGAAGTCCTCCCTGAGGAGGGATGGATTTGGGTGGAGTTTGCAGCACCCAGTTAGTTCAGCACTCCCCAAAATATCTGCAGATTAAATGCAATTGCAGGAATTTTGCAGAAATACTCTATTTTTGCACAAATCTGTCTCAAGACAATGCAAAAACCAGGCAGTTTTGTGCCATCTGGGTGGTTTTTTGGGGTGGCTTTTGTTTTTGCAGTACCTGAACACGGTGATTCCCTACGAGAAGAAGGGCTCACCACCCTCCGTTGAGGACCTGCAGATGCTCACCAACAGTGAGTATTCATTCAAGCTGCTGGTTTGGGTCAGCAGCACATGTTTTGGGGACACAAAAGCACATTCTGCTTTGCTTCAGTGGCTGCAGTTTGGGGTATCATTGCAGCACAACCAATTTGGGGAATTTTTTACATCACTGCAGCATGGGCAATTTAAAGTGCTACCACCCACGTTGCATCAAACCCACCTGGTGGGGAAAATCCCTGCTTTGCATCACTGCAGCACAGCTGGTTGGCAGCCAGCACCTCCCCCCAGTTTATTCTCCTCGTACCAGGGTTGTTTTGGGGGTAAATCACCCATTCTGCACTGCCACAGATTGGCTAATTGGGGATTAAAGTCATTTTTGTGTGGGTGTTCCAGGCCTGCTGCATAAATTGTATGGGGAAATTGTATGGCAACTGTGGGGCTGGTTTGGGGGGTGAAAAGGGACATTTGGGGGGCAGCAGGGCCAGGCTCACAGCTTTGCTCTCCCTCACAGTCCTGTTTGCCATGAAGGAGGGGAATGAGAAGGTGCCCACTCTGCTCACGGATTACATCCTCAAAGGTACCTGCTCCCCCCTGCCTGCCCTGGGCAGCCCTCGTGCATCTTCACTCAGCTCCTCTGCAGCTCTGTGCCTCCACCACAGATCCCTCTGCATCCTCCTGCCTCTCCACTGCATCTTTTGTGCATCCTTTGCCCATCCCTCTTGCAACCTCATTCATCCCTTTTGCACCTCCTTTGCATCCTCGAGGAATCCCAGATAAATCCTGTGCATTCCTCCTGCATCTCTGCTGCATCCTCCACACGTCCTTCAGGAATCCTGGATGCATCTCCTGCACATCCCTCAGGCATTCTCTGTACAGCTCTCCTGTCCTGAGGCAGCTCTCTGTCTCTGGAGGTGCCTGTGCAGCTTCCTGCCCCATCCTGGGGCCCATCTGCTTCATCCACACAGCCTCATCATCCTCTGTGCACCCTCCCTCACCCCCCTGCCCCATCAGGCACCTTCCTCTGCCTCCCTGGGGCATCCCATCCATCTTCTTGCACCTCCTGGTGCATCCCTGTGCATCTCCCACACCCCTCTTGTCCATCTCTTGTGCATCCTCCTGAGTCCTCGTGTGTCCTTCATGCTCCTCCTGAGCACTGCTGTGTGTGCATTCCTTGTGCATCCCTTGCATGCAGCCTCCTGCAGCTTTTCTGCATCCTCATGTGCCCAGGTGCCTCATTTACACTTGTGCAGCCTTTCTGCTCCTGAACCCTTGTGCATGTGGGGCACACTCCTGTGTCCTGGTGCCCTCCTGCCTGTCCCTGTGCACACTTGTGCATCCTTGTGTGTCACTGTGCACCCCCATGCAGCATTGCATTGTGCATTCTTGCACATCCCCGTGCACACTTGTGCATCCTCCTGCATCCTTCTACATCCCTGTGCATGGATCACAGTGCATTCTCCTGCATTCCAATGCATCCTCCTGCATCCTGGTGCATCCCCATGCACACTTGTGCATCCTCCTACATCCTTGTGCATGCCTGTGCATCTTCCTGGATGACAATGCATCCTCATGCATCCCTGTGCATCCTTCTGCATTCCAATGCATCCTTCTACATCCCTGTTCGTCCTTGTGAATCACAGTGCATCCTCGTGCATTCCAGTGTATCCTCCTGCATCCTTGTGCATCCTCATGCATTCTAGCACATCCTCGTGCATCCCCCTGCATCCCTGTGCTTGCTCATGCATTCCAATGCACCTCCATGCTTCCCCACACACCCCTGTGCATCCTTGTGCATCTCTGTGCATCCTCCTGCATTCCAATGCAACCTCCTGCATTCTTGTGCATCCCTGTGCATCCTCCTCTACATTTGTGTATCCTCCTGCATCCTTGTGCATCCTCCTTCATTCCAATCCATCCTCCTGCATCCTTGTGCATCCCTGTGCATCCTGTTGCACATTTGTGTATCCTCCTGCATCCCTGTGCATCCTCCTGCACATTTGTGTATCCTCCTGAATCCTTGTGCATCCTTGTGCATCCCTGTGCATCCTCCTGCATTCCAGTTCATCCTCATGCCTCCTCCTGCATCCCTGTGCATCCTCCTGCATCCCTGTGCACGCTCCTGCCTCGCTGCACCCTCGGTGCCCCGTGCAGTGCCCCCAGCCCTCCCCCTCTTCTATTTCTCTCTCTCTATTTCTCCCTCTCTGTGTCTCTCTCTGCAGTGCTCTGCCCGACCTGACGCAGTGCTGCCCCCACACTCCCACCCCGGCGCCTCCAAATCGGGGCCAAACCCCAGGAAAAAGGGTCACGCACCCGTGGCTGCCCCACCCTGCACTCCCCCCTTTGCACAGCTGGGAATAAAGAATTCCTGACATTAATTAGGCAACTGCTGTCCAGTGTCTGTGTCTCCCCTTGCTCTGCAACTTTTTCATAGGAAAATGATGGTTTTAAGCAAAAAAAAATCCCAACATAAACTTAGCTCACGAATATTCTGGGATCTCTAAAAAACAGAAACTTCTGGCTAATGAGCTGCTGGCTGCAGCTACCACCATTGGAGGGGCAAAATTCAGGTTAAATTCCATTCTCAAGGATTTTTCCCATTTTTTTTCACTTTTCTGTGGCCCAGTTTTCTGCTAAAAATTGTGCAAACATCACCCAGAAAATCAACCCAGTATTAAGGAATGGCTCATTAAGGGACAGGGGGGCTTCCATCACTTCCATTTGGTGGAGAATTGCTCTGATTTGGGGTTTGTCACTCATTTTGGGGAAGAGTGCCTAATTTGGGGGGTGTTGCTCATTTTTGGAGAGTGTTGTCCATTTTGGGACGAATTCAGTCATTTTGGGAGAAGTCACTCATTTCCAGAAGGACCAGTTTGGGACAGCATCCTCTGGGAGCATGTCACTCATTTTGGGGGAGGATTTTTGGCGAACACAACTCCTTTTGGAGTGAGCACCCATTTTGGGGGAGAATCACTCATTTCAGGGAGATATTAGCCCCTTTTGGGTCATCATTTGGTTCTGAGGAGCATCCCTCATTTCTGGAGACCATCACTCATTTTGGGGTTGTCTGGAACACTTCGAGGGAGCTTCTGGGGGAGAATCACTCATTTTTGGAGAGAACAGCTCATTTTGGGGTGTGCATCTTTCATTAATGGGCAAAATCTCATTGGAGCTTGTCTGAGGGGGAAAATTTTCATTTTTGGTGGACCATCAGTTTTGGAAGTATAAATCCAATTTTCTCCACATCACTCAATTACCAATTTGGGTCCATCCACCCATTTGGGGGATAAATTAATTTTATGAGGGGAGTTTTGCCCCTTTTGGGGGGTTATTCCTGCATTTTGGGTCTTCTCCACTCAAAGGAAGAAGCTGCCAAGAAAATACAGGTGCGACCCCTCATCTTGTAGCACTTTATAATAAATGGCCAGGAATTAATACTAAATTACAATGAATCCTTTATGAAATTACAGATTACATTCACGCCAGATCAGTATCCAAAAATAGGCATTTCTGCCCATTGCATCACTTGGTTTTTTTATCCCAGCTCTTGTTCAGGTTCTTTTGTTAACTCTTCAAGAGCCAGGAAAAAAAAGCACAATATGGGCAAAAAGCCTCCAAGAAAATGATCCTTCTCCTAGAATCTCACATTTAGAGCAGGAACCTGCAGAAGACAATTCCTTTATTTTTACCCTGGTTTGCTTTTGCATTTCCTCCCATGCCACATTTTAAGGTGAATACACCTTTTTGCTAGCATTTAAAATAAAAAACCCAAAATACAGGGTTTTTGGCAGCTGCCCATCCCCATGGGGCTAAAGCTCCACCATTTTGCCATGTGGAGGGACAATACCAGGGAGAAATCATCTTTTAAGCAACAATACTTAGTTTCCTTCCACCCAGGCGAGTCTTGCATATCGCCATTCAATTTTGGGTGAAATCCTGCATTTTCTAAACAAATTTTTTCCCCATTTTTAACTAACTCTGTGCCAAAATGCCTTTGGAAAAGTTTTACTTCCGGCAGCCTTTGCCCCAACTCTGCCTCCAATCTCAGCCCTTGAGGACGAGAATGGGGTGAGCTGGATTTTTTTTCCAGATTCAGCAGAGGTTTCAGCACATAAATTAAAGGATTTGGAGGAATTTCCTCCCTTTTCCAGAAAGTTGTGTCCAGAGTCACCAAGCAGCCTCAGCATCGGGGCCAAAGTTGGGAGGTTTGGGCAATCCCATGAGTTGAGCACCAAACCCTCCTTGGACATAGCAGAATTTGCACTCGCTGATTGTTTTTCTTCCCCCTCCATGCCAGTATTTATGCCTGTGAATGACCTTTCTGGGGGAAAAATCCAAAAAGCATCAAGTCCTGGGGTTGGTTTGGCTTTTCTTTGCACCAAGAAATCCAAGGGATGGGCGCAGTGGCCCACCCACCACTGCCCACCAGCATCCGAGCGTCACGTGGGGAAAACAACTTTCCCTAAAAATGCTTTTGCTTACCAAAAAATGAAGGGAAAAAGAAAAATAAAACCTGAAACAAAAGATTAATCTGGCCACAATATGTGCCTTGTAAACGTGTGTCCTTCACTCCGTGCGCTGCCTTGGTGGTCCCCGCGCTCCTGGGGGCAGCCAGGGCCTCTGCCAGCGCTGCCAGTTTGCTTTTTCCTCACTAATTTCTTCTCCTTGCCTTTATTTTTTTTTTGCATTTCGGGGGGAATTTTGTATCTGGTGCTGTCAATGATTTGGGAGGGTGCAGGAGGAGCTATTCCAGTGAGTCACTGTGGTCCAAACCAAGGTCAGCACCAGGTGCTGCTGGGAGGCCACCAGGCTCTTCCTCCAGCTCTTCCTCCTCTTCCTCCTCCTCCTCCATCTCGTCCTCGTCCTCCTCATCCTCCTCCTCTTCCTCGGTGCCATCCAGGGAGTCGTCGTGGGCTGCCAGCATCGCCTGCTGCATGGCCATGGTGGCAGTGGCTGATGAGAGGGGCTGGAGGTTGTCCATGCTGAGCGAGCCTGGAATTAAAAGCACAGAAATAAGGACTGCCCAGCTAACACAGAAAGGACAAAAGAAGTGCATAAAGCAAGAAAAACTCAAGTGAAAAGCTTGGAGCTTCACCCATAGGGTGTCCCACCTACCCCAGTCACACCCCAAGGCCCAATTCTTAATGTTTTTAGTTAATGCATTGTTAAATAACAAGAAATCTTAGTTCTGAGCAAGTGCTGTGTCCAGTTCTGGGCCCCCCAGTTTAGGAAAGACATTGAGACACTTGAGGGAGTCCAGAGGAGGCAACGAGGCTGGTGAGGGGCTGGAAACACAAACCCTGTGAGGAACAGCTGAGGGAGCTGGGGGTGCTCAGCCTGGAGAAAAGGAGACTCAGGGGTGACCTTATCATGCTCTACAACTTCTTGAAGGGTGGTTGTAGTCAGGTGGGGGTTGGTCTCTTTTTCCAGGCAGCAACTGGCAGAACAAGAGGTCACAGTCTCAAGCTGCATGAAGGGAAATATAGGTTGGATGTTAGGGAAACGTTCTTCACAGAAAGTGTGATAAAGCAGTGGAATGGTCTGCCCGGGAAAGTGGTGGAGTCACCATCCCTGGATGTGGCACTGGGTGCCAGGGTTTAGCTGAGGTGTCAGGGAAAAGGTTGAGTCAATGGTCTTGAAGGTCTCTTCCAACCCAGTGATTCTGTGATTCTGTAGATGACCAAATTGCTTGGGCAGATCTTCTCTTCATCTTCACTCAAGTCCTACCCTTCCTTCTCTTCATCTCTGGTGTATGTTCATTTCTGTTCTCTTCACCTTCTCCTCATCTTCTCTCCTCCTCATCTGTTCTTTGTTCATTTCTCTCTCATTGTCATCACCTTCTCTATTCTTCTCTTCAGTTTCATCATCTATTTTCTCTTCATCTTCTCTCTTCCCATTTTGTCTCAATCTGTCTTCCCATCTCCATCTTTCCATGTCTCCCCTCCCTCCCTGCCTTCCCCAGCTCCTCAGATGACCCAAGCCATGCCCCACAGTGGGTGATCATCATCCCGGTGCCCAACTGCAAGGACCTTCTTGTGTGGGCCACCTCTTGTGTTTCCCCACAGCTCAATAAAGGCCTCTAGCAATTACCAATTAAGGCCATAATTAATGCCTGGGCACTCCTTGCTGGAAGCCCACTGGGGCTTGTCCTTACCATCAGGGTTTGTCCCTGCATTGCCCCCCTGCTGCTGCAGGACGCCGGCGGCGATGGAGTTGGGCCAGAACCGCTGCGTGGGCCGGTGCTGGGATTTGATTTTCTTGGCTTTGGGGGCTGGGTCCGGGTTGCTGGCGTCCAGCATGGGCTGCAGGATGCGCCGCCGGGCGTTTATGAACCTTTCCATGGGAAGGAGAGAGCACTGGAGTGAGTAAGAGTTGTTACACCAACACCGAGTTCAAACAACGTTATGGCAAATCAGTGGGTTGCAACATAATAATAATAATTTAAGAAAGCAGCTTCATGGTTCAAAAAGCTGGTTGTTTTTTTTTTTTTATTTGCCTGTGGCACTTTATAGCTCTGCATTATTTTTGCTGCTGAGTTGGGAGAATGCTGCACATTGGATTTGCCAGGAGAGGGCACTGAGACCTTGCAAACCAGTGCTGACTCTAAACACCACTGAGCTCATCTCCCCAAAATCCCAAAATCCCAAAATGTGCTGAGTTGGAAGGACTCACCAGGATCATTGAGTCCAGCTCCTGGCCCTGTGCAGACACCCCAAGAATCAGCCTTAACCACCCAAGTTAACCCCAAAAAAGCAATATACAGCACCAAAACGGGGTGGAAAAGGTCCTAAAGGCAGCAAAATGACTGAGTGGGCCACCAGCATCTGCTCACCAGTTGTTGACTTGCAAGAGGGTCAGGTTGGTTTGGGCAGCAATTTGCCTCTTCTCATCCTCTGTGGGGTAGGGGTGCTGGAAAAAAAGAGAGATGGGGTAGCAAGACTGCAACTCTATATGCAAGGTGTCATCCCTGAGTGAAAAATAATGAAAACCTCCTTTTTTTTTTTCCCCCTCACCCTAAATTTGGTAGCTTCTTGCATTTGCTGAATGCAAGATTGAAGGGTGGCATCCAAGAGCATCAAGATTTCCTTGGGTGCACGTGGGGCTTTTCCAAGGCTTTCCATCAAATGCTTTCCTTGAAGAAAAATGTTATTCTTTTTTTTAACTCTAGCAATTTTCCAGTGATGCTTGTTGGTAAACATGAAATTTGTGCTTCAAAAGCAGCTTTTTGCTGCTTTATTTTCAGAGGCACCAATGAAACACCCTGAAACATCTGCACTGGGAACCACCAGCACAGAAAGCTTCAGCAACCTCCTTCCAACTGTGCTAAAAAGCTCTTTTCCCACCCCAGAAATTAAATTATTATAAAAGCAGCCCCACATGCCACGTTTTGGAGCCCCAAACCAGTGACAATTATCATGACTTGTTTTTCAGCTGTTAGCCCCCAAAACTGTGATTTCCTTGACAACACCACTCAAAGTCAGTGCACACTGAAGATTCACTTCCCACTGGGGCCTCAGTGGTTAAAAATGGCAATTTTTGGGCAGAAATATCCCTTTTTTGGTGTATTATTTCCAGCATTTTTTCCTCCTTCTGGTGCTCCAAAACTTCCAGTAAAATGATGAGCATTTTTGGTTAAAAACCACATAATCTCTGACACCAGATGGAGAAATCTCACAGGGAAGCCCAAATTTCTTCTGACCACAAGGACCAGGCTGTGAACAAAGGTCCAACCATCCAGCAGAAGAATTTTTTTCAATTTTTCAGGTCTGTTTTGGAAATCTTAAACTAACTGGGGTTCTCCTAGCACTTGGCAGAAAATTGCTTTGCAGTTTCTGGTCTTTAAAGTCCTTTTTGTGCCCTCAAATCTGCAGTTGTGCCCTCCAGAAACACAGGAGATGCATGACACAGCAACTCTCTTGTCCTCATTGCAAAAAATCCAGAATTTTCCATTAAAAAAAAAGGCTGGGAAGTTCCCAGCCTGCTGCTGCTTCATGTCCTGGCTGATTTTTCCACAAGTTTCTTCTTGGAGCTGTTACCTTCTGCATTTCTGATGCCTTGGGGATCTCCCACCACTCTGGCTTCCTGGAGAGCCAGCCTTTGCAACCAGTTTCCAAGTGATTTCTTGGCTGAATTATGCAGGAAAAAATGTGGGATTTTTGGCTTTTTGCCCTTCTCCCAGCCCCGCTGATGAAAGAGAACTCTTCATGCACAAAAATATCCAGTTTGCATCTAAGCTCCCTCCACCTTCCATCTCCAGTCCCCCAAAACAGGGTGACTTTGCAGTTCTGTGTTTTGACTGGTGGCTGCTGTGCTACAGCCCTACCTGAGAGCAGCTCTCACATTCCAGCTTGCTAGAAAAGGATGTTTTGAAGCTGTTAACTGCAAAAAAACCTCAATTATCCATCTTCTAAAAAATCACAGGAGTCCCCTTCCAGATTTGTGTGCTTCTTCTTGCCTTAAGGGAATATTTTTTTCCCACCTGCAGTGACAATGGTAATTCCCAAATTACTCCCAAAATACAAACCACTTTGCACCTCCAAGCACAAATTCAGACAAACCACCACCTGGATTTGGGAATTTCTGGACTTTTTGTCCTTTTTCCCCATGTTTCAGGGTGTTTTGGTGGCTGAGGGGCTCACCATGAGATGCTGGAAGAGCCATGAGCGCATGATGTTGGTGGCGTGCTTGGGCAGGACGCCCCGCTTGTTCTTGGACTTCTTGTCCTCACCATCAAGGAGGGAGGTGAGATCCAGGTTCACCTGCCAGGGCAAAAGGAATGGGGAGAGAATTGCATGAAAATGGTGATGGGCAACCCAAAAAATGAGCAAAACCAACCCAAAATGGGAGTGGGATGAGTGAAAAAACCTGGCACTTATAGGAGCGTCCAAAACCCATTTCCTGCTCCACCAAATCTGCATAAATGCAGATTTCCCCCCAGAATCTGTATTTTTTTTAATCTCAATTTTTTTTTTTTTTGGTCAATGTTTTACAAGGGGTAATGGCTCTGCTGGGGAGTGTATTGATGACACCATGGCCAAATTCAATGTGTAATTTAGGAAGAAAACACTTTTACCTGAAAAAATAAAGTAAAAAAACCCCAAACCTCATAAAAAGATTATTTTCTCAACTGAAAGTTAAAAAACCCCTGCCACTCACTAGTCCCTTGCAAACCCATATTCCACACCCAGCTGATTTCCACCACAAGGAGGGAGATGCCCATTGAGCCAAAACTTGCTTTTTTGCCCCCCAGAAATGAAAAAGAAACATCTTGCTGCAAGAGAAGTTTTAATGAGGATTCAGGAACCGAACTGAAATCTAAGCACTTGAGTTTAAAAGGGATTTTTTTTTTCCCCAAGTCTTCATCAAAACACTTCTCCTGGATGAATTAAACATCAGGCCAGCAGGTCCCTGTGATTCCCCTGGGCTGCAGCTGAATAAATCATGCCAGTGGCACAGGAAGAGCATCCGAAGGTGCTTGTCCAGGCTCTCTCCCTGCCCCAATATTCCCTGTGCACATGTTTTTCCCACCACAGAGGGTTTTGCTGCAAGATTTAAACCTGCAACGGAGAGATATTATAGAAAGGAAATTTTTAAGCATTGCACAGGTGAAAAAAAACCTGCCAGGGAGATGCCACTTCTTTTAAAAATGCTGTTTATTTTGTTTTATAAGAGGGTCCTGCAATTAAAATGGGGCATTTCAGGAATAATGGGGTGAATTTCTGCTGCTCTGCCCCCAGGAAGCAGTGTTACAGAAATGGATGGGGTTTTTTTTTCCAAATTCCTGGGGCTGGGAAGAGCTCATGGACAAGCTGTGCTAATAAATCCAGCTCTGCTCCAAATCATTGTCTCACTGCAAGAATGCAGGGATCATTGCATAACTCATTGCAATGTCAGGGGAAAAAAAAAGGAATAAAACCAGAGCAAATGGCTGAAAAATATCCCCAAATTCAGAAAGGAAGACCTAAAAATGAGCCTTTCCCACAAGTGCTGGACAGGCAATGCCAGTGATCCCAGATCTATAATAGATCAGCATATCTGTCAATACATATATCAGCAATAAAATCAGCGATATCATATATAGATATAGATATAGATATAGATATAGATATAGATATAGATAAAAATATCCTATATAGATCCTATATAATATCCTATATAATATCCTATTCTATCCTATATATAATTATCAATATAGAATATAGAAAATGCAATATGTACAATGCACAGTATATATACATTTAATATATATATTTTTATATATATATATATATAATATATATATAGTGTGTGTGTATATATATACATTTAATAAAGGATACAGAATAAAATGTCATGTTCTATCACACATTTCAAATAGCAGAAATTGTTACGTGTTATATATTGCACTAAATAACATTATGTACATTATTATTGTATGCTGTAATATTTTATAACAGTAATATAAGCATTGTTGTAACTTCTTAGGTCACTGCTATAATTTGTCAGGCACCCCAAAGGCACCCGGCAGATGGCTTTAATCAACGTTTCTCGCTAATTAAAAATTTAAGACACTCCAAGGGCTGAACTGCTGGAGAAGTGGGGGGGTTCCAGCTGCAGTGCAGAGCTGGAGCAGGGCAGGCCTTACCTGGGCGCTGGGGATCTGCAGGGCTCCGGGGGTGATGGCTTGGGCGAGCACCTGGCCCTGCGACGTCACCATGGTCACGGGCTGGTACAAGGCTCCACCTGCGGCAAAGAACACGAGTGGGGGCACCAAACCCCCCGCTGCCCCCTGCCCGGCCCCTGCCCCGCTGCCTACCTGGCACGGCGGGCGAGCTGCTGCCGGTGCCCATGGCCAGGTTGCCCGGGGGCAGCGTGGCCGCGGGCACCACGATGCCCGCCGGGGGGTTGGCGGCCGGCGGCAGCGCTGCCGGGGAGCTCTGCAGCATCTCCTGCACAAAAGGAAACATTTTAGCATAAAAGTTTTCTTTTTTTTTTTTGTCCTCCCTAAATTATTATTTTTTTTTTATTTTGCTGGTTCGACAGGGAAAACTCGCGGGAAATTTGTCGGCCTGTTGCAAGTGCAAAAATTTAAAAAAAAGATGGAAAAATAAGGATTTATGCTCTGCAAAGCTCCCATTTAGCATCTTCACCAAACTTGTTTTCTTTGTGCAGTCACTCTTTTCTGTTAAAAAATAGTTAAGGGGAAAAAAAAGACCATGAGGGACCAAATTTTATCTTTTTCTTTCTAAACATTTATCTTTTTTCGGTGCTTTGACTGGGACTGGATGATACAACCTTTGCTCAAATTCAGGGTGAGCACCACACTTTACCTTCAGTAAAATAATAAAGTTAATAATAATATAACCCCATTGATATAATTCCTTGCAGCTTTAAGCTAATTTCTTGCAAAAATCGGCATTTTTTTGAGCCAAAAGCTGTAATTTTACTTTAAGGTCCTTCTCTGGAGCAACACCAAAAGACCCCAAACAGGATGATTATTTAATTATTTATTTTAGTATTTAAATGACTATTTGAGTATTTAATGTGACGTTTTGGGAAGGGAGGAGTCCCACAATTGAGGCTGCAGGGGGAATACAGGGCAATGCCCTCCAAGCTTCCACATGGGCAGGATTTTGCAAATAATATTGGTAATACTGATAAAATTATAATTTTCAAACAAACCAAAGATAGTTAAATCTCTCTAATTCACCCAAATGGAATGGAAATAAAACTGCACTTTTTTTTGTCCCTTTTCTACTGACATTCCCATTCTGCATCACTTCCCTGGTGTCCAGCTGGTTCTCAAAGTGTTGAACATAACGTCAACAAAGGGGATTTTTTCACATTTTAATTCCTTTTCCCTACATTTTGATGCATTTCTTCAAGAATCCTATCATTTGGGTTAAGAAAAGACAACTTCCCTGGATACGTAATGTGCAATGACACTGGAAAAGCCAACCAAGAAAATGTGATCAGGGTGGGAAAAGCTGCATCCCTCTTTCTGCAGGTGACAGAACTCAGAGCAGGACTCTGAGTGCACCAAATCCACCCATGTCACACCAAGACCTGGCTGTGCTGTCCTGTGGGGAGCTGGGGTGCTCTGCGTCTCCTTCAATGCATTTCCCATTGCTGGGGGGAAAAAATGAGGTCTGTTCCTTTTTTTCCCCCTTCTCCCCATCACATTCATGTAACTTTTCCCCCATCAATCACCACAGCTTTGCCTGTGCCATCATTCTCAATAAATGTCATGCTTTTGCTATTAAAAACCCCCTTATGGCACTTTCCCTTCCTGTGATGCCAATTCCAAAATGTTGGACCCAATGCCTCTGCCACAAGTTACTTTTGCTATTTTTCTTATCTGGAAATTTTGCTGCAATTGCTGTGATTTTTTCATTTGCTTCCCAGACATTCCTTTCCACAGCTGAATTAATTTTAAAAATGCAAATATGACTGTAAAATACTTGTACTTTTTTTAGTGTTCCTTCCCCACCTCCAGTCTTCTGGGGGATGTAGTTTTCAGTTTGAGAAATGAATATCTCTCAGGAAATAGAGAGCAAAAATCAGTCTCTTTTGCACACTCTTGGATTTGCCCCTGGCAAAGAATCTGGCTGATAAACAGGGTGGAAATATTAATAAAAAATCAAATGTGGTCCAGGAGAACACCAGAAAGGAGCTGGATATGGCCAGGTGCAACCAGAAGTTTGGAGCAACTTGAAGACCTCTAGCTTTCCTCCCCTGCCTTGTTTTTCCATGATTCTTCCTAAAGAAGGTGTCCAGAAGACCATTTTTGGAACTGCATTGGGAAGAAGCCATTTGGAATATAAGAAAACAGGAACAAGGAACTGCTGTTTTCAGATACAATGGTCAAAGCCATTTTCAACAGTATTTTGTGATGAAAAAATTTACCATTGTTTTTGTGGTGTAGAGGAAAACTCCCTCAAAACACCATCTCACTGGTGTCCAAAAAGGCAGAATATTGGTAATTATTAGAAAGAGCTAGTAAAGGAATTAATGGTCTTTCTGCAACAGAACTGTGAAACCAAAGTGACCCAATGGAAGTGGAGGCTCCACCTTCAAATAAATATAGAGAGATATCTCCAAGAAGATTTAAAAAAATATATTTTGCATACCGATTGCCTCAGATTGCAAATGTCAGCCAGATTCTGTTAGGCTTGGCAGTTTTGCTGCAGTGGAAAATATTTTATATATTTTATATTTTGAGACTCAAGGAAATTCACAGACTCACAGAATGGTTTGGGTTGGAAGGGACCTTAAAGCTCATCTTGCTCCACCCCCTGCCATGGCAGGGACACCTTCCACTGTCCCAGGGTGCTCCAAGACCTGTCCAACCTGGCCTTGGACATTCCAGGGATCCAGGGCAGCCACAGCTGCTCTGGGCACCCTGTGCTGGTGCTGGCTGAAATGCTTTTGGCAATTTTGAAATCTGAGCGTGGGAACAAATGCATCACTAGGTGTCTCTGCAGACCCACATCTCAGCACTGATCAACAGCAAAGCAAGATTTCTCCCAATTAAAAGTCAATTCAATGAAGAAAAAGATCTGGGACATGAGACAAAAAAACCCTTTCTTACAATAAGGAAAATGTCCAAGTGCCAAATTGTAAGGAAGTGCTAAAATTCAGTGCTACTTGAGCTGCTGTCCTTGCCCTTGTGCTTTATAACACAGATATTAATTTTTGGGTGGTACACCATGTGTCAAAATGTCTGTCTCATTCCAACTCTGAAAACTACTTGTGCTGGGGGAAACTGGGATTAGTTGGAGGAAAGAAAAGAAACCCATGGGCTTGCCAGGAAAGAGCTGGCCAAACTCAAAGCCATGTAAGATAATTCATGAGGCTCCTTCGTGAATGGATGGGTGCATGGAGATGAGAAAAAAGTTGGCTTTCAATAAAGGGAAACCCAGGGCTGATCACAGGGCAAACTTGGATGAATTAAGATCTGTGCAGAGAAGCACTGCACTGAGTCCCACCAAAACAACTGCCCACCTCCAGCCACCAGCAGCTTGGGCCACTGGAAAGTGTCCCTGCCCTTGGCAGGGTGTTGGAACAAGATGGGCTTTAAGGTCCCTTCCAGCCCACCCCATTCTGTGATTCTGTGGAGAAGTTATCTGAGAAGAAGAAATGCTGTCCTGAAAATGCCCATTCAAACACTGCCAATCTGAAATGAGAGCTCAAAAACCCCAAATCTGATTCCATTTAAACGTCCCTGGCAGTGCTGTGCTTCCCAATGTGATTGGTTTTGCAACTGTTTTTTCTTGCAAGTGGAGAACAATGAGGACCCCTTTGATGGAGAAGGAAAGTTGAAATTAAACATTGATTTAAATTGGTTTCCTCCCTCTTCCACAAAAGAAGAACGTCACCTTTCCCATCCTGGTCAGAAAAAGCTAAGAAAATACTCATTAAATAAAAGGTGGGAGCTAAAAGGGCCTGGTGAGGGCCTGAGGTAGAAGAATGAAGCCAAGTGAAAAGCAACCAACAAAAACAGAAGAGGAACTGATTGCTTGGTGGACTTGCAGGACAAAGAGGCAACGACTCCATCACAAGACAAAGCAAAGCACAAAACAAGGAAGCAATGGAGAAAAGAGGGCACAAAAATCTTTGTAAGGTAATGAAAGTTCAGGGAAGACTCATCACATGGGAAAGCCCCAAACTTGTCACCCAAACTTGGCCAACACAGGAATCATCTCCAGACCTGGCGACATGAGAAGATTTCAGCAACACTCAAAACACCTTGTCTGAGTGTTCTCTCGTCTTCCCATCATCTCAGGCATTTTGCATCTCCAAAAATTCTTGCATTTTCCATCTTAGAAAGCAGAAATAGCAGCAGGAGAAGGACCATCCTTTTTGGATACACCAGGGAAATCCAAAAGATTGTCCTGAGATGACACTTTGAGAGGTCCAGACATTGTTTTCCCAGTTTTGTTGGATATCCTTGTTATTCTGTGTCCATAATTTTTAAACATGTCCTGTGGTAAAAAACTTAGCCAAAACCTGAAATATTTCACTTTCATTACAAGCTTGGTGTACCTCAACACAAAATGATTGATGCTCCTTCCAAACCCTAAGAAAACTTATTTGCTGAGAAACCTCCTTCATTGATACTAATTACATTTCATTATTTAGATTTTTTAAATCCTGAATGAATGGCCTATTTGCTCTTGCATGTCCCCTCAACATGAAATCAACAGGCTGAAAATTAGAGAAATTACCCCACTTGCCATTTTTTAAACACCAATCCAGTGATTTTTCAGCTCTCTGGAGCATCCTTAGCCTCTTAAACTCAACTGATGGATATGGAGTATTTCCACCCTTTTTTATCCATGCAAACTCAAGTATACTCAATGAGTTGAAGCACTCAAACACTTGACATGGTGTAGTTGGAAAATATTTGCCATCGTGTTGTCACTGCCCTGTCATCCTTATCCCATGGCCAGATGAGATGGTGGCTCTGTCGTGGGCCACCTCTCTGAACATTTCAGCTCCTCCTGCTGCAAATCCCTCAGGGGCTGAGCCAACATTTCCCCTCCAGCTGGGTCGTTCCTGGGTGTGTTCCCATTTCTTTCACAGCTGCCTCCAAATCCTCACTTGAATTCCTCAACTTTCCAGTCTGGCCCAGCAGGGAAATGGCAGCAGCTCTGGGTTTCCAGGAATCAGAAGCGCTTGGTACCTCTCCATGGGCCTGATTATTTTCCAAAGACTTGTGCTAATTTTCTGATATGATCCCCACCTCTTTGTGAGACACTAAATCCTCATTACTTTTCCTGACCGATGCATTCTAATTAGATCAACACTTAAAAAAAAAAAAAAAAAAAAAAAAGGAAGGAGGGGGGAAAAAATTCACAATAGCCACAGGACGGCTTTCCATCTCATTAACTCCCTCACTTATTATTTTCATGAAAATTACTGATAAAAAACGTGCATCTCCATTTGCTGGGACCGGGAGCTTTGTCGGCTCATATCTAACATCTCTCTCATCACCCGGGATGTGAGCTGTTGCCATGGCAATGCACAATAATAGAAACTAATAAATTACAAACGAGATGCTCGTTGAGCAATTATTGTTCTCTTTTATGCAAGTGTCTTGCTAATTTTGATCATAAGGAATGCTTCCATAAAGCAGCAAAGGGATAATAAGTCTATTTCTAGAGATTATTAGAATATAGAGTGAGGATGGGGTTTCTTAGATCAATGATTAAGTGGTTTGGTGCTTTCAGGGAACCTAAATAAGAAACTGAACTTTTCTGGGGGGCTTTTCCCTCATCGTGTTCGGAGCTTCAAACTCTGCAGCACCTGGAGCTGAGCTGCTAAAAATGATGAAAAAAAATTTTTTTTTCCTTTCCACCACCTTAAAAATGCCCCAAAAGCCCTAAGAAGGCCCCACCACCTGCCTCCTTTTTAGGGAGAGCTCCAGGAGCTGCCCAGGTTATTTTGGGTTCACTGCAGTTATTTCTGGTGGGATTGTGCAACCCTAAATTCCATTTTTCGACCCCAAAACCCAAGCGCCTGAGAGAGAGAAATGCCCTAGGGGAACACAATCTAGCATCAAGTTTTTGGGATAAAACCAGCCAAGATTTATTCCCTGCACTGCAGATGCACATGAAGACCCCAACCCATGGGCAGCTTCTTTTCTGAATATTGAGTTACAGTCCCTTCTTTTGCCCCAAAAGCCACCAAGGTTCAACCTCTTTTGGCTACTTCAGGTGCTATTTCTGCAGTTCTCAGGCATTTCCTTGTACTCTTCCACCATCCTTGAGACTCCTTGTCTTTTCCTCAATAAAATCCAAATTATACAAAAGAAGAAGCAGAGGGAATGTTGATCATGCTGGAGGAGAACTGTAAGATCTGCTCAGACACAAAAGGGAGCAGTGAAGCCAGAAAGGGTTACCTGAGACCCAAAAATCCTTTGTGCTGCCTTAAAACAAAAAGTGAGAGAGAAGCAGTAGAGAAAATCCTGATGTTTCTCTCCTTTCTGCCAATAAATAGCATTTTTTCATTTAAAAATGCAACTTTCTTGTTTGTATTCCCACACACCTGCACAGCTCCCTTGCCCTCACATTTAATTGCTGCAACATTTGAGTTTAGGAGTCCATCACTCTCTCTCTTGCAGAGCCACAAACATTGGGGTTGCAGCTCTGCCAACACACGCAAAAAAGGACATAAAAATTTTTAAAATAAAGGGAAAAAAGTCACCACAACATCATTTATTGCACTCTATGAGCAAGGCACAGGATTTTTTTTTTTTAATTCTTGAGGATGACTTTTCAGGAGGCCACAGCTCTTGTAGAGCAAGTCTGAAACCTTGTTGGCATCTCCCCGTTGGCCCAAGTGCCACAAGGGTTATTAGAGAGGAATTTTAGGGCATTACCTGGGGGTGGAGGCTGATGGAGGAGGGGTTGGGGGAGTAGGGCCCCCCCAGGTCATTCCTGAGTAGGTTGTCACTGTGCATCTTGGTTTTGAGGCAGGTGATGTAACGGTTGCAAAAGTCCTTGCACAACTCATTGACCTTCTCCAGCTCCAGGAGGTGGATACGCAGCACCTGGATCGCCTTCACCATCTACAAAAGAGCACAAAGTTAAAATCAATATTCTCCCCCCAAATCTACCATAGAACTGATCCCCAACAGCAGAATGAAATGAATTTTCTTTCTCAACAGGCACAAGAAATGAATATTCTTGCCCAAAACCCATCCCAGAGCCCATCCCTCTGCATATCTGCATTCCTTTTCCTTGCCCATCAATCAAAACCCTGAGATCCAAGAGGAAGAAATTCACCAAATTCACCATTGCCTTCATGGGAATTTCTCCCCGTGCCCCAGAAAAAGAGTACAAGCCAAACCCCTCGTTGTTGAAAAGTGTTTGGTTATTCTCTGGAGGCCACTTCTTCTAACAAGATTACGGGGCTGCAACTCAGCCGTGAGCTGTTGCTGGTGCAAAGCCTGGGCCTCATTAAAACGTACCCCATAAACCTTAAAAAATTTACACATAAAACATTCCTCTCACCGAGCTGAAACCTTAAGTTTTACAGCCGCTGTTTGAAATCTTGCATAATATATAAAATTTCAGCTATTCACTCCGGGGCAATAAATCCGGTTTTATGTAACAAAGCGTCTTTGCATTTCAAAGAGTGTTTTTAACTTGCAAATTTTAGTGGTCATCTTTACAAACTGCAAGTTGCCATAGCTGGGAAACATCCTGAAAAATCCAGGGCCAAACTCCAGTGGCAGATCCACGACAGAGAAAGTGAGTTTTTGGTTGGTGAACAACATGGATGATAGGTTGAGGCTGGAAAAATCTTTTATTTGGCTTCTTTTTTCTCTTTTTTCTTTTTTTTCTCTGGGTTTTTTTTCCCTCCTCCCCAGTTGACACAGGCGAAGCACAAGGTGGAGGTGTCGTGCCCAGGATTTCCACATCCTCCCAGGGCTCACCGGCCATGAAAGTCAATATTCAAGGGCAAAGGCAAGAAGACCTGACACATATATGTAAAAAAATAAATCTCTCAATTATCTCAGCTCATTTGCTTAGGGTCTCATTTTATGTCCCTGCTCCGCTGCGTCGTATATCTGTCCGGATAAAGAGTTACAGTCCGATGGCGTACGTGCGCGGGGTTGTAAAAAATACAGATGCTGAATTAATTGACTGTGTGGCACTCGGCAGCTGATTGAGTTGATAATGGTGAGATCTGACCTTTTTCTAATTTCTAATTATGTGCATCTTGGCAGTGAGGAATACATGACTCTTATTCTAATGATAGCTAATGCCACCGGCCTTTTCAGCCCTGCTGTGCCATCACCAATTTCTGGCAAATGGGTGGCGTTAATAAAAAAGAAAAAACAAAACCCAAAAAAATAGCAACAATAGAGAAAAGGATAATATAAATAGGGGAAAAGTGTCAGCTCAAGAGCAGGTCGTAATGTTGAGTTTTGAGCACTGCAAGTCTTTTTAACCCAAAATTCCTTTCAACCAGTGCTGCCAACAACAGGAATGTGCTTCTCCAGCATCACATCAACCATCTCCTCTGTCCTGATGCAGGTTACTCACACTGGTGTGCATGGCTCCTCCTGTTTTGGTGGAGTTCTGGGCATTGAATATAAAATATACATCCAGCTATGTACTGGAACTAGGGAAAACCCAGATAAACAGAGATATGGATAAACAGAAAGACATAGCAACAGATATAGAAATATATGAATATGAATGTATCAAGTGCTGTAAGGTTATACATGGGATCAATCCAACTGCCCATGGCCAAATTTACTTTGGCAGCAAGAGTTGCTTCAGAATATGCCTAAAAACCATAATTGGTGTGTTGTGGCGTTTTTTTTAGAAAGATCACAAAACCTGAAAATAGTGGATACATTGTGAGAGTGTGGATACATTTCCTGGATTGACTATTTGCTGGTGTTGTTTCATCTTTATACGTACAGATACAGTTTTCCTTTCCCAAAATTTTAGATTTGTTTCTTCACCTGGCTCCATTTCTCTCCTCCTGCTAGACCATTACACCCATTTTTATGCAATTTAATGCAATGGGGGTTTGTTGGTGCACGTCAGCATATGTTCAGTCCAAAAACTGAAATAATCCCAAACATTGGTTGGGTTATTGGGGTTTTGTGGGTTGTATTTTTTTTTGATTGCTCGTTTCTGAGCAATTTCTGTTCTTAACTACAAGTTATTGCAAAATGGGTTTAACAATATGCAAAAGGGGCTTTGCCCGGCCTGCAAATTCTTTTGGAGGGCATTCTGCAGACTCTTGGTTTAGGGATGTTAAAATACTCTTGTCCACAAGCTGAAGTCAGGCACAAACATGTGGGATTTTACTTCACCTTGAAACCCTCTCTCGCTTTTTTAAAAAATACAGGAGTTCTTGAAGCTAGATGAGTTTTGCTAGTTCTTCCCTTTGTGATACATCATCATTCAAAATCACCTCCTTGACATCTGCAATACTTGGAGAAAGGAGCCTGTGAATTGCCTGATTTTCTTCTTGTTTGGGATGGAAATCCCTCTACTACAAGTTCCAGGGGACACATAACCCCTCAGGGGAGGTGTTTTGCTGTTTGCATCATCAGAGTTCTCCAGAATTCCCTCTTCAGACCTTGAAAATCTCCTTGTGGAACATCAGAACAGTGCTACGAACTTGTCTACCGAGATGTCTGCCATGGAGACCACATTTTGATGCTTTCTGGACAAATTAATGGGATTTGGAGATATTTCCTGAGGTCCACACAAGAGAAATCCAAAGCAGAGTCTTCTGAGGCACCATCCAGCAGCAATAGATCCAGTAGGAAATTTGAGTTGATGTGGCAGGGAATCCACCAGAACCTGTCCTATTGTTCCAAACTGTTGTGATCCAGGACCTTTTCCATAACTTTTTCCATAAAGTAGTTGTTCTGCCCTGCTTCTAGGACATGAACTGGCCATGACACTTCAAACCGGATGGTGCCAGATGAGAATGCTGACACTACTGCACGTTGCACTGAGGAGCAGTAATTCCTACAGAGACTGCAAGTTTTGGGGCACAAACCAGCCAGCAACCTCAGCTGTATTCAGGAACCTCGTTGACCCCATGGAGGTTGTGTGGGACAACGAGCCAAAAGGGGGCAGGGGGGTTGTTCTTACAGGGGACCTTCTGGAAAATGTCACAGAGAAGGTCCTGGAGAAGGTCTCAAAAGGTCTGTGGAAAACATTGCCAAGATGACCAGCACTACAGAGCCCAGAGACATGGTGGTCAATCTTCATTTGTTCCTCACCCCCTACCTTCTCAACACCCCCCAGAAATCATCTGCCAAGCCCCAGCTGCCTATACCAGGTTGTCCAGCTCGGGGTCGTCACTGAAGAAGGGCTTGTGTTCCTGCTCCTGCTGGTGGACAAAGTTCTCGATGTCGACATCGAAGCTGGCCGAGGTGATGCACTCAGAGCCCTGCGTCGCCTGCTCACACTTCTCAAAGAGCAGCGTCAGCAGAGGGAACAGCGGGTGCCTGCAGAGGACACAGGAGAGCACCCATAATGACCACTGGTTTGGGTTCCATGTCCATCTTTATCCATCCATCCATCCATCCATCCATCCATCCATCCATCCATCCATCCATTTATCCATCCATCCATCCATCCATCCATCCATCCATCCATCCATCATCCATCCATCCATCCATCCATCCATCCATCCATCCATCCATCCATCCATTTATCCATCATCCATCCATCCATCCATCCATCCATCCATCCATCCATCCATCCATCCATCCATCATCCATCCATCCATCCATCCATCCATCCATTCCCTCCCAGTCTGTAAGAACCTGGTGGTGCAAACCTCACTCCCAAGTCACACTGGAAGTGGTCCCTCTAGATGTCATTCAGCAACAACAAAAAAAAGAGAAAAGCTTAAAAATGGTAAAATTCACTATCTCCTCTGTCAGGCAATGACTTGTTCCAATGTCTTGGTGTTTTCCATCATTGCACCAAAGTCAGCATTTCCTAAATAGGCAAAAAGGCTAAGTCCTGGACATAGTCAAGATGTCCTGGAGCCATCTGCTGTCCAAGTGGCTTTTCCTTTCAAGGATGGGCATCAGTACCTGCTTGTTGATGGTAATATTTCACCTCAAAATGTCTCTGTTGGTTGGAGATGATGGATGGGGACTTCTGCCTGCAGCACCCTATGGACCAACCTTGTTATGGGCTGCTCTGCCACCAAGAGGTCTCTTTGCACCTCTGACAAGTCCACAAAGATGGGTCAAATCCCACTTCTTTCTTACCATGAGATGATCTTGAAAACAAAGATCTATAGTTCTTCTTGACATCCAAATCTCTCCAATGATGATGCCAAGTTGAGGCAATATAAAATGCAAATACACAAACAGCACCAAAGCACATGGACAATACGGGGGTGAAGACCATGGCTTAGGGCAAGCCTCAATGAGCCTCTCCAGCTGTGCAAATTCAAACCAAAAATGTTTTATGGAGTCTTTCCAGGCAGAAATGTAAAATGCTCCTGCAGGAATGGTCTCCCACAGCACTCCAGTTATCCAAGCACAATGGGATTGGCTCCACCATTTTATCTCCAAAAGATGGCCCAAAAGATGATTACAAATCACTTCCTGACAGCCTTTTTGAGTCGGAGTCAGGCGAAGGGGTTAAAGCCCTTGGCTAAGTCTTCATTTGCAGCCGCTAATACCACAGCATATTATAGTTTAATCTGTCCTGATCCTGGTTTAATGCAAGATTCACCGAGGCTGGAGCAGAGAGTGGCAAGGGGGGGAAATCATTTCATAATTCCAGTAGCCCCGCTGGAGCTCAGCCAAGGGATATGAAAGGCAAATTCCAGGTGGAAGGTTGAATTATTGGGACTTATGAACTGGTGGCACCGCAGCAGGTGCCATTTCCAGAGCTGCTCCAACAATTAGGAGTGGAGGTATGGAATTACCCCGAGGATGGGGGTTTGGGCAGGGGAGCAGGGGCTTGCAGCCCCTGAGCAATTTGAGCCCCTTTTCTTTGAGGGGTTGCTTTGGCCAAGGGAGGATTAAGGCCAGCATCACCCCGTGCTCCTCAGTATTGATAATGGGGGAAGTGCTGCCCTAGGACCCCAGGAAGGTTTTGGGGCTGGCAGGGAGGAGGAGGAGGAAGGAACATGGCTGAGGGGAGAATGGTTTGCTTTTCAGCCAAAAATAAAGTGGAATAAAAAATTTAAAACCTAAGATAAAATAAAAATAAAAAAACAGAGTGGAATCCAATCTGAACAAATCCATCAATAAATAAAAATAAAATTAAATGAAACAAAACAATAAAATAAACACCAAACAAAACAACATTAAACAAACAAAAAATATCAAAATTTACAATATCTGTATTTAGAAAAAAAACAACAAACAAACAAATACAAGGAGAAATCACGTGGCCAGACCCCCAGGGATGGGTTAAAGGAACATCAAGGGCATCCTCTGAGAGCAATCTCGAGGAGTGCTGGAATTTGAGGGTTGCCATGAACTTTATGCTGAGTTAGTGCAAAATTTAATTTTTTTTCATTTTTGCATGAGAAAAAATAACCCAAACCACTGTTTTCTCCATTTCCAGCCTTTCCATGGCCACACCATGGCAGGTGGAGGTTGTGGCATAAAAATTAAGAGCTGGAGCCCCTTTTTGCCATGAAATTTGCAGTGTGGGAATAGATGGATATCCAGGATGCTCACGGGAATCAGGAGGATTTTCCCCACTGTGGGTGTTACAGAGGTGGAAAACCACCCCTATGGCACAAAGGAGAGTTTTGGGTAGAAAAATCTGCTTTTGCTGATTATGGTTTTGCAAAAAAAAAAAATGGTTTGTTTAGTTGGGTTGGTTTTTTTTTTTCTGCCAGGGAATCCTCCAAACGAAAGGGCTGAACCAGCCCTGACATTTTCCTGCAGGAGAGAGGTCGTTTGCAGCCACTAATAAAAAGGATTCGACACGGGCTAATAAAGAGGAATGAATTCCTCTAATGGCCTAATTTCCCACCTTCAGCCGAGCCAGCAGCACAGCGGGCACGTCACAACAGGAATTGTATTTTTTTTTTTCACTCCTTTTCCCCTAAAAAAACCTCAAACAACCCAAAACAAAAAAAGACCAAACAAGGAAAAAAAACCACAAAAAAGCACCCCCCACCAAACTTAATGCAAAGAAACCCAGGCATTTCCCACTTGGAAAAATCCAATTTGTGGTGCTCGGGTGGTTTAAGCATCATTTCCCTTCAGGAGCATCATCTTTTCTGGTCCAAAATCCATTGGGAAGTCCCAGCCCCGCTGTTGCATAAAGTCAAGAAAACACTTTAGCTGGGAGAAAATTGCAGCTGAGAAGTGGCACTGCTGGACCAGTCCCTGCCAAGCTGCTCCCACACCAAAAAGGGTGGGGAAGGATTTATTTTTTTCCCTTTTTTCTATTTTTTAACGGGTGATAAACCTCCTGCTAGGGCATAAAACCCGGCGGGGTGACTTGTCCATGGGTTTTTATATTTCCCATCACATTTTCCCAGCAATTTCCCTCCAGCTTGATCCACCGATGCTTACAGCCAATGCCTTCTGCCTTGGTGCAATTATTGAAAATTAACAAAAATCCATTGTTTTGGGTGGAGGGAATGGACCTATTAGGGCTAAGAAAAATCCTTGTGTGCATTTGATACCTAATGACATATAGGCCATCCATTTGAACCACTGGAGAGGAGATATTCAGCAAAAAAAGGGTAATTTTATGTATATATATTTAATGTACTGCATAAATATATAGGAGGATATATTTGTTTTATATAAAAATATACTTGTGGGATTGTTTTGGCTAGTACCCAAAAATAAGCAGACAGGTTTGGGCAATAAGTGCACACATGGAACTGGACAACAATTTCCCCCCACTTTTCCAGGGGGAATACCTCCCCCAAGGTGTTTTTTCCATGTCTTTGACCTTCCAATAAAGGCTGTGAAAATTCCAAGGGTGGGGTTTGTTTTCTTCCTTTATCCCACAAATGTTGCAGAACTCCACAAGGAAAGGCAAAAAGAAGGTATTTTTGTCCTCAAATGGCTTCTTTTGCTTTGAGGAAATGATTTCCATCACTGGGAGACCTGCAGTGAATAATCCTTGGATTTTTCCTGGGAAAGAGTGAGTTTATTCCATACTTTCATCCATCTTTTCAGACCTTTCAGCCTTGTAATATGTGAATATCTGGAGGACAAATATTGTATTTCCTTCAAGTCTAACCTGCAATTTTTTGGTTCACAAGCCCCCACTGCCCTGGTCATTGATAGATTAATCCTAAACTTCAATCCTAATTACATTAGAATATTGTTACTCTTACATCGTTGCTCTATGTTCTAATATTGTAAATTATCACATATCACTTCTATAATTACATATTACTTATATAATTATACTATTTACATAATTAAAACATTATTTATAGTAGTTATACAATAACATTACTGCATCTATTAAGATATAAAATATTATTATGCCCAAATTGACAAAAAATGGACTGGAGGAGCCACCCATCCCTTGCCCATCACTGCCCACATCCTGTAGAGATGCAGGAACTGCACATTTCAGGTTAACGTGTGACTTGACTCCTTGTTCAGCCCCAGATCACATGGCTTTGCCCCCAAAAGCTAAATTTGGGGGTTTTTAAAAATATTTTGAAGAGGCAGACACGCTGCAGAACAAAGTCCACGAAGGAGCTCCATCACCGCGCGTTACAATCAAAGCTTATTATTGCTAAAATGGACCTAATTGCTAGTTCCCCCCTTCCCGTGTGTTAATTAATGCATTAGAAGAACAGCAAATTAATAATGCATAATAATAACGAATGCATCGACCAACCGACCCGCCAACCGCTGCATTAATTAATGCATCGCCGAGCGGACGCAATAACCCATAACAATGCAACAACCGATGCATTACAACAACGAAGCCATTAATTAAAAGGCACTAATGAACGCAATTATCTTGCCTCACCTGTAGACAGCCCTCTTGTCGGCCTCCAGCTGCGCCTGGGGGTCGCCGCCCGCGGCCGGTACCGGCGCGTTGGCAGCCGCCGCCGGCGTGGTGAGGTGTACGGGCTGGGCTTTGGTGGGCTGCTGGGCTGTGGCTGTCATCTGGGAATAAAGGAGAGAGGGGGAAAAGGATGTGAAATAAAATGAAATAAAATGAAATAAAATGAAATAAAATGAAATAAAATGAAATAAAATGAAAACGAGGTTTGTTGTGCGTTCCCGACGGGATTCGCGGCGTTCTGCGCGGAGTTTGGGGAGTTCGGGATGCACATAAACATACCCAGGTATTCCACCTTTGCCTGGAAAGAGAAGGTTTAGGTTTTTGCCACATTTCCCCCCACTTTTCACTGGGGGAAATACAGGAAAAAGCTGCCACCATCTTTGTTGTGTGGGGTAATGTAGGCAGGGACGTTTCACAGAAGTCCCAGATTAAATCAGCTGCAACGCCGTGGTTTGCCAAGAGCTTTCAAAGCAGGTATTACTGTCTAGACAGAGTCATTTTCAATTTTAGCCCAAAATTAGGTGAGCCTCTTCCAGCCCACCAAGCCCAGGAATGAGTCACCTCGGAGCTGTGAGAAGAGAGCCAAAAAAATTCCAATGTTTTTGGTGCCCATGCCCAAATCACCCAACTTTAGCCCTGATGCTGCCATCATGGGAATGTGCTGTGCAATAAATCACCCTGACAACAAACATGGGGCTTATTTTTAATTTTATTAAATTTAATTATTACCTTATTAAATTATTATTTTTATTTTTTATTTTATTTTTTTTAATTGCAATGATTTTAGGCAAAAATGAGTCTTTAAGATGGGAGATGTGCTCCTGTGAATCCCTGAGCATCCTTCCAGCATCACCCCAAAAGTGCCACCCTCTGGAACAGGGCAACACCTCTTTAAGGGCAGTTCTCACTTAAAACTTAAAAAAAAATCTGAATTACTCATTGTCAGACTTCAGACAGGTCCAACACAGTCTTTGCTTTATAGTCACAAGATTCCATTACAAAAAAAACTTCAGGGAGAATTTGAAACAACTGAGGCTCAAAGGCACCAGCAGCACCCAAATCCAGAGGTTTCATCCTAAAATCCCAGTGGAAAACTGTTGCAAAGTGGTTGGTGCTGAAATTTGTGAAAAATGTAGTATTTGCCTACTTTTACCTGTAAATGTTCAGTCCTCCCTCGAGGTACAGAGCAAAAGGAAACTCTGGTTCTTGCTAAACACTATAAATATAATTTATTTATTTGTCTAATAAGTTTATTTCTTCCTGTCTGTGTTTTGATATAAATAATATATATTATTTATTTGTCTGATACATTTATATATTTATTTCTGTATTTATACAGAAATGGACTTATATGTATTTTTTATTTATTTGTCTAATACGCCTTTAAATTGATTTGTGATTGCTAATATATAAAAATGTTCATATACATAAATGTTGTCATTAATTAGTGTAAATGTATATATATGTATAATTATACAAAAATATGTAAAACTTTATAAACCCAAGCTGGACCAAAATCATGACACCTTTTGCTTTTAAAATGTTTGCCTTTAATATCTCCTGCCTGACCTTTTGCTGTGGCTTTTTTTTCCCACTTTTTTTTTTCCCTTTTCAATCTCCTTTATTGTTCATAACTCCAAAGTTGGGCTCCAGCACCTGCAAATTCACTCGGCTCTATTTAATTTCCAACTCTCCCAACAGGTTCAATTTCTGTCCCTCTTCCCCTCCCTGGTGCTGAAGAAATGAGTGAAATTTGGGCTTCACTTCCCCTCCTGATCCCAGCAGTTGGGATTTTTCTTTTTTTCCCCCCCCATTTTCCATTTAAAACCAAAATGCAGCAGATTTTGGGATAATCCAGCCCCATCACTGAATATCTCTTCATCCTTTTTCCCTTTTCCCCCTTTTTTCTCCCTATTATCTCTGTGGAAAATTACATTTATGCATGGAAAAATGGCTTTTCCCCCCAACATTTTCCCTTTTTTTCCCCATCCTTCATCACACTTATTTACCAGGATTCCAAAGCCCTTTTTGCATCCTGCCAAGTTGAATATTTCCAGCCAAGTCTGCAACTAATTGAGCTATTACCCAAAAAAAAAAAGCCTCCTTTGGGGCTGCTCCGAAGCCATTACCTCACCTTGGACTAAAGAAAAGAACAAAAAATAAGTCAAAATAATTCCAAGTCTATGGAAAAAGAGGGGAGAGGATGCTGAGGTGGGGGGGATTTGCAGCTGAACAGGGAGGAGGGAAAAAAATGGAGCCAAAAATGGCATTTGGGGGAGCAGGTGGGGAGGGAAAAGGCAGCAGGTTCCTGATAGTGGGGAAACGGGAAATAGGAGGAAATATTTGGGTGTAAAAGTTGTAAATTTTGATAAAAAACGCAGGTGGGGCTTGGTTTGGTTTCTTTTTCCCATGGAAAATGGCCAAAAATAGTTGCAGGAGGGGGGAAAAAGGTAATTTAAAAAGGAAAATAAAATGCACAAAAAGTTGTGGTTGAAAAGCAGCCCAAAAAAGTGAAGAAAAAAATCATAATAATAATTATGCAAACTGTTAAAAATTTGTTAAAGTATGTTTCAAATATGTTCAAAATGTGTTTACAAATATATTGGAAAAGTAAAGTTTTACAATGTTAAAATGTTCAAAGATGTGAAAATCAAAAAATGTTTTACAAATATGTTAAAAATTTATTTAAAATACAGAAAAATGTAAAAAAATACATTTGCAATTATGTAAAAATCCAAAACACTTTAAAATGTAGAAAATATAATGAGATGTTAAAGTGTTGGGAAAAAAATCTAAATTATGCTCAAAATATCCTTAAAAATAAGTTTTAAATATAGAACATGCAAAGAAATTACAAAGGGCTATAAAGATGTAAAAAACAAGACTTTTTAAAAAATAAAGTAACAACAAAATTTTTTAAAAAATAGTAAAGAAACAGTAAAAAAACTTTAAAAATCCCTGAATTTTTGTAACAGTACTGGGCAAAGCAAATATTTTTGAGATGCTGTTTGCTCAATGCTGCCTGAGCTGTGGGTGATATTTCTGGGTTTGGGAATTACAAATTTCTGGGGTTCAGGGATGACATTTTTGGGTTTGGAATGATAAATTTCTGGGGTTCAGGGATGACATTTTTGGGTTTGGAATGATAAATTTCTGGGGTTCAGGGATGACATTTTTGGGTTTGGAATGATAAATTTCTGGGGTTCAGGGATGACATTTTTGGGTTTGGAATGATAAATTTCTGGGGTTCGGGGATGATATTTTTGGGTTTGGAATGATAAATTTCTGGGGTTCAGGGATGATATTTCTGGGGTTTTTTCCTCTTTTGGAAGGAAATTCTCTCCTGGTGTTGGTGGCTGCTCCTGAGCTCTGGGGGGCTTCCCACTGGTTTAAATTAAATAATTCCCCATTTTTAGATTTTATTTGAAGACTGGACAAAGACATTCAAGTCCAGAGAGGAAATCCCCTAAATCATCTTCTCCTGAGTGGGATGTTGAAAGCAGCAGTTTTGAGCCCAAAAATCTGCTGAGGACACCAGGAACTGGGGGGGTTTTGTGGCTCCTACTGAAAAATCCCAATCCCCACCCAATTATTAACCTGTGACTTCCTAGAAAATATATTTGTAAATAAGAAAATAGAAATGTGTTCAGGATATTTTGGTTTTTTCCCTGTTATAATCACCAAAAAAAGCACTTTTTATGGGGAGGAGGAGAGATACTTCTATCACTTTCTGTGTTGAAAATTTTGAAAAATCAACTTCTTCATCTGATTTTTACATTTTTTTCAAAATATATTTCTAGGCTAAGTTATTTATTTTTTTTTTTATTGGTCATTTTTGTCCCTATCGTAACCACTTGGGAGGAGGATGGTTTTTATTATTTTCTGTGCTGAAATTGATGAAAAATTAACCCAATTTTTAATAACACTTTTTCTTAAATATATTTTTAGAATAAATGAATGAATTAATAAATAAATTAATCCCCCTTCCTCCCTTTTTTGTCCCTCTTGTGACCACCTAAGACGCATTTTTTTGGTAGGACAAAGCTGCTTTCAGCACTTTTGATGCTAAAAATACCCATTTAAAAAAAATACCTCTTTTTACCAAAGAAATGGCTGAAGATTCTTCCTCAGCTTTTGGTCTTCATTCATTACAGAAAATTTATTTTAATGCAGATTTTGATTTTCAACAGGTAGAGAACTCAAGGCGTGAGACCACGCTTGGTGTAAAAGATGCTCCATGTTCTACCCCTTGAACAGATTCCAGGGATTAATGAAGCATTTTTCCTTCCAAAAGGCAGCTTTTCCCATCATTTCTGCTTCGTTTTTGCCTCTTTCTGACAGTGAGGGTGACAGCTTGCACAGCCTCTGCTGCAAAACACGACTGCAAAGCTCCCCAAATCCCTTTTTTTAGCATTCTTCTCCCCAAAGTGCTTCCCTTGATGAGGAGGAGCCCATGGTAGCTCTGATCATCAATAATTTTTCCATTTATCCAGTCCTCCCCATTTCTTCCCCACTTCTGGAGGGAAGAAATTTGTGTAATTTGCTTTTCTAATCCCTAGAAATCCCAAATTTTCAGGTGAAAAGTTCACAGCAGTCGCAGACGAATCAAAAAAATAAAAAAATCAATTCTTGGCTGCAGCTTTTCCTCCAAACCCACTAAACGCTTGAGCAACCGCCTTGATAAGGTAAAAAAGGAAGGATTTGGTCAGCAATGCTCCTGAGGGTCCCCAAAATTCCATGTATTCAAAGAGGGGGCAGATAAGGGACAGGGAGGGAGAAGGGAGAGGGGACGTCTCCAAAGGATGCCACGGAAATGTCGCTATTTTAAAAGTCCCTTAAATTGCCCATTAGGACTCAAACGGTGCCGTGGCTCCCCCGCTGTGTAAGCGAGAAAGTGAAAGAAAATTTGGGATAAAAAAAAAAAAAAAAGCCCTACTCAAGGCAGAGCAGCGAAGCGAGCAAATGATGACACAGAAGTTGAGGAGCCATAAAACCCCACTGAGGTGTCGTTTGTGAGAAGTGACCTTTTCCCACCACAGGAAATGAGGAGAAAGGAGACACGGGTGGCTCCAAGGGGGGGTGGAAAAGTCAATTTATTTATTTTAGCTTGCAGAGGACGGGCTTGGGGGCTTGAGGTTTTTTGTTTTTTGGGTTTTTTGTTGGGAGGGGAGATTTTTCTGCTTTTGCAGATGATAAATGCAGCAAATGAGGAAAATCTTGAAATCTTCCACACAAACACAAAAAAAAAGCTGCTTTGAACGTGGAGCTGGCTCAGTGCACGTTCAGATACAGATCACCCCTGTTCAGTCATTGTAGCTGGAAAAACAGAAATGTGACATAAATTTACCCCTAAAAAATCTCAGGATGGGCTTCAAGGTGCATGACCATCTCTGAAATTCATCCTCAACTCCCAAGTCCAGCCCACTGGGGTGCTCCAGAAGAGTTTCTCTTGGACAAACTCCTCTTCTTATAATAACTTGACTCCATAATGATGCTTGAAAACATTATTTGACTGCTTAGAGCACCATTGGAGATGAATTGTTTTTTTCTCCCCTGCCACAGGTTATTAAAAAATGCCATTGAAATAAATCAAAGGCCATTCCTATGACTAAACCCGTCCTGGTTTAGTTAAATGTTTCATCTTCCCAGCTAATTAACCTGCTGGTTGCAATCATGCCACTGTGTTGGCTTTCCAAGAATGCCCAAAGACCCAAAATCACAGAATTCACAGAATCACAGAATTACTGGGTTGGAAGGAACCTTCAAGATCATCGAGTCCAACCCAGCCCCAACACCTCAACTCAACCCTGGCACCCAGTGCCACATCCAGGCTTTGCTAAACACACCCAGGGATGGTGACTGCACCACCTCCCTGGGCAGATAATTCCAGTACCTGATCACTCTTTCAGTAAAAAAACTTTTTTCTAACATCCAACCTAAATTTCCCTTGGCACAGCTTAAGACATAAGGAAAATGGGGAAAAACTCACAGTTTAACCCAAAATCTTTCCATCTTGCAGACTGACAGAAGGGGTTTTAATTCCGCCAGTCTCTGAGATGAATGCTCTGGGGTGAAATATTTTGTAATGGCCATTATTTGGGAAATCAAGGCAATTAATGCAGGAGCTGGGGGGGTCTGGAGGACACTCACCTGTGGGGTGTCTTGGTAGGGAGGAGGAGGCACTGTCTGGGTGGCCATCATGGTCAGAGCTGGTGCAGGGGAGACATGGTGCATCCTGCTTGGGAGTCACATCGAGAACCTGCGGGCAGGAGAACAGAGCTGCTGCATCACCAGGGACCCCCCCACCAGAAAAATCCCACAGAAGGGAAGGAAAAATAAAAGGCAGAAAGGAGAGGTGACATTGCTCACACTGCCCTCTGCCACAGTCTCTGGAAGAAACTCAAGATGGTTTGATGAGCCTTATTGTGATTTGATGATTTTCTGAGATTTGTGATTTTGGATAAGGAATGCACTGGGGGGAAGAGAAGCAGGTCACTGCAGGGAGATCTTCACTGGAGAGCTCTTGGAGAGGATGGTGCCATCAGTGAAACTCATGATAGCTTCTCCCCTGTGAACCCTGGCACACCAGGGCATTTTCTTTCCACCCTTCCTGCCTAACCACACTGCCTAAATGGGGATTTCCATTCCCTTTCCAGCTAGTCCTCTCTTCTGGAAGCAGAAAGACAAATCATAAAGGCAAAACTTGCAATTTTTTAAGTTATACACTATACCATCCCAAAATGATGTGTCTCTTTGCCTTTGGTCACCACAGAGTCACATCCTCATGCTCAGTTCAGAAGGGACATTGAGAATCCAGTGTGGAGATTCACCAACATATTTTATTTATTTGTTATTTTATTTAACATATTCCTATGCTGTGCACTCCAACCCAGCTGTCTCCTATGTTGAGGTACTGACCCCATGATGACTGAATGCACAGAAATGTGGAAACTCTTGTTTGATTTGAGCCAGGGGGCAAACCTGGATTTTGCACACCCTATAAACTGGTCCTCACACCACCTCCAACCTCTCTGGAAGCTGCTGCTTTCTCTAAAATGCAGTTATCTGGGAGGAAAACAAAATATATATTTTTTTTTTTTATCTTTAGGTCCAAAGGAGATGGAGAAAAAAGAGGGCACCAGGAAGGGACAAATTCGTAGTGAAGCACTTGGCTGGGAAAAGTCCCCAACAAACCTGGTGGTAGATGTGACCCAAAAGCAATTCTTGGCCCTAAAACACCTCCTCTCCCACTATTTCACTGCAGCTGTGTGGTTGCTTTAGAAAGAAAAGCCAATAATCTTGCCTGAATTCTTAAAAAACTCTTGTTGTCTCTGGGGCTCAGAGCTCTGTTTTGGGCCAACTCACAAAGTCACCCAGAAAATCTTCCTGGGACCTCCTTTCTTCTTGCAATGCCTCCTTTCTGCAAGAGATAACATCTCCCCAAGGATCTCCCTGGTGTGATGCACTGGCTTTCCTCCTGGCTTCTCATCTGGAGAAGAGCCATGGCACCACCCCCTGAGGAAATGCAGAAAGTTGTGTGAAGTCCCCAGATACTGTCAGGGAATATTACCAAAAAGAGTGTCAGCCCTCCTGTCACCACGAAATGGTGACAGGCAGGAAGGTGCAAAGAACAGGAGCAGAGGCACTGATGAGCTCAGTCAAAACTGAGGCACATTTGGGAATGTTTATGAAAAATTTAGTCCTCTCTGTGAGGTTGTCTGGGGGAAGAGGTGCAATATTCTGATTTTCTCGAGGTTTCAGGCTTTGCCAGGAACTAAGTTCACAAATGCACCACATCCAAATGGAAAGCCAAGTGCTGCGTGCATGGGATGAGCATCAACAACTCTTCTTTATTGTGCATGAATAAATGAGGTTATTCTTTCTTATACGTTGCACAAATATGGATAACCCATGAATTGAATACTGAGAAATCACACCCGAAATCCCGTGCATTGTGAAGGTAGATCAGGGTTCTTGCATGACACAGACCTCTAGCAGTGAGGATATTGCATTTATGGGATTAAAATGATGCTTTTCATCTTTTTCCTCCCAACAGCAAAATAGCAGGAGGCAAAATTATCTGCTCCTGAGTGAACTCACAGCTTAAAACCTTTGATGTCCAATGTCAAACCTCAGCTCACAGCTGCAGGCACACAAATATCCGTGTCCTTGGGGGGCAACACCCAGGGAAAAACCTCCCCAACAGAAACAGTTTCAGCTGGGGAAAAACAGAATTTAGCACTGTGACAGTCTGGACATCTGTGTGGGAAGCTAAAAAAAAAAGACATTGCTATTTTGGGAAAAATACCCTGCTTGGCATCTATTGTTCCTGCCAAGAGAGATCCTACAACCAGCACGTGGTGATTTGCTGGGGGTGTGAGCTTTTTGGGTGAGTCTATTCCCAGAAGGTGGCAGCCCAGAGCCCAATTTAATTGCTGAATAATATCTAAGCTGCTCAAATCAAGCTGTTCATTGAGCTTTATGGGTGCTGATTTGTTTGGAGAATAGGATTGACAGCTAAATGTGGAGGGGGTGGAAATAGGGATAAAAGTGGGAGAGAGCTGTTGCCAATAGCAGTACATTTATTTATCTTGGGGGGGAAACATGCACTCAGGCACTGTAAATATCCAGAAAAGTGTCTGGTGGCCACAGGAAAAGCTAGACAGGTGCTTCACGTGGAAGCCCCAGCCATGAATCTCAGGATAACTGGGCAGAGCTGTCAGCCCCATGGATTTATCAGCAGCCAGCTCAGGGAAGGGTTGAAAGCTGCCATTACGTGCATTAGCCCTTTCTTATTGTTTGTATTTTTGTTTTATACATTAATCCCCTCTCCTTTCCTTCTTTCCCCCACTTAAATTAATTTTTGACTCTTGACTGTGGGCATCCAGATACTGGAAGAGCAGAGCATCACCAAACAAACCCCTGCCAACTCCTTCCAGCCCACCTAAGGAATGCCCAAATCCTGGGTGAGGAGTGAATTCTGGGGATCTGGAGATCAGGGAGCGCAGGAATTGCAGCCAGCTCCTGGGGGATTTGCACAGAGGAAAGAAATGGTGAGCAATAAAAACCCATAAAGGCTCTTTCATTTCTGGAAGCAGCAGTACTTCACATTTTGGCAGTGACTTGAGATCAAAGTATCCTAAATTTCCTTATGAAATAAAATTATTTCAGCTATCACTGAAATGTTGCCATTACGTTGGAAATGTATTTCCCAAAGAGCTTGTGCCTATCTAAAAGACTCTCAGATTTATGGGCTGGGGTTTTTTACCAGCAATATATTACATCCTTTTTCAAGTAAAAATAATTAAAGACTAAGTTGAAAAGTTGGAGGTTTTTTCCATGTTGCCTTACAACACTTAAAATACCAAAGTATTGTCGGTCACCCTCCAGGTGAACATGACCTCCTTGATTAATAAAACAGCCATAAACCCATATTAGAATGGGTAGGGCTGGTCAGAATTGGGGCTGAATGAAAAAAAAAAAATAAAAATCCCTTTTATGGACTCTGCATCACTGTTTTCAAAGCAAAATGTTAATATTCAATCTGTAAAGCACAACTCTTGTTTCTGAACCAATGGCAAAATGAGGATCACTTTTTCCAGCTTATTGAGAGGCTTCTGCCCCACAGCAACACATCCAACTGATCATGGAGGATTCAACAGCAAAAATCAGAAAATCAACTTTTCAGGCTTTTCTTCTCCACCTGAAGCATTAAAATAATTAGAGATACTTAGGGATTTTTTTTTTACCAGCCATGGAAGGTATTTTTCTGAATTAAGGGAAGGTTGCCTTTTCTGAAGGGGATTTTTTGAAGAGGGGATGCTGTGGGATTGGCAATGCTGCCGTGTCAGTCACGCTCTGTCCGCAGCAGGCTGCCAGTTTTTTATGTCACCCTCTTCACAGAGGGCTGGTGCAGGCTGAAGTTTATGATATATGCACTCAGCTAAGTAAAAACGAAGAAATACAGCAGAGGAGGGATGGAGAGGCTCCTCCAGAGGACGATACATCTCACTCAGAGCCACCAGGACAGGCTCGCCCTCGAGGGGTGATGCCAACTCTTGACTGGCCATAAAGTGAATTAAGAGTGACCCTCTCCTCTTGAATGTCTCATTTCTGCCAACAAATCTCCACCTTTTTTGCCTGTTTTTACCAAAATTACTCTGAAAGATGAATAGCAGGTTTTCATGTCATTACAGAAGTCCTTTATGCCACCCTGAGCTTGTTAAAAATAAACCAAGTGCTATTAAATGGTCAAAATCAGAAAAGAATCCAATTTTTCAAGACATTACCCATTCTTGGCCATTCCTCCACATTCAAGGTTGCTTCCAAATAGGCTCATGTAAAATGTCATCTGGGGAGATTGGGAACATTTGTGCAAAGATACCACTGTGCCATCAAGTAATTTTAATTTTTTTTTTTTTAAGAACATATCATAGCCAAATTTCCTCAATCCAATCCCAGGAGGTTTTCTTGCACTGGGAACATCTTTTGCTCTTGGCCAAGATGCTGGTTTTACTAAATGCTGACCTCCATACCCTCCCAGTATCCTGTTATTGCCTGGCAAAAAAAGGAGAAATTGACTCTGTGTTTCTGCTACAAGCATGGGTTAAAGCAGATAGTGACTTGATATTTCTGTAGAACAAAGTCTAGACCAGAGCAAATTCCTTTTCTGTTTTTCTCCTAAAGAAGCAGTTGGTCAACACATAACCACTGGGATAAAAGGGAGAGGCAAACACCATGTTGGACAATGCCAAAAAAAAAACTGTTGCCAAATGCTGGTTTGGAATGTCCATGGAAAGGAGTATTTATTTATTTAATATTTTCACCTAGGCATTTAATTTTTTTGTTTAGTATTTATTTGTTATTTGTGTTTATTTAATTAATATGTCTCAATCCTCCTCCCACCTTCAGCTCCATAGAAAGGATGGAACTGCTTCAGTGGATTTCTGATGAGAACAACAATTACTGCTAAATATTTCCCTCCTCTCCAAAGATACCCATCTCTGAAAGGCTCCAGGGATATCTCTGCAACATAAACATGAGAATAAAACCTGCAAGAGCCAGTCAGAGCTTCAGCAGACAAGGTTAATGTACCTTGAACGGCAGCATTAAACAACTTTGCTCATTTTTTTAAGTGGAGAGCTGAGATACCTACATACATTTTAAAGTGTTATTTTTATAGGGGAAGACCATTAAAGCACCTTCCAAAACAAACTGGCACAGGGAAACATCAAAGAAGCTTCTTCAAAGTAACCTGAGAATACTTGAATTTTGTGCAACCCAGCCCTCTGCCCAAGAAAAGTTCCCAAAAGAGCGAGTTGTGATTTTTTTTCAGCAAATCAAAAAGCTTTGAAGTGAAGTGTAGCTGAGGAACCCCAAAAATGTAGAAACTTCCTCTTGCTGGGCATGAAATGTAAAAAAAAAAAAAATCTGGTTGCCATGTGAAAAATCGGGAGCAGATGAATGTTTTAACAGATCTTCTCTGAAAGTAATTAATGTCCAAAGGCTAAAGTCTTGCCCTATGCTTTCAAACCTTGGCTTGTGCTCTTCATTCTCCATCGCATGGAGAGAGGTGAGCCAGAATCACTGAGCACCCACATTTCCATCCTGCAAATCCCAAACCCACCCTGGCAATGAGAAGGCCACAGAATCACAGAATGATCTGAGCTGGAAGGGACCCACAAGGATCCTCGAGTGCAGCTCCTGGCCCTGCCCAGGACCATCCCCAAGAGTCACACCACACACCTGAGAGGATTGCCCAAATGCTTCTTGGGCTCTGCTAGCCTTGAGCCATGCCCAGTGCCCTGGGAGCCTGTTCCTGTGCCCAGGAAACCTCTGGGTGAAGAACCTTTCTTTAATATCCAACCTGAACCTCCCCTGACACAACTTCAGTCCATTCCTTTGGGTGCTGGCACTGGGCACACAGAGCAGCAATCAGTGTTTGCCCCTCCTCTCCCTTCACAAGGAATTTGCAGACTGTGATGAGTCTTCCAATCTCCTCCAAGACCAAGTGCCCTCAGCTCCTCCTCCTTGAGCTTCCCTCAAGCCCCTTCCCCATCTTTGCTGCCCTCCTTAGGATGCTCTCTCATAGTCCAAAGTCGTTCTCGTGCCCAAAACTGCCCAGGGACTCCAGGTGAGGCTACCCCAGGGCTGAGCAGAGAAGGACAATCCCCTCCCTCACCCAGCTGGGTGCTGGGCCTGAATCCCCCCAGGACAGGGATATCCCTCTTGGCTGGCAGGGCACTCCTGACTCAAATCCAACCTTCCATCAACCCCCAGGCCCCTTTCTGCAGAGCTGCTTTCCAGCATCTCATTCCTTTGTCTGTCTGTACCTCCAGGGCTGCCCCATCCCAGGTGCAGAATCCAACACTTTCCCTGAGCTCCATGGTGATGGCGCAGCCCTCACGGTGATGTCCCAGCCCTCACGGTGGTGGCCCGGCCCTCACGGTGGTGGCCCAGCCCTCATGGTGATGTCCCAGCCCTCATGGTGGTGGCCCAGCCCTCACGGTGATGTCCCAGCCCCTCACGGTGGTGGCCCAGCCCTCATGGTGGTGGCCCAGCCCTCACGGTGGTGGCCCAGCCCTCATGGTGGTGGCCCAGCCCTCATGGTGGTGGCCCAGCCCTCACGGTGGTGGCCCAGCCCTCACGGTGATGTCCCAGCCCCTCATGGTGGTGGCCCAGCCCTCACGGTGGTGGCCCAGCCCTCACGGTGGTGGCCCAGCCCTCAGAGTCTCTCTGCAGGGCCTCCCTGCCTTCAAGGCAGTCAACAGAGCATCCCAGTCTTGTATCCTCTGCAAACTTGCTTCATATCCCTTCCAGTCCTGCATCTAATTCATGCTGAAGTGCACGGGTGGAGGATGGAGCCCTGCAGGACCCCACCAGTGCCAGGCTGCAAGTCTGCTGTCACCCAGCCACTGCCACCCTTGGAGTCCCCCACTGACCCAGCTGGGGACACTTTGTGCAGGGGATGCTGTGACAGGTGCCCTGAGGGCTCCATCCCCAGGGCCCTGCCAGGTTAAAAAGAGCTTCTCAGAGGACAAAAACTGTAATGGCAAAAAATGTGATGAGTTTTGGAAACATGAGCTGGAAGAAGAGGTTTAAGTGTGGGTCTGAGGTGAACGAGGTCATGGGAAACTGTAATATTTGTGAATTCTACAAACTTCTGTCCCAAGACCAAAGGTGACATCAGTGCTGTTGCTTGTGTAGCTGAGAAGAAACACACTCAAAAACTGTCTTGCTGTGCAAAAATTAAACCATTATCCAAGTTTTTCCATTCCAAACTGACACTCGCAGTCCTTCCAGTCCTTCACCCATGTCCTGGTTTCAAACAGGACAGAGTGAATTTTTACAATAGCTTGGAGGGGGGCTTCACCAGACCCTTATATTATTTTATACATTATTATTATTATTATTATTATTATTATTATTGTTGTTGTTGTTGTTGTTGTTGTTGTTGTTGTTGTTGTTATTATTATTTTGATACCATTGTCAAGGGGAGGGGAAAGGGTATCATTATCAGTGGGTTAATGCTGGTGCTGACCAGAGGGAGCTCTCTGGGGGCATGGCTGTGGTCAGGTAAAGCTCTGTGCTCTCTTTTGTGCATTTTTGTTATATGTATTGCTGCTGTTACAAATTCATTTTCTTATCTCATTGCTGTTTGCAGTAAATTGTTCTTGTCCCAACCCACAATCTTTGCCTTTTGTGCCTCCAATCTTTTTTCTACAGGGGCAGGAGAAGGGAAGCAAGTGAGCTGCATGGAGTTTTGGAGACTTGGGGAGGGGGCACTAATTTGGGGAACACTGCTATTAAATAACAAAACCCAATTTCTCTGCCACTGCAAATATCACAAAGTGCAAAACAGACCAATGCCAGTGCAAGACCCACCTGCAACCTCAACCCTGCCAACAGTTCTGGCACAGATCCCACCACAAACCAAGGAGTTTTTGTAAATGTTGCTGCAGTCCATGAACACCCCATAATCTATACTGCAATTTTCCATATTTTTAGATACAGTTTCAATTTAATGCCTTCCTGAGGTGTTTGCTTTGCAACTCAAATCTCACAGGTTTTATGCAAATCTTCCAAAACCTCCAGAAGTAAATGTGGACATATACCTGCCTTTTAGTGGACTTGCTAAAAACAACAGAGTGAACCCAAGTGCAGAAACACAGGTGAGGTGTGTGAGTGCAAAGACTTCCCTGACTGGAAAAATCAGGAAAACAGCAATACCACAGTACACCAAATAAAGTCCTCTCCTAAATCTGCCTCATTTCCTGCTGTTTCCTGCTATCACACTTGGAAATTTTCCCCTTGGGAAGGGGAAAAACTCCCTCTGGAGCCCCATAAGGCAGATAAATCAGGGTTCTTGACTCCCTGAGTTTTCATTTCATGTCCCTCTCTTGCAGCTCTCTGGCTCCTCCTGGTCTTGCCTGGTCTTGCCTTCCCCTGAATTTCCTACGTAAAATGTAAAATTCCCTATGAAAAATGACTCTGCGGACCAGAAAACAAAAACATTGTTTTCCTTGAGGCACGTCAGGCTTCCTGGCACCTACAGGGAGTTGTCCCTATCCAAACCCTGAGCCAAGGCACTAAAGATTGAGATGGGAACACCTTGATTAATCACCACAATTGAAACATTTTTCATTTGCCCATTTGAAAGCAATTTTTTGGCCATATTTCCAGCCTCAGTGATGAAAGGGAAGTTTGAAATATGACATGGTGATTTATAGGGAGTTACAATGGGTTTCAAACTCCTTTAGTAATGCTTATTAGACTGTCTTCTCCATTTACTCCAAATGGGAGTAAATCTCAACCTCGTCTGAACTCAACATGATGAAGAAATTGGGATCAAAAAAGGACTGGAAAGTGTTCACGGTGTGAGACAGATATGCTAAATTTTTTTCACAATATTTTTTGCACAATGACAAAAGGTATGGCCTGGCCTCAGAGGTGAATCTTGTGGTCATAGGGGCTTCAGGAGGGGGAAAGCTGAAATAGTTTGGTGCCTGGAAACTGCAGGGACTAACACAGTGCAGAAAGCCAAGGGAAACCAAGTGGTTTCTCAGAAGCCTTCAGGTAATTTCTATCATTAACCACTCAGAGTGATGCCAGCCCAGTGTTCCAGAAGGTAATTAAATGGACACCCACCACCAGCACATCTCTCAAGGAAGGTGTCTGGACCCTGTTGGCACAATTTGCTGAGCAGTTTGGGTTTGGTCTCCTTGCTGGAGATGCTTCCAGGCCAGGTTGCTCTTTGTGTCCTCCACAGCCACAGCTCCTCCAAAGAGAACAACCCAACACACACAAAACACATGGCAGGGTGCAGAGTACTTCTGATGCCTTAAAGATTTTAGCCTTTATATTTTCCAAATCCTGTGCTGCATTAGTGCATAACTCTAACTCCATGTGAAGTGTCAGCTCCTGCCTTCACATCTTGGTCAGACAAAACAATTCCTCTGGGCCTGGAAGCCAAGGACACCCAACAGCCTCAGGCCCAGAAAATGATAAACGAAAATAAACTGGGGAGGAGCAAACTGGGGGAATGGGAGTTCATTGCCTGAAGCTGGAATTGGAGAATTAACCCCTGATATGTAAATGCACCAAACTCAAATCTGCCTGAAAAACTCGTGAGCCTGTCCAGCCTGGGTGCAGCCTCTGGGAGGCTCTGACTGCCCAAGGTGGATCTGTTAAAGGCTTTTAATGAATTCCCACTTTATTCTCCTGACTCTGCCTGGCCTCTGTTCTGGGCAGCCACTCCAAGGCATCACTTTCACTCCCTTTGAAATACAGGTTGGAAGGAGGGCACCAAGCAAGGAGGATCCCCCAAGAAGTGCTCATTGTGGTGACCCCAATCCCCCCCACACTCACCAGAAAAGTCATTTCAACATGAACCCAACCTGTGCCTTTACCAGAAAGGGGTAAAATCAGGCTAAGGAGATTTTCATCACTTCCTTCATCGTGTGTTTTTTGTTTTGGCTGAAGCAGGGTCACCAGCAAGAATCAAAGGGCAGCCTAGAGGAAATAATCCTGTCCCTGCTGGCTGCTTCTTACTAAGAAGGGACCTTCAGAGGAGGCAAGACTCAAAGGACTCAAAGAGAAGATGTTCTGCTGGGCCATGGACCAAATGAAGGGTTTGGGTTTTTTCCTGAGAAGTCCCCACCTAAATATTTAAGGTGAAACCAGGCACTTATGAAGAATATTTATACAAATTGAAGGTGCCACTCCCATTTTCAGTGACCAAAGATTTCTCTTTGCTGCTACAGGAGGGAAGTTGTAGCCAGCAGGGTTTTATTTTCTGTGTCACCTGCCGGGTGCCCTGGTTTGGCACAGATCAAGCACATTTGTCACTCTGTCAAGCCCTAATTTTAGTGATCAGGGTTGACTAAAGGACTGTGAAACCCTTGGTTTCATGTACATCTTATTTTAAGCTCTGCATTTCATTTATTTTTAGTTGGTGACCATTTCTTTGCACCCTACTGCCCACTGTGCCAAAATTTTGCAGTGATAACAACCTATATTTCAGAATATTTTCACAAAAATATATCTGTGTTTTCCTCCAGGCTGCCTTGTATGGCTCTTAGCAATATGTTATCTACACTTGAGCTTTAAAACAAGACTCCCTGCACAGACTGATTTCTTTAAAATTAAAAAAAAAGTGTAATTCTGCTCTGAAATACTCACTGCATTTAGGGAAGGGTTGATACAATTTAAATTATATCAACAAAAAACAGCAGAAATTCCTGCAAATAAAGCCACACCAAGGTGATTACTCACCACATTCTGCTCAATTAATATGCATAATTGCACAATTAATACATATAATTGCTTAAATAACATAAAGCAAAGCAGCCTTACTGTTAGGGGGTGCTCAGGGAGCCACTGCCCTGGAAGTGTCCTCCCACTGCCCCGAAAACTGGGTAGGGATCACAACCTGGGAAAACAAAATTTAGTATTTTAATATTGAGGGAAATTATAAAATAAGAAAGTGAAATATTAAGCAAAGTATAAATTTCTGCACTAGGAAAGTGCAGTGGCAGTGGAGCCATGGATGGCAAGTCTCTCTTAATGTTTTTGGGTTTTTTTTTTCTGGAGGATAATGGGGAAAACAGGAGAAATCAAGGAAAATGTGGGTGGGAATATCCCCTGGAGATGAAAGCAGGACTGATGTCTGAGCTAGGTCAGGGGTTTTCCCCATCAGGTTTGAACATCTCCAAAAAAGGACACAAAAACAAATCAGATTTGTAGAGGTTGAACCGAGATTTGTGGCGTGCCTCTCGTTGGTGTGTGCACAGAGGATGGAGCCAAGGCCGTCCTGTCCCCTCCTTCTCCACTCCTGCTGGGTGCTGAAAGCTCCTCACGGGATCACACTGAGGGTTGCTGCTACAATCCAGGTCTGAAAAGGAGAAAAAAGGAAAAAAAGGAATGAAACAGCACTGATGCTGGCTGTGCCCCCAGTTCATGCTGGAAGTTGGCATTTCCCTGGTTAATTATAATATTTTCTTGAGTGTAAAGGTATTTTCATACTTGGGCTCAGAGTGAACTGGGGAACAGCCACTACCTCCAAAATGGGGGAGCTCCCAGACACTACTGAATAAGGAAAAAGTCCATCCACATGCTAGAGGTGATTCTGCAGCCCCAAGAATTTGACCTTTATGGGACTGGGATTTCTAGGCCCATCTCAGCAGTTTCAGTGGAAAAACAAAGATGGGCTGAGCAAGGACCAGCACAGCCACCCACACAGAAGTGTTTTGTGTTTGACTGCAAAAAAAAAAAAAAAAAGGAATACAAGAGATAAAATACCACCTGATCTCTCCATATATAACACCTCTAGTGAGCCCCTCAGACCTTCAATATCCATCTGATGAATGTCCCTCAATATACATCACCTCCAGATATTACCTCTGTGTCTATAACCATCACCTGAGATCTCCAATATATGTGTGATGCATCTGCCTTGATATACATCTCCTGGCAAAGAGCTCCTCAGACCCCCAGTATAAATCCCTTATTTTATATATACAAATAGTGCAATATATGTCCCTTGATACACACAGGCTGTGCCAAGCTGCTCTCAGCCCAGCCCTGATGTATCACCTTGGTGCAAAGCTGCCCTCGCCAGCTCCTCCCCAGTGCACAGCTGGCAGGGACACCTCGATAAACAGCACCTGGCTGGGGCTCCTCACATCTCTGTCACACATCCAGCATGGCACACGTCATCTCCAGGGAGCTCCTCAGAGCTCTGACAGATGTGTCACCTCCAGAGAGCCCCTCAGATTTCAATCCACATCCAGAACACCCACCCTGGTGCACGTACCCCGTTCAGAGCTGCTCAGATTGCTGATAAATGTCTAACACAGACATGTATGTACACCTCCATGTTCTGAGCTGCTGATTTGAATGGACATCTGATATATGCCACCACCTCCAAAGAGCTCCTCAGATACCCACTATACACCTGAGATATCTGCACAGAACCTCCTAAGAGCTTCTCAGATAGAATATACACCTGAGATACCTCCCAACCTGCACACAACCTCCAAAGAGCTCCTCAGATGCCAAATATACACCTGAGATACCTGCACAGAACCTCTGGAGAGCTCCTCAGCTGCCCAAAATACACTTGAAGTACCTCCCAACATGCACACAACCTCCAAAGAGCTCCTCAGATACCCAAAATACACCTGAGATGTCTGCACAGAACCTCCAAAGAGCTTCTCAGATACAATATACACCTGAGATACCTCCCAGCCTGCACAGAACCTCCAAAGAGCTTCTCAGATAGAATATACACCTGAGATACCTCCCAGCCTGCACAGAACCTCCAAAGAGCTCCTCAGATGCCCACCACACACCCCAGGGATGCATCTCTGCTACACATCACCAGCAGAGAGTCGTGTCTGGTGTGGTGAGGCCAGACAGGAGATCCATGAGAACTCTTTTCCCTGGTTTTAATTCCATTCTCCTGGTTTTAACTCCATGGCAATGACAAGAGGTGCAGTTTTGTGCCTTCAGGGCAGATGTCCATAATCTCCCCCAGGAGCATGGGTCCAAAGGAGTTACATGGGGAAGCTTGCGTTCCTGCCAACCTGGCCTAAGGTCATTGCCCAAGGAGAGATCTGGAAACATCTGGAACATTTCCAAAATGTTCCAGGAACATTCCAGGGCAAAACACAGCAGAAACCAACAAACGTGGAAAATATGGTGGAAGAGACAAAAGGTCAAGGTTCCTCTTGACTCCTCAGGCCAATGTAGGTCCTGCCAAGAGATGTAGGGACCTGATCTGCTCAGAAGGGCCCGAGTCCAAAACTCTTCCACTACAACAGCAGGTGAAATATTAAGGTTATTTAGGGTAAAGAATTAATGTTCATGCTTTGGAGGAGCATGAATGGGCTGATGCCAAATACAGAGACTTGATTTTCATTGGATTTGTCCTGACATCATGATGAAAAAGCTCATGTTTTGCACCAGTCCTCAATCCTATAAAGACTTTTTTCTACCCCACAGGAAAGATTTTTGCTATCTGGGCTTGCTGTGTGAACAAAACATGAGGGCTGGAGGAAAGGGAGCAGAAATAAGGCTCTGTCCGTGTTAAAAGAGCTCTGACAGACTGGTAGACTGATTTTCATCCTTGGAGGTGGCCAGGCCTGAGGCCTTGGGTGCTGCATGCATTTAGGACAAAACCATTGTGCCACTTCTGCAGAAACGATGCCGGTTTTGTCCCCATCACGAGGCACACAGAGAGCCAACCCCACCAGGGACATCTCCCTGAACACCCTTGCAGAGAGAGAGAAGTCTTTTTGAGCTGCCACACACTTTTAGCAACTTCAAAAGGCATCCTTTGAAGTTTAGCAAGGCCTTTGAAGTCCTCCCCGTGCGAAGGGGAACGGAGGAGATGCCTCCTTCAGGATGCTCCACCACAGGCAATGCAAGGCAGCAAGATCCAGGGTGTCCCATGGCTGTCATGGCTGTGCTCAGCAGCTGCCCCAGGGTCATAAATGAGACACCATTTCTGACAAGTCATCAATCCCCACAATGCCCTAAATCCTGATTTGCTGGCCTGAACAGCATCCACCAGCAGAGACGGGAGCCCAGCGCCCTGGGACAGCAGCCTCTACCCTGGCTGCAAAAAGCCAAGGGCATCCCTGTTCACAAGTTTTAATGAAATGTAAAGGAATGCTAATAAAGCTGATATTTAGCAAAAGAAAATTCAGGATTTTTTGTAAAAAGTGTAGGATTTTAAAGCAGGAAGGGTTTTTTTCCCAGCATGTCACGTTGTTTCTTCCAATGTGAGCAGACTGTGGTGCTTCCAGCCTCATCATGTCAGTGCTGTTTAATTGTGACTAGCATGTTTTAATAAATTCAATGCCAGCTCCTCTGACTTAGAAGGAAACCACAAATGGTGAAATCCCCAGTAATGCTGGGTTTTGTTGAATTATTTTTATACCCCACACTATGCCGAGCAGCAAGCTCTACTGGCCCCAAACTCCACATCCATGGGGACAACCAAAGAAACCCTGCAGGTGTGAAAAACAGTATAAATGCAGAAATCAAAGCTCAAGTTTTAGTTAACCCTTTAAGGAGCTGGAAGGGATGATCATGACTCTCCAAACACCTTGGCAACACCTGCTGCCATCCACGTCCTCCTCCAAGGAGGACTTTTGTGATAAAAACCTTTGGTGTGTTGGGCTTTTCCCCACACAGTGCAATTTCTCTCCAGCCTCTGGATAAGGGCTGGGGCCAGGTGTTGGCGATGCTGGGGCAAAGAAGGATATAATATTTTCATTTCAGAACTTAAACTGGTGATGCACGAACCCCACCCTTTCTCAGAGAGAGTGAAAGATTTGAGACATGCCCATACACCCAAATATTTTTGTATTTCTGCAAAAGCAAAGCTGCTTTGAGGCTAAACACAGTTGGGAGAGACGTAGTTGTTGGCAGAGCCCTGCTGTAGGGGGCTCACATTTACCCAGACGGGGCATGTAGAGAAATATTGGGCATCCCCACCCCAGCCATGTGCATGTGAACACATCTGGATCCAGGGAACAAAAGCAGCCTCTCTCCACTGCGCTGATAAATAATGGAAAGGCAAAGTGCCCTGCAGAAGCAGCACCATACTGTTCGGCCTCGGGCGAGACGGAGGAAAATTCGGTACCCATGAGGTCTGGAACAGTGGGATTAATAACACATCAATTTTAATGCAGGGTGGCTTGTGCGGTTTTTTCCCTTTTCCTTTTCTTTTTTTTTTTTTTTTTCCCTGCTTCACAAACAGCAAAGTGAATGTTTGAGCATCTCAGTGGGGGGTTAATGAGGACTCTGATTAGTTATTCAGATTTGCCGATGCTGCCTACATCCATCCTCGGATGGGGGAGTAGCAGGAAAGGGTTTGCAGAGAAAGCTCTTAAAGATGACCTGCTTGGCTTTCCCAGCCCAGGGGGATGGAGCTTTTGGGGGGCTCACATTACAGGGGTCCCCAACCCCAAAATCCTAGTGCCAACTTTGAGATGGAAAACTTTATTTTCCCATCATTTGTAGGGGAAGCTGCTGCACGTTCAGCCATGCCAATTCCTCTAAAGTTTCTGAAGAAAACATTTGGATTTGTGGGATTTTTTTTACCCGAGGAAAAAAAAAATATTGGGTGCCCTTAATAAAATTTGTGTGCAGTTCTGGTCAGAAGTATAAGACCAAAAATTATGGATGGACAGATGCAAGGATGCATGGATTCACAGGTGCAGGGCTGCATAGATGCATGGATGAACACACATGCTGAAAAGACACATGGATACAGGGAGGAAAGGCTGGAAGAAAGGATGGATCACCCCATAAGCCACCACTGGGCTGCAAAAATGCAAAAACTGCTGCAGAATTTCCTACAGCATCCCATAACAGTCTGATAGTGGTTTATGTCCTTGCGAAAAAGCAGTGAGCTCACCTCCGTGCTCCTTGACCCAGAGATATTTTAAGCAGGTTGAGCTCACCTCAGTATTTTAAGAAGGTTGAACTGCTGTATTTCGGGGGTTTCTGTCCAGATTTAGGCTTTTGCTCTTCACCTGCATCAAAAATCAAAAGGGAACCTGAGAAAATAAATGGTGGGTGTCCAAAATGATGCCACAAAAGGCCTGAAGGATGGAGCCAGGGAGGTGTTCCATGGCATTGCAAAGGGGCCAATAAAAAATTCAGGCATTATTTTAGGAGTCACTCTAGGATTTGTTATTTCTTCATCAAGAAGAAATATCTGAAGGACGAGCAGGAGGGTGAAGGCACTGAACCAGTGGTAAATTCATCCCAACAATGAATGTCAACACTGGATTTCTTTTTGGGCCTAGAGACCCAGCTGGATCTTGCTTTGAGCATCACTCAACCTGGCATCCAGCAGGGGCTCTGAGGGCCTAAACTCTCTGGTGTTTGTGTCATTTGCCACACCTGCCAGGATCTGAGGGGAGGGACAAACTGGAGTTATCCTTCCCATTTCACGTCGAGGCACTCCATCCCAAACAGGCTCTTTTCCCAAGGACTGCCTCCATATGCTTTGTCTGGGTTTTAAACGGTGTGTTAATTGTTCTGAATTAACAGCTCCAGCTGGAGAAGCAAACAAGCAATTTGCAACTTAAGATAACACCCAACTTATCTCAAGTGATTTAAGTTGGGATTTTTGGTTGGTTTTTTGGGGATTTTTTGGGGTTTTTTTTTGGGGGGGGGGGGGGGTGGTTAGTGATTTTTTTGGGGTTTGGATTTGGGTTTTTTTGAGGGGATATAATGCCTTTCTGGTTGTGAATACACTGTCCAGAGCCTGGCTAAAATCACTTAGTGCACCCAATCCACCAGGAGTGGCCATTGGCACGTGGTCACAGGAGGAGGTGGGATGGTAGGACAAAGAGAAAAAATGTAAAATCTCTTCATTTCACTTTGTTTCAGACACAGAAAAATCTAATATATCCTCATCACTTCTGGGCAAACCAGTGACTGCAGAAGAGCTAAGGATTATTTTCTCCCCAGCACCTTTTATTTTCTATTACACAGAATCAGGGAATCCCAGAATGGTTTGGGTTGGAAGGGACCTTAAAACTCCTCTTCTTCCAACTCCCTGCCACATGCAGGGACACTTTCCACTATCCCAGGCTGGTCTAAATCCCCATCCAGCCTGGCCTTGGACATTTCCAGGGATGGGGAAATCTGTGCCAGGGCCTCACCACCCTCACAGAGAAGAATTTCCATTTACAGCTTGTTTCACAAGCTGTGAATGGAAATTTCAATATTCAAGGAATATTGAATTCATGGAATTTTCAAATATTCAAGCTCTCAAAAAACAAAACAAAAAAAAACCCAACATCAAACTATTTTAAGCTTTATCCCTTTGCCCTCTTTCATTTTTTTTCCCTTTTGCTTTTTTTCACTTGCTGCTATATAGAGGAAGAGAGAAGGAAAGATCACGATGATTATTTCTTTACAAAGACTGGATCTTCAATTAATTTTTTTTAATTGTCATTTCAGCAATTTAAATCCTTTCTAATCTCACTCAGGGTGTGAGATTCAAGGAGGAAATTCCACCCCTCTCTCCCCACCCTTCCCTGCCTGGTTTTAAGAGGAGCCAGCGGTGCTGGCAGCGAAACAGAAGCCACAAGAAAAGATTTCTGTGATTATGACCAAGTGTCTGTTGCCAGATTGAGTGGTGACTCCTCTTGCTGCCTGTCCTGGCTCCAGCCAGGAGAGGGTTAATTTCTGCAGTAGCTGGAGGGGGCACGGCCAGGACCTGGTTATTCTATACCACTCCACTTCGGTTTTTGGGGGGAAGGGCAGGAAAGGGACTCCCTTCCCAGCCGGAGCAGCTCCAGCTGAAGGTGAGCATTTTTCTATGTGAATCACTCTTTTTTGGTACCCTTTTGTTATTAATATTGTGGCTGTTACTGTTTGTTTTCTCATTCCAGTTTCCAGTAAATTGTTCTTATTTCAACCCATCTTTTTGATGACGATTTTTGCCTTTCATGCCTCTAATTCTCTTTTCCAGGAGGAGAAGGGGAGGGGAAAGGGGATCCAGTGAGTGGCAGTGTGGTTTGCAAATCTCAGTAGTGGCACTAAATTGGGGGGACAATTCCTAAACCATAACTCTACCCCAGCCAAGACTGAGCTGGGAGTCAACGTCCATCAACCCCCAAAAGTCTTCCAAAATTGGGTCCTGTCAGATGACTGGGGTCATGGATGAGGTCATGGACCTCCAACATGGTCTTCTGCTGAAGTTTGTCTCCATTGTGTCTCCTTTTCCCAGAGAAAAAAAGGTCTAACCGTGCCCTGAGGACATGAAGAAGGGACATTAGGATGCAAGGATGCATCCTTCTCCAACAAGGAGGCACCTCCAAAACACAGACCCAGCTCTGTGGGACTCAGGCAGCCTCGGATGCCCAGATCCCCAGTGCCAAGCTGTGCTACCTGACGACCTCCTGGCACATGGATAAAGTAACAGGAGAAGCGATAAATCACTTTGGCACCTTCCCTGGGCATGGCAGCCCTTGATAAAAAACCAAAACTCAGGGGAGGGAGTCTGACACCACACCATTCCCAGCGCATTCTGTTGCACAGATTAATCCTCCTTGATGGAGAATTACAATTAGGGCTTCGTCTTAAGGAGATATCAGCAATCAGATATCTTATCAAATGCCACCTCAATTATTCAAATAATCCCTGGCTCTTAGATTTGGGGGCTGTTTAGGGAAAGCAGTCCGATTAATGTGCTGACACTTCCCCATCACGTCCGACATCCTCAACTTCACGTCTGATTACGGAATTTGCATTCAATTTAATTTTTTCCATCTGGAGTAAATGAATAATCCGAGTACCTACCCCAGCCTTAATTACATTTGTTAAATTAAAAACCTGGGATGTGAGAAATTTAAATGCATGTAGCTCCATGGCCAGACAAACCTGCATGTTCAACCTGCCGCAGCCCTGCCAGCTCCTGCTCCAATTTCTCTTCCTTCCCCACAGCCAGGCATCAAGGAAATTACAACTAGAAAACAAAAATTCTTTCTAAACGATGAAACAATAGATGATCTTTTGACATTTCCAGCGCTGTTTGCAAGGGAATGAGATAAAATGTAATAAATTCATATACTTCTGTGTGTTTCTTGGCTCCAGCAGCTAAAATTTCCATCTCTTTATGCAGGAGTCCTGGGGAGCAGAAATCCTTGATAATGCCAAACAATTCGACACTTTATTTTCTCTTTACTCCACACCATGCAAAACACAGGCTTCAAGCTGCCAGCTGCTGGGAGTGAAACCAGATGCCACATCCCTTTTCCATATGGAAACAGAAATGGCCCCGTCTGGGGGGGCCGTGTGCTCCCCTCAGTCCCAGCCCTCCCTGACCCCAGGGCTGCTACTGGCACACAGCAAAGGCTCCCTCCAACAGCAAAAAAACCACTATTTCAATGGAGTAATTGTGATTTTTTACACTCAGCCTGGCTCAAGCTTCTGGTACCATCAGACCCAGAGGACATCAAAAATTATTCACCCCAAGCCACCACATTTCCTAATTTTAAAATAAAGAAGTAAACAGAGAGGTGTGAGTAAGACTACTGAACTTGACAAGTTTTTCAAAATAAACTTAGCAGAAGCTTGCTGAGTTTCCCTTCTTTTGGAAAAGATGAAATTTAAAAGGATAGAATTAATAGGTGGACACAAAGTGGTGATAAGAAAAGTGTCCAAATAATTAAAGAATAATTAAACATTAAATGGAAGATAAAGCATTACCAGCTCAGACCATTCTAGGAGGAATACTTCACAGATTAATTGGAAATGGGAAATGTCAAATAAATAAATTTGGGTGTTGATCTAGATGTCAGCAGCAATGAAAACGTTGAGGAAAATCTTTTCTCAACTCTCACAAAGACTGAATTAAATAACTTACATGTGAGTGAGTGCAATGACAGCAATCCCCCAGTTTGTGGCTTGTGAGACCAGTAATAAAATATGGTTAAAAATATTCAGGGAAAGCCACACTCGGGGAAAGTGAGACAGGTGAGAGCAGAATCAAAAATAGTTTTCCCTTTCCTCCCAGCATGCTTGCAGCTCAGACAACAATTCTGCACTCCCAGGAAGCTGAATTTGACTCCCCAGCCCAAAAAAATCCCTCCAGAGGGGTGTTACAGAGCATCCCCCCAGGCACAGTGGCCATCAGGGCAGGCAACTCAGATGCAGCCTAATGGGCCTGCGGTTCCTCATCCTTCCTGACTTTCTTCTGCGTTGTTTGCAGTTAACAGTTACAGTTCCGGAGAAGAAAACATCATGTTTTAGCAATGAGGTCCCCAGCGAGGCTGTTTAAAAATTAATTAGTGCCATGCAACGTATTAGCGATGAACAGTAATTTAGGTTTTGTACCTACTTCATTGCCTTCTACATGGTTGTTATTCCAGCTTTTCCATGGTCCTCCCAGCCAACCAGGACCTACACAGAGCATACCAAGGAGATTATTGGCTGTGTCTCCTGGAAATACCCAATTCAACAGCAAACACACACCCCAACATGGTCTCTCTGAAGCTTTTAAATAAATTAGGGTCATATTTGCTGAGCTGGCTGGAAGGATGGGAGCCAGCTCTGCTCACAGAGGTGCCCACCATCCCAAAACAGCAGCTGCCTGTCCAAGGTAGTCCCTGAGCAACGTGGGTGTTGTGGTGTGCAGGAGGCTGTGGGTCATGGATTCACCCAGGATGGAGGACAGAAGTCCTCCCACCATGGACAGACTCAGGTGGAGATCACCCAGACCTGGAGATGAAGAACCTTCAGGGATGAAGGTCTTCCAACCCCAGATGCATCTGCCAGCCCCAAGGTTGAATATTTTCCTCCAAAGCCAAGGAAGATACTCATATCCCAAAAATGGAGATACGCTCCCAATTCTGAAGGTGAAGATGCTCAGGGATGGAGCTCCACAAAACACAAGGAAGAATCCACCTAACCCCAAGGCTGGGAATTCCCCCAACCACAAGGAAAGGGATCTCCCAACCCTGCAGATGGAGATCTCCAAAACCCAAGGATGGAGACTCACAAACTTCAAGGACAGAGCTCCTAACCCTGAGTATGGGGATCCACCAACCCCGACAATGCAGAGCCTCCAAACCCAAGGACCCTCACAACCCTGAGGACAGAGATTCTGCAGACTCCGAGGATGGGGATCCCCCCACCCAAGAACGGAGAGAGAAATCCCCTCCAGGACAAAGAACCCCAAACCTAGGTATGCAAACCCCATCTCCCCCAGTCCCACGAAGGGCAATCACCCCCTGGGACATCAGTGGCTGTCATCTTCACCCCACACTGCACGGAGCAGAACCTGGGGTCATCACCCAGGTGTGGCAATGGCCACCTCCCAAAGTGCAGCCCCAAACGAGCCAGCACTGTGCTCCTCTTGCAGCGAGAGAGGCAGCAGGGACCAAGGAGCCTCGCTGCGTGCACTGCCTTCAGGTGGATTGCCGAGCTGAGGGGAAATGTGCTGGGACATCTGGAATATATTCATTTTACGGCATGTTTCATATCACAGACAGGTACTTTGAAGCAGTTAAGTAGTAGCAGGGCAGCACGTCCCCATGGGTGGGCTGTGGTTTGTGCTTTCAGCCCGAGCTGCACCGGCATGACAAAGGGGCTGGGGAGACAGAGCTGACGTTTTCCAAACACAGCTTTGTGCCTCTGGGGGCAAATCCAGCAAGAAATTAAAACCCAAAAGGCCAAAAAAAGAAAAAAAAAAAGGAAAGAAAAAGGAAAAATGAAAGAAAACAACCCCCACGTCTAAGTGATGTTGATCCCCACATCAAGCTATTAACAGGCCCATCACAAATTGTAAATGACTCAGATAAATTAAATGGCTTAGCAACTGTGAGGAAAGGCCCTTCTGAAGATTCATTTGTTTTGCGGAAAAGAAATTATTGGGGAATTTAAAATCTTTTCCAGCAGCTTGACACAGGCACCCTGTCAAGCCCACATATTGTTACTCATGCAGCCCTGGGAGCCAGTCAGCTCTGAAAGAAGTGAGAGAAACAGAAAATCCCAGAATGGTTTGGGTTGGAAGGGACCTTAAAGATTCTTCCAATTCCCTGCGATTGGCAAAGATCCCTTCCACTGTCCCAGGCTGCTCCCAGCCCTGTCCAGCCCAGCCTTGGGCACTGCCAGGGATCCAGGGGCAGCCACAGCTGCTCTGAGAACCCTGTGCCAGGGCCTCAGCACCCTACAGGGAACAATTTCCTTCTGATATCTAAACCTCCCCTCTTTCAGCTCAGTGCCACTGAAGTGCTCTGTGAGCCTCCAGCAGCAGGGGGATACAGGAATGCTCCTGCTGGGGAGCCACTCACGAGGCTGCACCTCCTAGAAAAACTACTAAAAGCCCTGGCCAGCGAGGTCTGAAAATGGGATGATTTGACCCAAAGCATCTCCATGCAGAGGGAACGCTGGCAACTGAGCTGCAACTAAGAAAGAAAGGGGGGACAATAACAGGACAAGAAGTTAAGGTTGCAACCCTGAGTGCAGTGAGGTGCAGGGAGGCCAAAACCTGCAGTGATCCCCAGAGGTGCAGTGAGCTGCAGGGATTTACCCCCAGAGCAGGGAGCCACTGCTTCCTCCCGTGCCAATTCATGAAATTCATGCATTAAACCTACCTGACTTCAGAGGCAAAGCCCAACTCCCCATTCCCAGCCCTTTTAGCTCATGCAAAATTCAGGGGTTGTTCACCTTCAGACGCAATTTTGCCAGCAGCAGCAACTCAAAACCCCTTTTAGTGGAAGTTCAGAGGTATAAAAGATGCAAAACACCCCTAAATTATTCACATGGTGTTTCAATCAAAGCCACACGATGGGGTGAAGGGAAGGATCTGGTGACCCTGCGGATGTCTCCCCATCTCTTCTGGATGGGAAAACCCTTGTATTTATTGGGGAGAAGTGAATGGGGGAGATGATAAAATAAAAGGGTTTTCTGTATCCAGAAGGGGCTGGAGAGTGAGGAATGCAAGGAGTATCCATTTTTCAGGTGCATCCAACCAGAGAATCCTGGCTGCATTTGCCCTTTGGCAACACTGAAGCTTTTCCAAAGTTTTATAGCACCAGAGGAGTAAAATTCAAGTGGGGCATGAGAAGAGAAATTGCAAACCAAGAAATCCAGCAAGAAAGGATAAAAACAACTAAAAAATATAGGAAACTCAAAAATTATTATTTTGTATTTCAAATACAGGAGGTTTTCAAAAAAAGGAAAAGCCTTGGAAGATACTTTTCTTCCCATTTTTACCTCTCTGTTTTGCTTCTTTCTCTTTCATTGAGCATCCAGGTGCTTCTGAGTTTGGGATTTCCATTTCCAAAATGTTTGGATTTTTCTTGGGGCAAAACCCCCAACAGCCCAATACAAAAAAACCCAAGCCCAATCCCAAAAGTAGGACACGGAGCCCTGCTCAACCCAACCTCAGCTTGAGGCTCACTAATTACCCAGTAATAGTATTTATATGCTGCCGGCACACTCGGAAATGCAGCTCCTAATAACCGAGGTCGGCATCAATATTAATGTCCTGCCTTGACTCTCCATACACAGGGACCAATGAGAGACAAAAAAAACCCATCAGAGCAAAGTGAAAAGAGGAGCAGAAAATGAATTTTAGAAGAATTTTTCCGTGTTTGGGCAGGAAGGGAGTGCTTGAGATTAAATAAGGGGAGCAGCAATAAGAGCAAATGTAAGTTCCCATCTCTGCGGCATAAATCTTCCAGCAGTACAAAATTTTTCACCATCCAAACTTTGAATTTCCCCACAGGTAGGAACAGGCCAGAAAAACTCTTCTCTTCCTGTGATGGGAATAGATTTCTAAAACTCAGGGTCTTCCCCTGACCAGAGTTACTCTAAGACATTCGGATTCAAATATTCACCCCTGCAAAATTCAGTCCTCTTCTGGTTGCTCACGCAAAACCCCAGGCTTTGGGCTGGCTCAGCTGGAAACAACCTCCTGAGAAGCACTCCTTTTCCAGTGATAATTTGGGAGCATATCCCCCCAGATCCAATATTCTATTGCATGCAAATGTACACAGAATATCTGCAGAAATGTGGCAAAGCAGGGCAGAGTGTGGGTTGCAGACATGTCCCAGCACCACTCCATAATTCGATTAAAAATCGTCTTTTCTTAATAATTTCTACGCAGAGCCACTTGTCACACCAGGAGCATTAAGGCAGAGTTTAAATGGAGTTAATAAAGTATTAATAGCCTGCAGTAAGGCTGTGATGGATTTGAGCTGCATGTGATCAGTACCCCTTGGTACAAGTTGTTACTGCCAATGTCCGTGCTCGGTGCACAGCGAAAAAATCAGAGGTCTCCCATGAAAAGGGAAGTTCCAGGAAATCAGACGTTTCTCATGGAAAGATGTGTGTTTGGGGGATTTTTCCCATCAAAATGAAAGCTGGCAGTGGAAGAGCCAGTGTGGATGTGGCATTTACTCTGTGGGGTGTCAGGTGTGGTATCAACCCACAGCACTGACACATTAATTCATGTTGATTAATACTGAAAGAAAACAAACAGAAGCTGTAACGTTCATGCCCAAGAATTCACCATTAAGACATTCCCAGATCATCATTTTGCAATACTTTCTTCCCAACGCAATTTAAGAATTTCCTTATTTTTAGACAAATTCCAAGAAAGAAAAGGGCAAATTGTGGAAAGAATTTGAGAATAGATGCTCTACTTCCCCCAGAAACTGTGTCTTTACATTTTGAGTATTGACCCTTCAGAGAAGATCCAGCTCTGCATTGATGACTACAACAGCAGCAGGTAACACATAATTAACCCTTCAAAGACCCAGCCCTGAGATAATGACTACAAAGGCAATGAGTAAACTGTTGATCCTACAAAGACCCAGCCCTGCATTGATGACTACTCTGTGCAGAAGCAGGACTCAAGACAACTGCCTAAAGGCTGCCATAAAAATCAAATGCCACTATTAAGTGATTTCAGATATTGAAAGAAATCTCCAGAGACTAATTATAACCTCGTTTGGCAATTTGGGTGGAAAGCACACCCTGCAGTTGTAGCCTTGGCCATCAATTCTGGTCAAACTTGAGATCTTTCTAAAGAGCCATTGTGTGACCCAGTGGAAATGGCAATTTTTCATATGGAATTTTCCCCAAAGCTTAAATCGCCTCTTTATTCAATATTCCTCAGTTCTAACTTGTGGAAAGAGGCTGCGAGGTCTATTCCAGGAGGAGCAGTCTGTGAGAAAATGTCAGAGGGTAAAAACACCTCAGGAAAAAAAAGTGAGGATTTCCACTCGAGGTGCCGACTGGCACTGCCAGAGGACCCAAACCCAAAACCAGGAGGGTTTGTTTTGGTTTGTTGGGGTGATGAAAGAAGAACCATGAGATGGAGTAACACCTTCTCCAGCTGCAGGTCACCACCTTTTGAGCATTCAGAAATGTTGTTTCTGCAACAAAACTCTCACTGGAAGATCTTCCCCACCACTTCCAAGACAGAAGAGTGAGAGTCCCTTCCTCCAACCTTTCCACCGGCGTCAGAGAAAACACCAAAATCACCACACCTTGCAAATCCCTCCCTGCCTTCCCCTCCCCAGTGCCTGCTTTCCCCAGAGGATCCTCCAAGATGTCCAAAACCTGCTCAAAATCACGAGCTGCCAAACAAATAACCGAAATCAAACAAGAAACTGAGTTAATTAATAAATTGGGAGCTACTGGAGCCATACCAGACACAGTGCTCCAAGTCTGCCCCCATTGCTTTGCCATGAAATGGGAGCTGCAAGGACTGAGAGAAATAAAAGTGATTTTGAGGGCTGCTGCAGCTTTTCAGCTCTCTGATGAGACATTATTGGCTGATCTCCTACACAGCTGCTCCCTGCTGAATAGGCAAATCCCACCTCCAAGGCCGCTGGCCACCAACCAATGTGGGAATAAATGCAAGTTTTGGGTTTTTTTTTTTCAATTGATGTGAATTATTTGAGGACTTTTTTTTTTCTTTTTGGCTAAGGAATATGTGGTGATTTATCCAAAACTGCATTTAGATGGAAAAATCCCCTCTCTGCTGTCTCATCCCTACCTCAGTGGGCAGCTGCAGGTGGCCCAGTGCAGTGACCACCATCCCACAGCCAAGTGGGCCAGGACTATTTAATACCAAAAACTGGGGAGAAACATTTTATTTCTTCAGCAAAAAATGCTCCTTTTCCCAAAGTACTAGTTCAGAATGGAGAAAAACATTCAGTTTTGAAATGCCTCAATGAAATTTAATTTTTGGTTTGAATCAACAGCTTCACTCGGTGCCATTTTAATGCTATTTTATGCTGAAATGTCAATTGGAAACTAACATTTTAAAATGTCAAAACATTTCACGTCTGCAGACGGTGCCGATAGTTTTTTGCTTCCATGTGTCCAAACAGAAAACGCTTTTGGAATTTTACCACGGCAAGGAAAAAAAAAATTAAAAAAAAAAATATATACATATATATAAATCAATATTTTGACTTCTTGGAATGAAAACAAAGTTAAAATACAATATTTCCTCTAGGATGCAAACAATATTTTCTGACAAGCTGTAATCACCAAAAAGCAATCTGAGCCAAATATTTGCTACCACAGTCTGTCATATCTTGATGGCAAGAGAAGAGAAAGAGATTTTTGATATTGTAGCCTCTCTGAACCCTTTTTTGCCAGTTATTTCCAGGGTGCAGGAAGCTCCTTCCACCACACAGAACCATTTCCAAGGCACTGATTCTCCTTAATGGTGGGGAAAATAGCCTCAAAAAATGATGGGTTTTCTCCTCTAAAAAAGGGGAAATTGGGGGGGATTTGAATTTTGGGGGGATTTTCCCTGTATTTTGCACGCCCAGTTTGGGGGAACTGAGGAGGAGATGGAACTGGGAGGTTTTTACTTCAGGGAGCATGTGCACAGGGTGTGGGGGTTTTAATCCAGTGTAAATGCAATTACCCAGTGATCTAACCTTTTAAATTCCTGCCTTGCCCATGCGTTACCAAAAAAACAAATGGGAAAAAAATAGGAAAAGAAAGCAAATAGAAGACAAGCAATCCAGGGCAGTCACAGAAAAAAAAAAAAAAAAAAAAAATAGAATTTTGCTTATTTTTCTGGTTCCAGGGGCAGGGCGCACACATACAGAGTTGGAAAAAGGGATGAAAACTTGTAGTTTTGGTAATTTTTATCAGCCAAGTTTCTCGTTCCAAATCTCCCAGCCCCATCATCCTTGCTGGTGCAGCTCGGCCACCCTCCATCACCTTTACATCTCCTCCAAATTTCTATTTTTCTCTTTTTTTTTTCCAAGCCCAGGCTACAGCCCCGCGCGGGGAATAAGCGCAATTATCTCGTCTCGCCACATTTTTCCAGCTCTGCCTGAGGTTTAATTAAAGCCAAGAGAAAAACACAGAGGAGCAGCACTGGGTTCTGATATCGCCCCACCACATGTGGCAGGGAGAGGGGGAAAAATGGGGGGGAAAAAAACACATAGAGAGAAAAAAATAAAGAAAAAAACCCCACCTCCTTCATCATCGACTTTTTAATTTATCAAAGCTTCCTGGATATTGCTCCCTTATCACATTTCCTTTAAAAAAAAATATATATATAAATATATATATATGTAGCTATGCAGGTGTCCATGAATATATGGACAGCAGGATATGCACACACCCTATCTCTATAAAAATATATATATAAGTGTAGCCTAATCCCCTGTAATCTCCTTGAATTACACCTCAACCACCCTCCTCACAGGTGACCTTTCCACAAAAGGCTGTTTCTATGCCAACAGCATTGTTTGAGTCAGGCAAGAGAAAAAATACAGCACAATAATCTGTAATTTTTCCTTAATTCAGTGTTTTCACCCACGGTTAGGAGCCAGTTGAGGCTAGAAACACACTGGGCACAGGAAAAAAATAGTATTAAAAATTAATTAATATCCAGGACTTGAATATGAAGGGAAGAGTGTAATAACCTTGGCCCAATCTAGATTTTGACTAAATTTCTGGAATTGTTTTTTTTTTTCAGTGTAATTCCCCTCATTTGGGGATTTAGGGGCAAAATCCTACAGTTTTAAGGTCTTTTCTATCTTGAAATCTGCATTTCCCTCTCCTGCTCCATCGCATCTTGCCAACACAATCCACAGGTACAATTCCTACCAACAAGTCCATTTATGGAAAAGTCACAAAACCTCAATTTTTTTCCATTTTTACTGTTTTTTGAGGAATTCCACCAAGTAGTTCATCTCCAGTGGGAAAAAAAAATAAAATTACAATGCATAACAGATCTGAAAAGCTTGAGAAATTATTCTAACATGAACCAAGCCAGCAAACAATGTCAGGTAATAAGTGGTTATGAGATCTGACTGAGCAAAAGCAGCTCAATATAAATAATTTCCCAGAGAAAAAGACTCTTTTGGGTCTAGATAATGTTACTGCGCTTAAAATTTGGGATATTTTCCCTCACTTTTTTCAATTCCTGCAGTTCCACCTCAGCCCATAAAGCTCATCAAAAAGCAGAGAATCTAACAATACAGAGAAAGAAAAATGCGATTTTTCCAGCACAAGTTTTGGTGTCTTTTGGAGAGTGGCACAAGGACCCATTGACTGTTGGGCTGAAGCATCCCCAAAATTATCTTTTTCTGCCTTGTTGAGAAAGGTACAACCTCCAAATTCCTGCATATTCTTCTTATTGGCTGGTGGGGATTTATTTCTGTTTTTCTTCTGACCCAAGCCCAACATCTTCATGGGTCCCAGAGGGAAAATATTTCCCAACAGATCCATCTCACAAGCACTGAACCAAGAGGATAAAAATACCGGTTGCCATGGGAACATAAACTCTGGAGTTTGAAAATACCAGAATTAAACCTTACACTAATTTCGATCCTTAAATCCCTGTTTTCGCATCTGTGTTTTGGTGGGTTTGAGGGTTTTGGAGCAAAAAAACCTAAATTTCAAGACCTCTGCCAGGGTTTAACATCCTTACAGATATTTTCCCCCAGCTGGATGCATCCTCAGGCCAGGAATACATTTATAAATTTTAAAATTTAAATGATAGTTCATTTTAAAATATAAATTATTTTCTAATATAATAACAATTTTATAATTTAATAAGATCCATTATTCTCTAATTCAGTAATCTAAGTGACTTTTAAATTAAAAACAAGGATTAGTCCTGGCTTGTGGAATCACCTCTCACCATCCACCCTTGGAATCTGCCCCATGGATAATTCCTGGAATCAGGGCAAGGAATTGATCACCCAGGGCCAATAGATACAAAATTCATTTCTGCATCTTTTTTAAAAAAAAAAAAAAGCTTCTGAGATTAATTTTATTTGCTCAAAATACAATGCAATCTGTTAAGAAATTAATAATAATAATAATAATAATAATAATAATAATAATAATAATAATCAGGCCCCAGAGCTAATGATGCTCAGGCAGAGAATCCCCTGCTCAGTGGCAGCAAGAGCTTCAAAAAGGTTTCATGCAACTTTTGGAGTTGGTGTTGAGCGAAATTTCTCAGCCCAAATAGGGAAAAGCCACACTCAAAGGAAAATAGAAGTTTTACTCATTAATAAGGAGGAAATTTGGGATCACCAGCACAGGAAATGGTCAGCTGGGCAAAGCTGGGTGATAATAAAAGGATCATGAGTGAGAAGGGGACATCAATATTCCCATCACAGAGGAATCTTACAATGATAAAACTTGAGTTTCCAAAGGAAAAATGGAAGAGGGAATCCCCTCCCAGTACCAGAAAAACACAGAGTTACTAAAAGTAATTAATTGGCAACAACAATAAAATGACTTTATGCCAGCACCAGAGGAGTGCTGAGGGCTGGGAGGGTTTCCAAGGGGGGCTGTGCGTTTGTTGGATGTTTTTCCAGCACTGTCCCAAGTGTCTGGAGCTTTGGGAGAGCTGAATCAGTTCAACCTCAACCAGTTCAACAAGGGTTAAGTTTCCTTAAAACACAATTCAGGCTGATGCTTTGGACTCCCCCCAGTCCCAGCTGCAAAACTTCAGGTGACAGAGACACAACGTGGCACCCTGGTGCTGCCACAAAGAACAATTTCCACCGTCTTTTCTCCCAAAGCAGCGGGGATGCTGCATCATTTCATTTCTCTAGAGCACCAAGCCACAATCCTGCTGCATTTTGAGGAAAATCTCCGTTTTGGGGTGTTGTGGATGTTAGTGGGACACTCCGTCGGGTGGAGAAGAAACCGCGGGGATTTACTTACCCAGGTGATGCTTTCCTGTGGCAGCAACATCCCCCAAACCCCAAAAACTGGGGGAAAAACAAGCCTGTGGGCCCAAAAAGGGGTTTTTTCACCTCGAAATCCTAGCTGGGAGAGGAGGCCTGGCTGCTTGCATGCCTCCACATCAAAAAAAAAAAAAAAATATTAAAAAAGCGTGAAAAAGCAAAAAGGAGAGAAAAGCAAGAAAAAGCAAAACAACAAAAAAGCGAGGAAAAGGTGTGGGGGCAGAGCAAGGAAAAGCAAGGAAAGGAGAAAAAAAAGCAAGCAAAAGGCAAGCTCGTTGGTGCAGTTTGGGAAAAAGAGCAGCTTTCCCATCGCCCCAGAATCCCTCGCTGGCCCCCAGTGGGCTTGTGCAAACACCAGCGGAGCGGCCGCGCTGGCCACGCTCCTGGGCTGGGATTTTAAATAAATACGGGAAGCAGCAGCAGCCAGGGGCAGGGGGAGAGCTGCACCCCCGTCCCAGCAGGGAATCTGCCTTTGGAGGATCCTCGGAGGTGGGTTTGGGGGAGCCTGCTTCTCCCACATGTGTGGAAATGTGATTTTCCAGGTAGCGCGGGAAGGGCAAACTTGATTTTCAAAGGCAAAGGGAGTGAATGGATTCTATATGGTATACATGTGGATATTCAGAATTAATTTGGGGGGTTTTATCCCAAATTAGGCAGAAATTCAAGGTATGATTATGGCAGAGGGAGAGGCCACTATATATCTTATATATTTTATACCACATATCACATTATACATGTTTTATGTTATAGATTACATTTATAGAAGTTTAGATGTTCTCTAGAATTACATGTTATGTTGTATGTTATATATATAATATATACATGTTATATTGTATGTTATATATATAATATATACATGTTATATTGTATATTAGATATATAATACATACATGTTATATTTTTTACATATGATATATATACGATATAAATGCTATATGTTATATATATTACATAAAATATTGGAGCAATATTTATTATTTATATTCCAATTATAGACTCTACATTAATCTATTTTATATCATAAGATACTTATTATAAAATATGGGGACAATAAATTATTTCGTCTCTATTATTTCCTTACAGGGTTATATATCTATGATATATAGGTATCCTTTCCTTATGGTTATATATCTATGATGTGATGGGAATAACATATATTATGTATTATTTTAATGTCCATTATCTATCCTACCCATGTATTATTTGTCTGATGTGAGATGTATCAAATAGATGGATTTATATTCGTGTGAGCTTCAGGATTTTCTTGGGTATTTAGTGGGGAAAAGGTCTTTTCCCAGAGGTACCTGCTGGGCCTGGGACCACTGGAAGATCACTGCAGAGCACAGATTTGGGGGTCTGTAACCCTTGCACACCTGACAAGGGAAGATGCTGACAGCTGTTTGCAACCCCTGGCACTGAACCCACCTCTCTCCCCCTGCAAAACTCCATTGCATCATTTCAGTGCCAAAAAAAAAAATAAATAAAAGAAATCCCCTAATTGAGCATCAACCTGCAAAAAGGAGCTGAAATTTGGTGCCTTCCCCCATCCCAAATTTTTACCTGGACCTGGTATTTAGCTCATCCCAGCTTAAAAAGAAGTCAATAAAGGGAAGATGAAAAGCTATTTATTAGGATTGATAACAATCATTAAAACTGGCTGGGTAGGAAAGCACGATTCTGCTCCAGAGAAGGAAGAGGGAAAATGCAAATTCTGCATGAAAAGAAGATATTTCCCTAATCGCCCCAATCAAACGCTGGTGCAATTATCTGTGGCCAACCCAACGGGTTAAAATTATCCTCTTCATCTCCGGACACAGTGAGGAGCCGAAAAAATGTTTCATTTTAATAAAAATGAAATCTGGACCCTGCAGAAAGCAGCTTCGCTAATGACGTGTTTACACAGAAAAAGACAATTTCTATTTAATGGTGATTACTAGAGAGAAGAAATTAAACTTCCCAGAGTCTATGGGTTAGGGCTAATGGGAAGAAAGTTATTGAGGGTGTGTAAATCAGGAGAGCTGGATGTGGGAATGGCCACACGTGAGGACAGCTCAGTGCACACAGCTCTGCTTCCCCGCGTCTTAGTGGGCAAAAACGGATGTTTTGCTATGCAGATTTATGTGCCTGTGTGTTTGCATATATGCAAATTCATTGCATTGCAAATGTGCAACGGCACGGGGAGAGCTGGGAGGTGTGCGCGGTGTGCAAACGTGCAGCTGGAAATGCACGTGGAGACGGGCACACACCCGTGCAGACACAGCCTGGGGCCAATGCACATCTGTGAGCAGCCCAAGGCACGTGGCAGCACGCACAGAAATGCAACAACGCCCGAGGAACACGCACAGGCACAGGCAAACATATGTGGGACACGTATGTGCAAACACACATGCAAATTGCCAATGCACACGGACCCAGAGCCAACACACCAACAGCCACACAGCAAAATGCATCCCTGCTGTACCCCCAGCTGTGCAGGCCCTGGCTGCGCTCCTGGGATCCCATTCTGAGTTTTAAAAGTGCAAAATAGGGTTTGATCATGAAGCCAAAATTTCAGGTTTTGGCTCCCCAGGTGAGCGGTGCAGATCCTTCCTATTCATTCCACTTATTTAATTAATTTTTAATTAAGGTTCTCTTTTGAAATTATTCTTTCAGGAGAAAAAAAATTATGAATTTCTTTCAGAAGAAGCCAAGACAAGATCTTTTCACACCCATCTCCCGCCTAGGATGAATTAAGTTTTGGGGTTCCTCTTTGTGCCAAAGCCATTTCCATCCCGCGCCGACCTGTGCAAACCCATCCCGGGGCAAAATCACTGCAGCGTCAGGCTTTAATGTCTGCTCCTTCCTCGAGCAGAGCAAACATCTGCAGAACAAGCCCAGATGTGAGCCGTGTTCCCCCCCTCCTTCAGGAATTTCAGCTCCGAGGCACATAATAAGGCAACGTCTGGGATGGTTTAATAATAGTAAAATGAAAATCGCTCCCGAAGCAGAGTGAAGGGCACACTCGCGAGGAGGCTTGCAAAACAAAAACGAGCCCCGAGCCGGAGTCTCGGGGGAACACTTGGATCAGAGGAACAGTAAACAACACACAGAAATGCAACTTAATTATCTTTACAGCCCGAGAATGCAAGCGGCTGCCGCAGCTTTCCGCGGATGTGGGAGCAGAGAGGTGCCGGCATCGCCAGCTGAGCTGCAGCATCCCCAAAAAGCCAGGGAAAAGGCTCTTGCTGCAAAGTTCTGCTCGAATTTTCAGTCAAGGGATGAAAACAACAGGGTTGATGTGGGATTGGGGATGCTCGTCCTGACTTCTTACTCAGCTCAGTAAAGCACAGCTTGTTGGTAATTTTGTGCTTGTTTTTTTAAAGGAAAATAAACTCTTGGCTTGACCTTGTCATGTCTCACTGCAGGCATGACCACTGTGCCCCCTGCATTCACACCAGCTGGGGAACTGCTACCCCTCTCTCACCAGGATGCTCTTCCATGAAAAACTGCTGCAAAAAATGGGAATGGGCAGGAAAAAATGCCCATTTATACATATATATGTGTACATTTAGAACCTGGAAATTGTGGTAATTTCAACTAAGGATGCTGATGAGAAGTGATGTTTGAAATCAAAGCGTGGGAATGGTATCAAGCCAGGGATGCTGGAAAGGAACAAACCAAGGATGCTGGGCAGGATTAGCTCAAGGATACAAGAACCAATCTATGGATGCTGGCTCTTATCAAACTAAAACTTCCAGCTAAATACAAAATGGGGGTGCCCACGAGAGCCAAAGTTAAGACCACACCTGCAGATCAGGTTCAAGAGCATCCAAGAACACTGAATGCATCCATTATGCAACCTGAAGGTGCATGAACCCATGGAACCTGGTAAGCTGCACCCCCTGCATGTATCTCCTGAGGGAAATGGCACAGAAAGTGGTCGAGCCACTCTCCATGATAATTGAGAAGTGGCAATCTGCACTGAATGGAAAAACAACCAGAGGAGAAGGAGAAATACAACCAGAGAAGCACTTGGGGTGCAGGGGGGGAGAGCTGGACAGGCCCTGGCCCAGAGCCCCCCTGTGCTGGGCTGATCCCCAGCGTGGGCAGCAGGGCAGGGGGGATTCTGCCCCTCTGCCCCCAGGTGAGACCCCACCTGCAGAGCTGCCTCCAGCTCGGGGGGCAGCACAGGGAGGAGCTGGAGCTGCTGGAGCCAGGCCAGGGGAGGCAGCAGGATGGTCAGAGGGATGGAGCAGCTCTGCTGGGAGAGCTGGGGGTGCTCACCTGGAGAGGAGAAGGCTCCAGGGAGAGCTCAAAGCCCCTTGCAGGGCCTGAAGGGGCTCCAGGAGAGCTGGAGAGGGACTGGGGACAAGGCATGGAGGGACAGGACACAGGGAATGGCTCCCACTGCCAAAGGGCAGGGATGGATGGGATATTGGGAATTAGGAATTGTTCCCTGGGAGGGTGGGCAGGCCCTGGCACAGGGTGCCCAGAGCAGCTGAGGCTGCCCCTGGATCCCTGGCAGTGCCCAAGGCCAGGCTGGATGGGGCTGGGAGCAGCCTGGGACAGTGGAAGGTGTCCCTGCCATGGCACAGAGGTGGAACAGGATGATCTTTAAGCTCCCTTCCAACCCACACCATTCTGGGATTCTGTGGCAGTTAAAATTAAACCAAAATCCTGTCTGGGCCCAAATCAGCTGGGATCAATCCAGGGATGCTGGCCTGGAACCAGCCAAGGCCACCAGCAGAGCAAACTGAAGATGTGGCCAGGACCAAAGCAAAGACACTGGCCTAAAGCAAAGCTCAGCTACTCTCCATTTTCATCCAACTTTTTAAAAAATGCTAATCTTGGTGTCTCCCAGGCTGCCAACAGCCTGGCAAGGTCCTGCACCCCTCCAGCAAGGCAGCAATGGGTTTTTTTATTAACCTGAGAAATTTTTTTATTAACTAGCTGGGAAAAACAGAGACATTTTCTGGCACAGTGTGGATCACAAAAGGTCCAGCTCCTGGCTGCAGAGCTGAGGCAGCCCGGGGCTGTCTGCGTGGTGCAGGCCTGCCTGGAGTCAGCTCAACTCCCCCAAAGCCCAGGGGCTATTTCTACCCATGGTGTTTCTTCTGCAAAAATCATCTGTTGCTGCCATTTAACTCGTGACACAGCTCGAGCACATAAATTCAGTGATGCTTTGCTCAAAAAGTGTTTTTTATCGAAAATTTCCTGCAGAACACACTGCTAGGAACTTCTGCACCCAGCACTGGGTTTGGTTCTTAAATGGTGATGCTCCTTTTCAAGGGATATTCAGCTTTCAACAAAGGTTTCCAGCAACCCTGAACCAACCAAAACCTTCCCAAAACTCTGTATTTACTTCTTGAGCTCATCAGAAAACCTCAAGATTTGGGGGTTTTTTGGGGCTTGGGGGTTTTTTTTGACACCTATCTCTATTAGCAAATGAGATGTCTGAAGTGGAGAGTAATCCAGTCTTCACCCAGCTTCAAAAGTGAAAATCTTAAAAAGCTTCATGCTCTGAAATTCAGTTCACTGCTTTTTTATTCTTTCATATTTTAAAAAATAGGTGATTTTTCCTGGAAACATAAAATTTTTCACCACTCCCTTGGCACACCTGAGCTAGATTTAAGCCTCAGAAGTAACACTAGGAAAGAGAAAGCTGCAAAAAATCGTGGATTTCCTGCAAACCCAACAGCTGCAGGAAAAACCCAGTCCCCAACCACCCACCCCAATTACACCCAGCGTCCAAACTGGACAGCAATTAATTCCTCTGCTCAGCTTTCAACACAAGGAAGCCACATTACAATATTTTTCTGCCCTGGGATGAAGATAAATTAAGATGAAGCCCCATTCGATGCTGCATCCTCAAAAAGAATTAATTTCCAAATGGTTTTCTAATTACTTCAACAAGGATGCAGCTCTGCCAGGGTGAGATGTGATGCTCTGCAACCCCTCCAGCCTCTTTTTCCATGCATTTAAGTGCTGTAATGTCACAGTCCAGCACTGGAGAAGTTTGGGCCACAGTTCTACGAGCTTTGTGCTTAATGAGGGGCGCCTAATTAAAGTCGGGAAGCGCTGACTTCGTCAGGAGACCCTGCATCAAGTCTGTCCTAGGGTTTTTTGGGAATGAGCATCCCTGGCCGTCTGGTCACTCATCCCAGCAAGGTCACACCTGCAATAATTAAAGATTTTGGCTCAGGGGGTTGCACCAGCCTGGCACCATCAAGGCTCCCCACCACAACAATCCCAAATAATATCCTGAATTATTCTGATTATTAAAATTCTGTTGCATTCCTAGAGAAAGGAAGGCACAAGCAAAGACAGGGACACTCAAAATCTTCAGAAATATGGCTGGAAGCTGGCAGGGATGCAACCCCCACACCCAGCTGTTCCATTAAACACAACGAGGATGAGGATGCTACAAAAACAAGGATGAAGGCAACGGTGCAGATCCACCCTGGCTGGGTGCCAGGTGAGGAGGAGCCCCAAAAGGACAGGGGGGAAATGAGCAAGAGCAATCAAGGCACGGAGTGGAGACCTGGTGGCACCCGGCGCTGGGGTAATGGAGCTCTGCAGCAGCAGCTGGCAGCACTTGGGTGAAAAATCCACAATTTTACCCCAAATCAGCTGCTGAAACGCCAGGAGCAGCCCCAGAAATGCTGGGAGCAATCCCAGGATCACCCCAAATATCAAATATCCAGGATAATAATAAAGTAAGCCCCCAAATTTGTAAAGTATCCTCCCCAATGAGAAAAAAAAAAATCCCAAAAATATAATAAAACACCTCCAAATAAATTAAAAAGTTAAAATTAAGAAATATCCCAAATAAATTATGGAATACAGAAAAAATAAAATGCTTTAAAAAATAACAAAATATTCCCAAAATATGACACTCCCAAAATAACAGAATGCTCAAAATAAATAACAAAATACCCCCAAAATAACAAAATACCCCAAATAAATAACAAAATTCCCTTGAAATAATAAAATACCCCAAATAAATAATAAAATACCCCCAAAATAATAAAATAGCCCAAATAAGTAACAAAATACCCCCAAAATAACAAAATAGCCAAAGTAAATAATACTAAAAAACAACCCTAAGTAAATAACAAAAACCCCAAATAAACAACAAACTACAGCTCAAAACCAATAAATTACTCCCCCAAATAATCAAATATATTGACTAATTATTAAAATATCCCCCAAAATGGTCAAACAGTCCACATCTCTGCCCCAGTCTCTGGAGCAAAGCCAACTTTCATTTAAAAACCACACATGTTTTTTTCCTTTGCCCCAAATCAGATGCTGAAACATCAGGAACAACCCCAAAAATGCTGGGAGTGATCCCCAGCCCTGACCAGGATCACCCCAAATATAAAATACCCACCAAAATAATAAAATAAGTAATAATATATCCCCAAAAATAACAGAATTATCAAAATAAGTAAGAAAATACCCCAAAGTAAAAAATCAGCCAAGGTAAATGATAAAATAACCCTAAGTAAATAACAAAAATCCCAAATAAACAACATACTACATCTCAAAAATAATAAATAATCAATAACAAAAATAATAAATAATAAAATATATTGAATAATTATTAAAATATCCCCCAAATGGTCAACAGTCCAAATCTCTGTCCAGCCCTCTGGAGCAAAGGCAACTTTCCTTTAAAAACCACACAAGTTTTTTTTCCTTTGCCCCAAATCAGTTGCTGAAACACACAGCTCCAAGCATTGTCCAATCTGCCACCACTGCCCCCAATTTTCCACCCCAATTTCAGGTATTTTTAGGTATTTTTCTGCCTTTAGGTATTTTTCTATGTATTTTTTTGCTTTCTAAACCTCCCGTGGCAGCTCCAGGTCATGAAATCAAACCTGAGGTGTCCCATCAGGAGTCCCCCCAGTTTTGTAGTCACTAATTCTAGACAGCTTCAGAAGGTGCCTAAAAATGCCTTGTAATTAAAAATTCTCTAAGTATCTATTTATAATTACATGCATAATTTTAGTTTTTGTGGTTTCATTGTAACTTGAGGTAAGAGTGTATAAATGTTATCTTAAGAGTTTATATTATAAACTCTTTTATATAGGATTTCTTGGTTTACAATTTAAAGCTTGTGAGGGATAAGGACAGTTGTTAAGAGGTACACTACCAAGGTATGTAGAAAATGGATTTTTAGGATTGGGGATTGATAAATAAGTGTATTTTCATGTGTGAACTATTTATCCCCAACCAGGAAAAACACACACACACACTGTGCTGGAAGGTGAGGCGTGGAGGTCAGGGAGGGTCTTAAAAAGAAACATTTCTCAGGTTTTTAAATGAATTTTCTCTCCTTTTACCTCTCAGGGGAACAAGGGTGAGCAGCTCATGGGTGGGGATTTCCCATGGCTCCTGGAAGGACCTGCAGTTCAATATTTCCACTACTGTAAGAAAAACCATATATTTACATTGAGACACCCTTGCTCCTATGTCCCAATTTATTATTTTAATTTTTTTTTTTCCATGAGGCACAGACAATTTTTGGGGGAGACACCGGATGTGTGCAAGGCAGAGCTATAGGAAATTTGGGATACAATGATCAGGGAAGGACGCAGCGCCAGTCAGGAGGTGTTCAGAGGCTTTTTTAAATTTAAAAAAGGGCTTTTCCTGAGATAATACAAGATTGGCTCCCCTGGTTTGGTGGGCAAATCCATATTTCAGTGGTTTAACACCCAGAAGAGTTGGAGTTGTAGCATGATGAATATGCAAAGAGCAGTGTCCAAGATAAAGATAATTGGATCATTACATATATATATATATATACACCTAAAATTAATTCTATGTTTTATATATTTATATATTATATATGTGTAATTATATAATTATATGGTTTTATATTTATATTTATATATATAAATTAAAATAATATTTATATACCCATCCTATACATACAGAGAGGCTATTAGGAGGGAAAGGAGACAGAAAGAGGATATATGGAAAAAAGATATGTATATATTTGATTAATATATTGGATATATTATATCTTATATTTCCAATGGATATAATATTAAATTTATATAATAATGGGGCTATAAGGATATAATATATGCAGTGCATTCATGTAATATTTCCAGTGGCTGGATATAATGTAATATATCCAATATATTCCTTGTGTATTCAATATATTAAACGTATATTCAATGTGTGTGCATATATATATATAAAACTTAAAATAATCATCCAACATAATTCAACAGATGGATATAATGTAATATATCCAATATATTCAATGTATATTGAATGTAATAAAATTATGTTCAATATATTCAATGTGTGTCTATATATATCTATATATATATATATATATATATATATATCCCGTGTGTGTGTATATATCTATCTATCTCTATATAATTCAAAATAATCACCCAACATAATCCAATAGATGGATATAATGTAATATACCCAACACACTCAATGTGTGTCCAACATATATATTTTTATATAATATCCAATAGAATGGATCCAATGGCTGGATCCAATGGAATAGAGGCACTAAAAACTGTGTATTTATTACATATATATATCTTAGTTCCATAAGCATGAACCCCTTCTGCTGCTGCTTTTCATTTATTAGCCAAACTTTCACCAAAAAACCAACTTTTCTCAAGTGTTTGGCTTTCTCTCCTCCCACACACACGTTCCATGATGAGCACTCCCCACACTGAAATATTTCCCCTCCATTTCGGGGTGCACCGTGCTGCCAAAAGCAGCCATTTCTGGCAATGCAGCAGTGGGACCTGCAGAAAACAGACTGGCCATTCGAGCCTGCTCTTCCAAATTGGGGGGGTGGCTCTGGCTGAGGCTTTCACTCCACTGGGAATTTGGCTTTTTTGAAGGGTTTTCCCTGGGTTACCAGCTGAACTTCCCTTTGCCATGAAGCCCCACTCCCACATCTGTGCCAGGATGTTTCACCCCTGAGCACCATCCAATGGCCAGGGGCTTGAATCTGCTTTTCAAAATTAAAAAAAAAAATTAAAAAACCAAAAGTAAAGGTATAAAACCCCCAATTCTTGAGGGAATTGATTTTTGTTTAATATTTTAAAAAATAATTTCCCTGGGCTGTGGCACTCCACATGGCACCATGATGGACCCCAGGTCCATCCCAGCACCTGAAACACATCCACATCCCACAAAAGAAGGGAAAAGGAAGAGGAAGGAGAGAAATTTCAAAATCAAAAGGTTTTTAGGACTAAAAATTAACACTGAAATGATATCTGCTTGAGGAGCAAAACTAATAGGCAGTGAGACTCCAAAATGCAGCCAAAACCCCCAAAAGCTTTGTCTCTACCCCTGCCTGTGGGGCCAATTTCTGGTAGAAATTGATATTTTATAGCAATAAATAGATGATATTGAGAAATATATATAGCTAGATATATAGTAATTCTAATTAATGCTATTATAAATAATATATGGCAAGATAATAATTTCTTATTACATCAAGCATTATATAGCAATCTAATACATATTCTATAATCAATATACCACTACATATCAAGCATTATAAATAAATATATCAATGTGAATAGATCCTAATCAACTGCTGTAATGTAGGATTGTGCCATGTAGTTATTTATTTATAAATATTTGTGTGTTATATTCACTCATTACAGGTTATATATCAATGTTATGTAGCAAACATTTATATAATAATATTTACGGCAATAAATATAACTTATCAGTATATACACAGGAAAAAAAATAAGGAAGCTTTTAGCAAATTAGCAGCAATTTAGAGAAAAAAAAAATTAAAAATCCCCCAAAAGATTTTGGGTAAAACCCACTCAACACCTGGGCAACGCTGCGAACACCCAGCACCAACCCCAGCACACCGGGGCAAGTCACCCCAATAAGATAAAAGAACTTGTTTAAATCTCTTCTTTTTTAATCTTTTTTTTTTTTCTCTTTTTTTTTTTTTTTGCCCACAGAGCTGGAGCTGGGAATCCATTAGCCTTTAATGAAGTGAAACCCTCATCTTGCCGGAGCCACCTCATTTAGCGCAATTGTTTCGCAGCCATTACGGAAAGACAATTACAAGGAAGCGGCGAGAGTAATTGGAAATGCTGGCAGGAGTTGGGCGAAATGATAATAAATAAAAATATTCCCCCTAATAAGCTTGCCAGGAGGGGGGTGGGCTGGAGAAAATCAACATAATTAGAACTGAACCTCGGTGAGGAAAAACAGACAGCGGGGGTGGCGAGCGCTCGGCATGGAGGAGTGGGGGGAAAGTGGAGAAAACTTTGGGTTTTTACTCAAAAACCAGCAGGGAAAAGATTTCCCCCACCTGTACGCAGCTATCAGGAGTAAAAAATTGCTGGAAAGGGAGATGCTGCTCACAGGGATGCTTGATCACCTGGCCCAGGCTGGAATTAAAGCCAAAAAAAAGCTTAGAAGTGAAAGGGTTTTGCTCACAGGACGTCATGGAGGAGCATCACTGGGTAACAGGAATTTCTCCTCTTCAGAATGGGGGGGGAAATACAATCATTTTTGCAAAACACAATTATTTTTGCAAAACACAATTATTTTTGCAAAACCTGTATTATTTACATTAAGACCAGAAAGCATTAAGGACGTGGATTTGGGGGAAAAGGGATCAATCATACTCAAAACCCAACACAGGCAGCTGTTGGTGGGTTCCTTCTCTGCCCCTAAAATCCTTTCTCTTCCCACCAAATAATCCCTGTCCCCTGCAAAACCATCCACACTCTGTACCCATTCTCATCCCAGCCCAATGATGCTTTAGCAGCTCCTCCAAAACAGTTTGTAGGGAAAAAAAGCCATTAAAATTGGGGGTTTGCACCCAAAAAAGCCATTGAAGCAAAGGTTTGCAGAAAAAAGGTCCTTCAAGCAGGGAATTATATGCAAAAAAGTCCTTACAATAGGGGCTTGCACCCAAAAATGTACTTTTAGCAGTTTCCAGAAAATAAAAGAAGTGCTTAAAGCAGAGCTTTGCAGAAATAAAGTCCTTCACACAGGGGTTGGAAATACAGGCTGTCCAAAAGGGGTTTGTACCCCAAAAAACTCCCTCAAAAAAGGGATTGCACCAGAAAAGCACCCTTAAAATAGAGGGTTTGAATCAAACCAATCCTTGCATCATAAAATGTCCTTTCAATGGATGTCTGCACCAAAAAAGTCTCTCAAACAGAAGCTTTGCACCAAAAGCCACCTAAAATAAGGGTTCCTAGACAAAAAGGACTTTCAGGCAGGTGCTTGCAGCTAAAAAAGGCCTCAGACCAGGTGGCTTTACACAAAAACCTTCCTCAGGACCTCTCCCCTCTGCAATATCTGCTGCAAAATCCTGCTCCAAAGGGCTGGAATAGCTCCCCATCCCAGCACAGCAAGGGTTTCCCCAAATCTAGAAAAATTCTGCAAGGGGAATTCCATTTCTCTTTAGAATTTCTGTTCTACTCGGAGTAGGACAGCTGGACGAGGTGGGAAAAGCCAACAATGCTGGGAGCAATCCCAAACCCTGACCAGGGTCACCCCAAATATAAAATACCCAGCAAAATAATAAAATAGGCCCACAAGTTCATAAAATATCCTCCCCAATGATCAAAATATCCCAAAATATTATAAAATACCTCCAAATAAATTTAAAAATTAAGATTTTAACTTAAAAATACCCCAAATAACTTATAAAATACAGAAAAAATGAAATGCTTCAATAAAATAAAATACCCCCAAAACAAAATGCGCAAAATAAGTAACAAAATACCCCCAAAATAATAAAATACCCCAAATAAATAACAAAATACCCCCAAAATAATAGCCAAAGTAAACGATGAAATAACCCTAAGTAAATAACAAAAACCCCAAATAAACAACAAACTACAGCTCAAAAACATTAAATTACTCCCCCAAATAATAAAATATATTGAATAATTATTAAAATATCCCCCAAATGGTCAAACAGTCCACAGCTCTGCCCCAGCCTCTGGAGTGAAGGCGACTTTCATTTAAAAACCACACACGTTTTTTTCCTTGCCACTTCCCAACTCCGTTAAGATCATTATCACAGAATGGGAGCAGAGATAAAACATTTTTATTTTCTTTTCTCTTCCTTCTAGTGGGATTTTTTAGCAGAGCATCCCCCACTCCAGCTCTCATGGAAGTCAGCTCATGTTGGGAGTTAATGTTTCGTTAATACATAGGTTTTTTTGTTAATTTATTTCACTTTATTTTACTTTTCCATATTTCTCCTCAGTCACCAATTATTTTGCTCCCAAAGGGATTATTACAATTCTCCCTGTGACTTTTTTAGCCTTGGTGCCTTCCATAAGCCACAGGTGATGCTCACGCCACAATAATGTGTTATTAAATAATATCAAATTATTTTAAATGATGTAAAATTATTTCAAATACATTAAATGTTGTTGAATAGTATAAAATATTACCAGATCTTATTAAATGTTCTGCAAAGGCACGTGCACAAATATTTAGCCTTCACCACCAAGCTGGGATGCTCCAGTGGGTAGCAGCAGGCTGAGTCCTGCTGGGAAGGCAGTGGGCAAAGCTCTGGGAAACTGGGGGGAGATTGGGCTGTTTTGGGGCTCTTTAGATAAAAAAAAAAATACTCCTGGTGGAGGAGTAAGGGAGTGTGGTGAGAGCATGTGTGGGCAGGGGTGTGGGAGGAAAAGAGGGAGATGGAGCTGCGGAAGGAGTGTGCAAGGAGTGTGCAAGGAGTGAGCACAGAGCGCGCACACGATGCCTCCAGTTTTAGATTTTATATTTTTCAGGTCCTGTACTGGACAACTCCTAACTCTAACTCCATACAGAGTGTTAGTAAGCTTTCTTCTCAGTTTGCTCAGCCAAAATAATCCTGCCAGGTCTGAGGACCAAGGACACCCGACAGCCTCAGGACCCCAGAATTATAAACAAAAATAAACTGGGGAGGAGCAAACTGGGGGAATGGGAGTTCATTGCCTGAAGCTGGAATTGGAGCATTAACCCCTGATATGTAAATGCACCAAACTCAAATCTGCCTGAAAAACTCGTGAGCCTGTCCAGCCTGGGTGCAGCCTCTGGGAGGCTCTGACTGCCCAAGGTGGATCTGTTAAAGGCCTTTAATGAATCCCCACTTTATTCTCCTGACTCTGCCTGGCCTCTGGTCCAGGCTGCCACTCCAAGGCATCACCAGAGTGAGCAGGGAGTGAGCAAGGAGTGAGCAGGGAGGGAGCTGGGAGTGTGCAAGGGAGTGTGCAAGGGAGTGTGCATGGGCATTGGGAGCATGCTCCACCTTCCTATGCCTTAAAATCCCATTAGATTTCCTGAAATCCACTTTTTTCTCTCAATAAAAAAAATAAATTAATAGTATCTTATATTTAAATAGACAGTTATAAACATTACATATATATTACTATATATTTATAATATATTATGTATATTATATCTATTATATATAACCTAGATGTTTAATGATATAATAAAATCGTATATAGAATTTATTTTCTATATTATTTTATATTATTATGTTATACATTATCTATTTTATATTATTATATTAAACTAATATACTATGTATTAGTTTATATTATATAATATATAATATATAATATATTATATATTATATATTATATATTAATTTTATATATACACACACTATATATAATATATACACACGCTATATAATTGTTCTCTGTATTATTTATTATATAAAACAGAGATAACATAGCTTATCCTATATCTAATAATACTGTATTACATATAACAGAGGTATCTATATTTTATATAGTCTCCATTATATTTTGTATTTTATCTTTTTTAGGCTATATTACCTATTACTGTCATTCTCATAATTATATTCTAAAGCTATATTAGATATTTTCTATCTATTATAATCTACAATATCTCATATATGTATGATATCATATATCACAGATATTTTATACTACATTGTATATCGCATCATATAATTATATAAATACATGCATGACATGGAATTTATGAAAAACCCATGTTCAGCCCCTATTTTATATAAAATATATGTATTTGAAGTCCCAACCCACAGTTCAGCCCCTAAAAACACCCTGTAAAAAAAACCCTAAACCTGAAGGATCACTCCTCGTTGGAGAGAAATGTGGAATAGAACACCTGGGATGGAACACAACACCTGGGGTGGAATACATCTCCCTTCTGGATCTCAGGTGAGATCTACTGAGAAATAACAGGATTTGAGGTATTTGGGAATTTCTCATTTACAAGGATCTCTCCTAGTCCATTCAATTCCATTTAACCCAAAGTGAATTTGCTCAGAGGCTCCCATGGAGGCTGGCAGAAATAGGAATCTTTAGGAGAAAAACCAACACCTGGACACAGAGAGGCACAGCCTGGGAGTGAATGGGACTTTCCAGAACTGGCAGGAATTTCCTTCCTGAATTTCCTGAATTCATTTTCCTGATTTTCCCGATTCTGCAGGATTCTGCTATCCTGGCACTGCAGCTCTTTGGAGAAAATCCAACTGATTCTTCAACAAATCCACTTCTGCTGCAACACCACAAGACACCAGTGATGATTTTGGGGCCACTTTAGATCCTCAAAACCCCACTCTGCCTTTTCCTGATCAACCATCCCAGGTAAGCCAAACCCCTCTGGAATTTGGTACTTTGCACCAGAAATCCATTTATTTTTTGATGCACAAATATCCCAATGTGTGACCACAGAGGGGTTGCAGGGAGCAACTCCTCGAAATTTTTTTTTGGGTGGGGGTGGAAAATAATTTTCAGGGTTGCAAGAATTAATTAATTTGCCAAAGCAGTGTTTGCATCCCGCATTCCCAGCGGGAATTTTTCAGTAGCCAAGTGGAAAGGTTTATTTAGCCGGGAGCGGCGCTGGCTTCACAAACATTTCCCCTTATCCAGCAGGGAGAACCTCACCAACCGAAAGGAGATTTAATTAGTGAAAATCTCGTTAGGCAAACGAAATTATCCGTAAGACAATCCTGCTCTGGACAGGGGGGTGATTAACCAGAGCCATTAATCGGGAGCGGGGCTCCAACAGGCAGCTCTGCTCCGGGATGGGGGGGCTGTGGGAGGGCCCCCCACCCCGCCCCCACCCCTCTGTGCCTGCCGAAAAGCCCTTGAGCATCTCATCAGCCCACCTTGATTGCATCATGCAAATTGCAATTAGCTTTTCGTTTCATCACCCCAGAAAACAGGGAAAAAAAAAAAAAGGTATTTTGGAGGTGCGGGCGCAGCAACCCCCAAAATTTGTGAGTGGTACCCGCGGGATGATGTGCCTGCATCCCACCACTGAGCACTGAGTGATGCAAATGCCATTTCTAAAGTAATTTGGAGCGATTTGGGCTCTGTTTTTAACGAAAATTGGATGGGAATTAACAGACCTTGGGCATCAGATGTGCTAAAATCCATTTTGGGATGAGATGGAAGTGACCAGCCCGGCAGCGCAGGATGTTTGACACTTGTGGGGTTTTGGGGAAGTTCCATGTAAAAGTGAGAATGGGTCTGGAATTTGGGTGCTCTGCACGGACCTTCGGTGCATGGGAGGCTTTAATTGAGGTGCCCTGTGAGCACCTTTGCTCATTAGGGTGCTCTCACAGGAGGGTTTTTACCCCAAAGCTGTGGTGTTGCCACACTGGTCCCTAATGGTGCCTGGAGCACCTCCACACCAAGGGCATTGTTGAGGCAGCTCAGAACTGCAGGAAAAGCTGCAAGAGCTCAGAGCACAGCCTGGGCTGCTTCAGAATTCACAGGACTGGCCTCGCAGGGGATGACACAGCCAGAGGAGTGAGAAGGGACCCGCTGCTCTTTAACCTCCCACTTCAGCAGGATGCCACAGAGCCTCCTGTAAAAACCATCGATTCAGGGCAAGAGAAGCCTTCCCTGTGCCAGGAAGTCCTGCAGGATGCCATAAAAATGGGAAGAAAAAATCCAAAACCTCATCAAACCAATGCCCAGCAAACACTCATGGGTTTTATATCTATAATTACATTTACATAGCTCTTGTTCAAGAGGAATCCCTAGGGACTTCACCCCATCCAGCTCCCTAAAATGATGACTCCCCCTCCATCAGCTCCCAAGTCTGGAGGAAGGACACAATATTGCCATCACCACCCAAAAAACTGGGAAATTTGGGAGGTTTTAGATGCAGAGTGAAGATGAGCTCACTGAAAACCAGCCAGGGATGCAGCAGGCTCCAGGTGGAGTGAGGGGATGGAGCAGGGGGATGATGGATGCTGAAGGAATGATCCACCTGATGTCACACAGCTAATTGAGAAACACAAATTAAATCCCACTGGCAAGACCCAGTATATATATATTCCATTCCCAAATATGTTCTTCCACTATATTCTCCAATATACCATATTTATATACATACAGATGTGTAAAACATTGCATTTCCCAATATATATACAGGGAATATTATCTAATTTTCTTCAATACATACAATATTTCTCAATATTTTCTGCTCCCAAATATATTCCCCAACATTATATATTTTATATTCCCCATAAATAAATAGACATATATATGTTATATATAATATATATATGAAAGATAGACAGATAGATAGATAGATAGATAGATAGATAGATAGATAGAATATTATTTGCACTGCCCTTAACTTAAAATTGATTCAGAGGCTGCAATTAACACAATTCTTTGAATTTTTTTGCAATATCCATCATTTTTTATGGATCTTGGGCTCATTTTACTGTTGTCCAACTTCTGCCACAAATTTGCTATGAGTTTTGAGCAAAACCCACTTAATTTTTGTCAGGCAAAAGTTTATCCTTTAAAGATCCTTACCAGATCCCATTCTCAGGACACCAAAAAAACCCTGAAAAATGTGGTTTTATTTACAATCTGCTTTCACCTGAAGGTCAGATTTTACCCAAAAGCTCTGTTTTTAAGGAAAATTAGATGGGAATTGCAGACCTTGGGCACCAGACGTGCTAAAATCCATTTTGGGATGAGATGGAAGTGACCAGCCCAGCAGTGCAGGATGTTTGACACTCGTGGGGTTTTGGGGAATTTCCTTCTGGGTGAGTTTTGGGGAAGTTCCATGTAAAAGTGAGAATGGGTCTGGAATTTGGGTGCTCTGCACGGACCTTTGGTGCATGGGAGGCTTTAATTGAGGTGCCCTGCGAGCACCTTTGCTAATTAGGGTGCTCCATCGGGACCTTGGCTGATTGGGGTACCCTTCAAGCCCCTTTGTTAATTAGGATGCCTGGCTGCAATCTTTAATTTGGGTGCCCTGCAAGCATCCTTGATGACTGGGGTACCAACTCAGTCTTTGTTAATTAGGGTGCCAGCTCAGGGTCTTTGCTAATTAGGGTGCTGCAAGGAGCTTTGCTGATTTGGGCACTCTGATGAGGTCATTAATGTGGGAACCCTGCAAGGACCTTGGCTCATCCTCACACCCCGGGAGCTCCTTGGCTACTCAGGTCCCACGCCACCATCTCTGCCATGCAGGTGCCACACCAGGCTCTCTGCTAATTAAAAGGCTCTGCCATGACCTTTCCTGATTTGGGTGCCTGGTTGGCATCTTTATTTTTTGTGCCCTACGAGCATCTTTGCTGACTCGGGTGCCCTGTAAGGGTCTGTGCCAAGCAGGTGCCATCCCATGGCCTGTGCCCCCTTGGGTGCCCTGCTGAAGTCCTTCCCTGAAGGGCTCTCAGGGGCCTCGGGCACTGAGCACTGAGTGATGCAAATGCCATTTTTTTAAGTTATTTTAAGAGATTTTGTTGTTATTTCTAACTCTTACATGTTTTTTGCCTTAAAGCTGGGGGTGTTTTCACACTTGGCTCTCCAGGTCAGGAGCAGCAGGTGACACAAGACAGGACAGAGGTGACACAAAAAGCCAGGACAGAGGTGACACCGCTCCTGCCTCACTCTGGGATGCCCAGCCCAGGCAGGACGTGGCTGCACATATCCCACAGCTACAGGAATGGCTCTGCATCCCAAAATCCTGCCAGAAGCACATTCAGGACATGGCTGCATCAGCTACAGGAATGGCTCTGCATCCCAAAATCCTGCCAGGAGGTGGTTCAGGACATGGCCTCATCCATCCCTCAGCTACATCCCAAAATCCTGCCAGGAGCAGGTTCAGGACATGGCTTCATCACATCCCTGAGGTACAGCGATGGCTTTAGATCCCAAAATCCTGCCAGAAATGCATTCAGGACATGGCTGCATCCATCCCTGAGGTACAGGGATGGCTTTGCATCCCCAAATCCTGCCAGAAGCAGGTTCAGGACATGGCTGCATTCACCCTCAGTTACAAGAATGGTTTTACATCCCAAAATCCTGCCAGGAACGCATTCAGGATGTGGCTGCATCCATCCCTCAGCTTATCTACATCCCAAAACTCTGCCAGGAACAGGTTCAGGACATGGCTGCATCCATCCCTCACCTTCAAGAACAGCTTTAGATCACCAAACCCTTCCAGGAGTGGGTTCAGGACATGGCTGCATAAGATGCAGGAATGGCTGTGCATCCCAAAATCCTGCCAGGATCACATTCAGGACGTGGCTGCATTCACCCTTAGCTCAGCTACATCCCAAAATCCTGCCAGGAGCTGGTTCAGGACATGGCCTCATTCATCTCACAGCTACAGGAATGCCTTTAGATCCCAAAATCCTGCCAGGAGCAGGTTCAGGACACGGCTGCAGCAGGTGCAGGAATGGCAGTGCATCCCAAAACGCTGCCAGCAGCAGGTGATGCACAGTGATGCACACCCTGCAGGTGTGGGGCAGCTCCTGGGACGCCTCACTGCCGTCGGAGCATCCCCAAATCCCATCTGCAGCCCCCACGCCGCATTAATGGCTCGTATTTTGCTAATTGTACAAACCTAATGGGGGAAGGAGCTGGCGGGGGGAAAAAAAAGGGTAATGGCCATCAGGGCAGCAATAAAGCAAAATTAATGGGCTGTGGGAAGAAATCATGTCCACTTAATCCCGGCTCTGGAGCTCCCACAGAACGCTGCAGCGCCAGCGGGGGCTGCTGTGTGCCGAGGTCACTGGGGAGGGGACAGGGGACAGGACACGGGAGGGGACACTGGACAGGTCACAGGGGAGGGGACACAGGACAGGTCACAGGGGCTGCTGTGCCCCGAGGTCACTGGGGAGGGGACAGGGGACAGGTCACAGCAGGAGCATCCCCAGGGCCCTGCAGTGCTGCAGGACAGGGGATAACTCCCGGGGCAGAGGGCAGAGGTGCAGAGGAATGCTGCTGAAAAACACCAGGAAGGGACTGCACCTCCACCTCCCTTTTATCACCTTTTAATTTTTATTTTTTTTTCAGTTTTCCTTATTTCCGTTTTCTTTTTTCCAATTTTCTCTTCTAATATTTTACTATTTTGTTTTTTCACATTTTATTTTCTTTTACCAATTTTCCTTTTTATTTCCTTTTTCTATTATTTTTCCCTTTTGTTTTTAATCCATTTTTTTCTTTTTTCCAATTCTGAATTATTGCTTCTTTTTAACCAATTTTTAAATTTTTCCCTTTCCTTTTTATTGTTTCCCTTTTTTCCCACTTTTTATTTTTTTTCACCAAGTTTCTTTTTTCTTTTTACTTCCATTTTCTTTTTTTTCCCCCTTTTTTGTTTTTCGTTACCATTTTTCCTTTTTTAAACCAATTTTCTTTTTATTTCCCATAGAGAAAGGAAAACAATTTCCCCACCACAACGCAGGAAAAAACCCAGCCAAACCTCTAACCCAGCAAGACAGGGATGCTGGTGTAGGACACTTCCCAAGGATTTCCAATCCCTATTCTCACTCTCTCCCATCCAACTTTTCCCCAGCACTGCTTCATCCCAGTAAAAATGTAATTATTTTATGATTTTTGCTTGCCCTGGAACAAAAATCCAGTGCACAAATATCCTTGTTCCTAAAGGGATGGAGATAAGGCTCATCCCAAACTTTCCCTTTGGACTAAAAAGAAACTAAACACAACAAAAATCAAAAACATCACAAAAAACTTTAGCCCATAAATTTGGGTAGGAGCAAAGGTCTTTATTCTAGGAAAACTGGGATTAGAAGTGGATGTGGAGTATTTCTGTGAAGCTGTGCAAATACAGATGCAAGTGGACATCACCAACACTTGGAAAAATTCAAATTATCTGGTTTCCTATCAAATGGCCCTGCCCAGGAGCCAAAATAAAATCCAGTAAAATCCCAGTAAAACCCAGTGGTTTGTATTAATGCCCCAAATCACTCTGGGAGTGAGAGGCCAGCTGCTCTGCCAGCATCCCACAGGCAGGCCCTACAGCTCCTGGCTGGGATGGCTCCCTCCAACACCCCAAACCCCACTGGAGGCTGGGCAGCTTTGTCTTGTGGCAAAAATCCCCTTTTTTCCCTGAAAATGCCATGGGGGGATAATTTTATTTTTTTTTTAAATGCTCCTATTGTTGAGAAGCCGCTTAGGGCTAGGGAGGATGGGAGTGATGGATTATCCCAGCCTGGAGCAGGGATACAGGGAGCAGGGATCATCCTGCTGGACCAGGGATGCTCCAGGGATGCTCCAGCTCCCTGTGAACAGGGATACAGGGATCAGGGATCATCCTGCTGGACCAGGGATGCTCCAGGGATGCTCCAGCTCCCTGTGAACAGGGATACAGGGATCAGGGATCATCCTGCTGGACCAGGGATGCTCCAGGGATGCTCCAGCTCCCTGTGGGAGCTCCAGCTCACTGTGGGAAAGGACGTAGGGATTATCCCAGGCTGGGCCAGGGATGCTCCAGCTCCCTGTGGGAGCTCCAGCTCCCTGTGGGAAAGAACATAAGGATTATCCCAGGCTGGGCCAGGGATGCTCCAGTCCCCTGTGAGGAAGGATACAGGGATCATCCCAGGCCAGACCAAGGATGCTCAGAGATGCTCCAGCTCCCTGTGCACACAGTGAGCAAGGATACAGGATCATCCCAGGTGGGACCAGGGATACCCCAGCTCCCTGTGAGAAAGGATACAGGATCACCCCAGACTGGACCAGGGATGCTCCAGCTCCCTGGGAACAAGGATACAGGATCACCCCAGACTGGACCAGGGATGCTCCAGCTCTCTGTGAACAAGGATACAGGATTATCCCAGGCTGGATCAGGGATGCTCAGGGATACTCCAGCTCCCTGTGCTTGGAGCACCAAGCAGGGATACAGGGATCATCCTAGACTGGACCAGGGATGCTCCAGCTCCCTGTGAGCATCCTGGCTGGACCAGGGCTGCTCAGGGATGCTCAGGGATGCTCCAACTCCCTGGGCACACAATGAGCAAGGATACAGGGATTATCCCAGGCTGGAGCAGGGATGCCCAAGAATGCTTCAGCTCCCTGTGAGAAAGGATACAGGGATCATTCCAGGCTGGACCAGGGATGCTCATGGATACCTCAGCTCCCTGTGAACAAGGATACAAGATCATCCTAGGCTGGACCAGGGATGCTCCAGCTCCCTGTGAGAAAGGATACAGGATCATCCCAGGCTGGACCAGGGATGCTCCAGCTCCCTGTGAGAAAGGAAACAGGATCATCCCAGGCTGGACCAGGGATGCTCCAGCTCCCTGTGAGCATCCTGGCTGGACCAGGGCTGCTCAGGGATGCTCCAGCTCCCTGGGCATACAATGAGCAAGGATACAGGATCATCCCAGGCTGGACCAGGGATGCTCCAGGTCCTTACACACAGGGAGCAAGGCACCCAACACAGCCATACTCACTTCCCCGATTTTTCCCACAGGATTCAAGCTGTTCACGTGGAACACTCAAGCAGGGCGGCAGGCAGAGCTGTTCTGAGCGCCTGACAGCACAGGGAGGAGCAGCTCGTGTGAGTAAAGGCGGGATGTCACCGAGGGAGGCGCTGCCCGGCCTGCCCGAGGCTGCCGGGCTCGGGTTGCAGGATCCACCGGGAACGCGGCTATTTTGGGATCGGGGATAGCATTTCACCAACAATTCCCCTCAGTTTCATGTGACACGGAGCCAGCATCCCTAAAATAAACGGGGACTACACCCCGTCTTAAAGGGAATGGGAATAGAAATGTTGAAAGGAATAACAGGCAAATCGTTGGTGTTAATGATTTGCCTGATTTTATTTCTAGGAAGGAGAATAAATGCAAACCAGGAGCAAAAAGCACTTTGGATTTCGGCAAGTATTTGGAAATCTTGTTAATTAATGGTACAGCGGACACAAAGATGCAGCTGAGATCCAGAGCCTGGGATCACAGAAGGATTGGTGGATGTTTATGTTGCATTTGGGGAGTTTTCCCTGGACATTAAAAATAAATAAATAAGAACTTTGCACTTGGTCCCTGCCAGTGACGTGCTCAGGGTTCCTTACCCAGAGCAGCAGAAAGATGTGATGCTCCATGTGCCAAAACACCAAAATAATTTGGAAGAAAATTGTTATTCATTGATTTTTTTTTTCCTACTATGCAATGAGTTGAATGGGGATTTTTGCGGTTTGGGGCTAAAAATCTCAGATTTAGGATTATTCCCACTCTCACAGCCATGTCACTGCTTAATTTTATTGTACATTAAAAGAACTTTTTATATTTATTTATTTATAAATATCTATTTATTTATTTATATAAACATATGTTTCTATTAATTGTATTTACTGTATTTATAGTTATTATTATATGTTGTACACATATATATTTATTCTATACATTATCTATAATATTATATATTATATAACATATAGTATATAATATATATTATATACTATATAATATATAATATATAATGTTATATATTATAATTTATAATTTATGTATAATATATACTATATATAGTATACTATATATTGTATATTGTATATTATATAGAAAATATATTATATTTATATATCTAATATTAAATATATTGTATATATTATACTATACTACATCATAAAAGTTCACTAACATATCCCAATCTCTTCATTGAAAACTATCATTTATCATCTACCAAAATCATTTTTCCATCTCCTGTGGAAGATCAACATCACTTTTGGCAGCTAAAACTCACTCAGCAGCAAGTTTCAAATTTCTTTTAGACTCCCCTGCTGCAGCTTTAGAGAAACCAACTCCGTGTTATTCCCCTTCCTTGCTTGCAGATGAAATGTAAAGTTTGAAATTCAGGTTGTAACCAAAAAAATCCAGCACCAGGAGAAGGAATTTTCCAGGAAACTGAAAATCCACCAAGCTCATGCGCTCGGGCACTGGCAGGAGGAGCACCAGGAGGGTGGGCACGTGGATCCAAGTGGGGTTTTTTCCCTGGAAATCACCTCTGGGATGTTTAGTTTGCACCAGAAAAGTTATTTTCCTGTAGGAATGCATGACCAGGTTGAGCACCAGCTGCACTTTGCTATGGGGGACAAGATTTTCCTCCCCCAAAGCTGCCCAGCACTCACACTGCTCTCCTGCATAATAATTCCCTCTTATCAATCAATTGATTGATACTTTTCTATTATAAATCAACCACTATTTTTATTATAAATCAATAATTTCCTGTTACAACCTGATCAACCCATTACTTTCTATTACAAATCCACCAATAATTTCCTAGTATAAATCAATCCATATTGTTTTACTATTAACCAACCCACTATTTTCTATTATGAATCAATCAACAAATTTCCCATTAGAAATCAATCAACCCACAATTTCCCACCCCAAATCGGCCAATAAATTTTTATTAGGAGCACACCAACTCCTGACTCTCTATTCCAAATTGATCCATCAATGATTTTCTATTAGAACCCAATCAACCTTTGGCTTTCGAGCACAAACCAATCAATCCATTTTATTCCGAGGCAATTAATTGGCATTAATCCGATGCTGCTTGAGTTGCTGCTGGGCTGAGAGCCCCCCAGCAGGTATTTATAGCCTCCCTGGCCCATCCCCAGTGCCCTCAGCCCTGGTCATTAATTCAATTAGCACAAAGAGGGGCTTGTTGAGCGCTCCACTCCCGAGGAGCGGCAAACAAAGGGTGCAGTTCTGCCTGCTGCTCTCAGGGGTGCTGCAGGGGCCAGGGGGTGCCCCCAGCCCAAGCAGCCAGGCCAGGGCATGGGGGAGCAGCCCCCCAGGGCAGGACTGGCTGTGGGTGCATGGCTGGAGCAGGGAATCCTGCTGAGGGAATGAAATCCCACCTTGCAGCGGGGTCTCAGCCCATCCCTCCCCAGATTTACCCCAGATTTACCCCAAACCACAACACCAATTCAACCACTTCCCAACCCCTGAGCCCTTCCCAACTCCTGCCAGCCCTGCTGCCCCCAGCCCCTCTCCAAGCACAATCAAGTCAGGGGGAAAACGCTCCCAGCAATTCCTGCAGGGATAACAGCACTGGGAATTTCTCCGGCTTTTCCCCTGTTGAGCCAAATCCCTGGATAAATGGTTGCAGGGAAAATAACCCCCCTGATGTCTCTACCTTGAGATAACCTTGGCCACTTGCCAGGTACTCAGCTATTAAAGATGCTACTAAATCGCTTTATTTAGTGGTTTTAGCATAAATATTCTCACCAGGACCTTCAGCTCCACTGTCTGGGGTGTTAAATTTAAAAGGGAAAGAAAAGGAGGAATAAAAAAAGCCTTTTGGAGGTTGTTTAGGCAAGGAGGAATGATTTAGCATGGTACAGGGTGGGATTAAGATGGCAAAGGTCATGTTGAGAAGAAGGAAAAGCTCCCCAACAGCAAGAGGTGGCTCCTGGTATGAGGAGAAAACACTGAAATCTCAAAAAGAGTGAAAAAAACTCGATAAAAAGTGATGGTTGAGACAGGTTTGTATGGGGGAAAATAGTGGGAATGGGGAATATGCCCATGGGGGATCCTGGTCTGGGGGAGTCACAGCCAGGAGCTGGAGGAGCATCCCTGAAAATGGACAAATGTTGGTAAAAATGCATCAGAATCCCTGGAATTGCACAAGCAGCCTCAGATTTGGATAAGCACCCACAGAACTGTAGCAGCATTGCTAAAATTGGATGAGAGACACTTAAAAACGGATAGGCAGCCCTAAAATTGCACCAGCACCCCTAAAACTGCACCAGCAGCCATAAAATTGCACCAGCAGCCCTAAAATTGCACCAGCAGCCCTAAAACTGCACCAGCAGCCCTAAAAATGCACCAGCACCCCTAAAACTGCACCAGCAGCCCTAAAATTGCACCAGCATCCCAAAAAATTTCACCAGCATCCCAAAAAATGCAGCAGCATCCCTAAAATTGCAACAGCATCCCAAAAAAATTACCAGCATCCCTAAAACTGCAGCAGCATCCCTAAAAATGCATCAGTACCCCTAAAGTTGGACTAGCGTCCCTAAAACTGCACCAGCAGCCCTAAAAATGCACCTGCACCCCTAAAATTGCAGCAGCATCCCTAAAATTTCACCAGGATCATTAAAATTAGATCAGCATCACTAAAGGTAGATGAGCATCCCTGAAGTGTCACCATCGTTCCTGAAACTGAAGGAGCATCACTAAAATTGCATCCATGAAGATTGCCCTGGCATTCCCAAAACTGGCACCAGCATCCCTGAGGTTGGATAGAGATCTAAAAAAAATCTAAATCTAAAAATCACAGCATCACCTTATAGGAAACCAACCCTCTGATACCATTTAGTACTTAATTCATGCTATTATCTTTAATTATTTACTATTTACTTTTTATTGGCTATTACGTATTATTACTTATTTTTTACTGTTCATTTTTTATGACAGTTAAGTTTGTTCTCTACCATCCCACTGACAAAGGGCCCCACTTCATTTATTTTTTGTTTTAGAGCAATTAATTAATTGCAGGAGTTACGAGACCTTGGATCTGGCAGCAAGATATAAAGAAACCAATTTCTGCCCATAAATGCATTAAAAGACTTTTGCAGGCATTTTATAGAAATGGGATTTTCTTGGGATTGAGATCAAAAATAATAAGAATTTCTTTTTTTTTTTTTTTAACTCCTCCAGCAAAGTTCACGTCCTCAGAATCCAGATTTTGGGGGGATTTTTTGGAATAATTCTACCTAAATTGGGGGAGTCAGAGCAAGGTCAGGGAGGGGATGCAGGATGTAAGAGGTGGGATGGAGAGATGGGATGCAGGATGGTCTGGAGACCTCCACCCACCACGCCTGAGCCAATGGTTTATAATTATTTATTATGAGCTGATGAAGGGGATAATAAAATCCAAGAGCTGGAGAGGGCTCAGCTCATCAGCCTCACTCACCAGGAGCCCCCCTTTGGAGAGAGGCAGCAGGAAGGTGGTGGAAATAGGGGGAAAATACAAAATAAGGGAAAAAAGGAGAAAAATCAAGCAGGAAAAGGAGGAAAATCAAGCAGGCAAAAGACTTTTATTTCTGGGACAGCATCAAAATCTCCATCCAGGCTCCCAGCTCGGCAACAGGCACTGGGATGGAGAAATTAGCAGCTTGGAACAATAAATTCCCTTTTAAATTTATTGCTCAGGAGCATTAAAAATGTCTAAAGTGGTTTACATCCACCAGCACCATGGGAATTCGCCCAGGGATCCGGGAGCTGGTAATTGCTATTCTCAAACTTGCCTTGGAAGCTTCAAGTAGTGTTAAAAAAAAAACATTTGAAGGGTTTTATAAAGCCATAAAGTGCCCTCCATGTACCTGGGAGTGATGGAGCTGGGAGAGGCTCCACCAAAAAATCCTGGGAGTAACACACTGCTGGTAATGGGAAAGGGAGCTGCTACCATTCAATATTGGGATTTTTTTTCATGATTTGGCCAAGTTTTGCCTTGCTGGTGGCAGGGCGTGGGGCACTGGGGGGATATCAGAGACTCTGGGCTGGGGAATGTTGGGGTTGCTGCTTGGACAGGGCTGGGCTGCCAAAAATGGTGGGGAAAAAGGGGAAAAAGGCAACACTGTAAAGGAAAAAATAGAAGTTAAAAAAAAAAAAGAAGAAAAAGGGAAAGAGGAGAAGTCAAAAAAGAAAATTTAAAAGGGCAGAAAAGGGAAAAAATAGGAGAGAAAAAGGCAGAGGGGGAAAAGGCAAAAAACATTAAATATTCCCTTTTTTTTAGAGGAGGGAAAAATGGAAAAAAAGAAAGGAAAGCAAAGGGGAAGAGGAAAAAAATGAAAAGAAAAAGAAGGAAAATAACAATCAAGGAAATAATAAAACAGGAAAAGGAAAGTATTTTAAAAGAAGGAAAAAAACAAAGAAAATAAAGGAGAAAACAAAAAAGGAAATACAGAAAAAGGGAAAAGGGGAAAAAATAAAATACAGGAAAAAAGAAGACAAAGGAAAAATAGTAAAAAAGTGAAGGAGAAAAGGTGGAAAACGTGGGGGAAAAAGGAAAAAAGTGGGGGAGGAAGGGGAGAAAGGAGGAAAATTTGGGGAAATGGGGGGAAAAGGAAAACAAAATCAGCTTTTCCTGCCATGGAAAAAATTCCAAGGGGTTGAAGCTGTGAGCCAAGGCTGAAGGAGCTCCCGGGGAGGCCGAGGCTGCTCCTGCTCCCTCCCAGGATTTCCCTCAAAACCCCACTCCCAAACACATCTTCAAACAAACCTGGAATGGGGGAAAGACATAAAATAGAAGCTTCCCATGGCTGGGCCAAAATTGGGATTATTTTTAATTGGCTTTCTGAGATTTCTGGCAGGGCTCCAGGCAGCCGGCACAGCCAGGGAAGGGAAAACCTGGCCAAAACCTCTGGGTTCAGTAAGAACATTTCTCATGGTATTTGTAACACCTTGTTAAAGCCAAAAGCTCCGGATTGAACATCAAGAGGGAATTTTTTTTCCCCTCGAAACAAGTTGGGTTTCACTCTCTCTACTCCACCTGCACCAAAATAATCTGATTTTTGGGGAGCATCAGCAGTGCTGCATACCTAAACATGAGGGTTTATGGATTTTTGGAGAGGCTACCTGGGTTTTTACTTTGTATGGGAGGGATGGGACAGGTGGCACAGAATGCTGAAGCGTGGCCTGGAAAATGAAAGTCAAGGTAAAAAAATCAAATAGTGATAAAGCAGAAAAAAATGAAATAAAAGTTTTTTAAAAAATTAAGATAAAAAAATAAAACAAGAATAAAAACAAAACTAAAGCAGTTAATCTAGAATAAAAAGAAAACAAACAAGAAATTAAATAAGATGAAATGATAAAAAGAAAAGAAACAAAAAAACTAAATAAGATGATATTAAATTAAAATAAAATAATAAGTAACACTTCTTTAGAATTGCAGACATGATGCTTTGGGAAGTGGTTTAGTGGTGGATTTCACAGCTGGACCCGATGGCCTTGAAGGTCTTTTGCAACTCAACCATTTAACAAACACCAAATAACCAGAGCTGGGACTACCCGGGGTTTGTGCTCCTCCTTGGAAGAGGAAAAGCCAAAAAAACAGGATCTAATCAAGCAGTTGGGAAGCACTGAGGCCAAATTCCCTTCTTATTTATACAGCTGCAAACCACAGCTGGGCAAAGGCAGGCTCATCCCAGCGGGAGCACGGCTCCATCCCGCCAGGATCGAGGCTCCATCCACCCCATCCCATCGGGGCGTGCCCATGGGCATCACCTGGGGCACCCCCTCAGCCCTTCCTAGGCTGCAGGCAGAGATAAGCCCGAGTTTAAATTTAATTGAGGATTAATTCCCATCCTTCCGGATTATTATTTGGAGCTGGCATCTTAATGATCTGACTAATGATGCTGGGAATTAATTTATTTTGGGGCTAATTAGAGGGCATTTGTTAACACCCTCTTTGGTGGTGGCAAAAAATTATTTGGGAATCAAGTTATTTGACAGTGCATGGGATATTAAATGGAAGTGGGAATTGTCTGGATCCAGTAAATTATTCCACAAACATCCCAAAAATGCAACTTTGCCCATGCTGGAGTGAAGGAGGATGGGGAACAACTGGGTGCTGGGATGTCTCAGCCTAAAACAAAATGATCCTGATGCTTGGTCTGGCTTTCCCACCAGATGCCAAATCTGCCTTAGTTTATCCCCAGCAGCGGCAGAAGTTTCCTCCTGCCCTCAGCAGGCGTGGCTGTGCTCCTGCTCCCCTCCCTCACCTCCCAGACTCCTTCAAGCTCCCAGGAAAACCAGCAGTGCCAAACCAGGTTCACGTGCTCCACGTCTTCAGGAAACACCCCAAGAATCCACCACACAAAGCCAGGCGGGATGCAGGTGGTCCCAGAGGGGCAGCCCTGCATCCCTGAGGATGAGGAGGGGTGGCTGAAGGATGCTCCTCCCAGCAGCACCAAGGCAATGCTTAACTTTTGTGTGTGAGGACAAAAAAAAACCTCTTATCACTCAGAGATTTAGAGGTGCTGTCCATCAGCTTGGAAAAAAGACAAGAAGTAACTCAGAAGTTCCCTGGAAAAGCCAAAATCACCCGAAATCCAAAGTGCCCCATGAGGGTCTTGTTTTGTCCTGGAGTTGGAAAAAGAGTTATTCCTGATGTGCCAAAGGGGTAAAACACTATTCTCCCAAAACAACTTCATGCATTGAATCCAAAAGAGATTTCCTTTAAAAAAAAAAAAAAAACTTAAGAGAAAATATGAGATTTCTTTAAAAAAGGTGACTTCTTTAAAAAAAAAACTTTTCTCTAAAAAAAAAGGTTTTCGTTAAAAAAGGTGTAACTTCTAAAAAAAGCCATTTTCCTTAAAGAAAGGGAAATTTCCATAAAAAATGAGATTTCCTTTATTTCCCCCTCCCAAAAACGACGGAGGGAAAATGGAATATGTTCCTGCAAGCTCAGTGGGGAAGCTCAGCATCACTTTCCTCCCTGTTTTTTTCCCTCGTCCCATGATATCAGGGATTGTTTAATGTTATTTACAAATAAATATCAAGTATTTTAAATATCTCAGGTTAAAATGAAGGGGCTTATGGGCTGCCTTTGGGGGGCAAGGGCTGCAAAGTGCCCTAAAAACCCCAGTTTTGGGATGCTAAGGAACACAGCACCTCCTTCTCTTCCTGACACCACCAGCTCCCCTATTAACCTCTCCTGTAATTAGCCTCAAGCAATTAACTTTTGCTCCTAACGAAGGAATCTCAGTGCAGGGAGTTAAATAAAATAGGAGGGAGGAGGGGAAAAAAAAAATAAAGGGGAATCCTGATCCCATCATCCGCCTGCTCCACACAGCTTAAACCCAAAACAAGGCGCTGCTTTTTCACCCAAATCTCCCAAAATCCAGCTGATTCACCCAAACCTCTCTCCCCATCCACGTGAGGCTGGAAGGAGCCCCCCAAAACATCAGACCCCAAAGGTTTTGGGGTGGTTTTTTCAGGGAGCACCCACTTTTCCCCAAGGGGATGATGCCAGCCACACCGAGTCAGCACTTTTGGAGGCATGATGTCCAAAAGTTTCACCAAAGCCAGGTCCTGTGAGCCACACTCTGCTTTTCCCCACTCCAACCCCAAAACCTTTCAGGATTTAAAGGCAAAATAAGTTGAAAAAAGCCAAATTAAGCCATTTCCTCTTCTATTTTCTGCTTCTCCCCGGCAGACAGCTGTCCCGCATCCCAGCCAAAAATAATCCATCCCCCCCCTTTCCTCCATCTAATCTCCCCGGCTGGGAGTTTGAAAATATCCTGCCGGGTTTAGGGTTTCCCGTTACCCGGTGGGCGGCGAGATAGTGGGAAAAAAGATCCTTGGGAGGGAGAAAAACCGGGAAGAGCCCAAACAAAGAGCCGGAGCCCAAGTTGAGCTTGGACACCTGGCGAGGACTGGGCTGAAGTGGAGGGACACCCCAAAGCCCCGGCAAAACTTCCCGAGTTGCACAATGCCACCGGCAGAGCCACCCTCCCGCAGACGGAAATGCAACCAAAAATGCCAGGATAAATTTCAAATCATAATTATTACTATGATGATGATGATGATGAAGAAGCCCTCCCTGCATTGCTGCAGAGGCACTAAAAGGGATTCCTGGAGTATTCATCCAGCCTTGTGGGATGGGGGAGCTGCCGAGGGGTCCCGTGCAGAGGGAATGGGGTGCCCTGGGGGGAATGGGGTGCCCTGGGGGGAATGGGGTGCGCCAGGAGGAGGCGGCACACGGGGATCCCGGGGTGCACGGGGGGTTCGTCCCGGGAGAGCCGGCGGGATGCGGCACTGCTGCCGGGGCCACGCCGGGGCACTGGCGGCGAGCCGCGGGAGGCCCTGCGAGGCGGCTCCGCTGTGCCCCGGTGCCACCCCGAGCACTGCCCGGCCGGGATGCTGCGGGCAAACCCCCCGCGGGGGGCACCGGGGGCTCCAGCCCGCCCCGGGGGTCGTGGGCAGCCGGGGGGCTGCGAGCCCTCCCCGGGGAGCCGTGGCCGGCTGAGGGGGGCCGGGGGGCTGCAGCCGCGGGGAGGGCTCTGCCAGCGGCCCGAGCGGCCGGGGCACCGCCGGGAGCGCTGCCGGCGATCGGGGCTCTGCGCCCGGCCCCGCTCAGGGCAGCCAGCACGGGGGATGCGAGCCCGGGGGGCGCTGGAAGGGGAGGAGGGGAGGGAGGGGAGGGGGGTCCGCAGCCGGCCGGGGGTCGCGGCGCCCCTCAGAGCGCGGCGGGCGGGAGGAGGCGGCAGCGGGGCACGGCCCCCCGCACGGCCCCGCCGCCCTCGGGGCTCCGCGAGCGGCCGCCGGCGGCTGCAACTTGCACGGGGGGGCCGCGAGCTTTGGGGCGCTGCGAGCGGCCGCGGGGCGCAGCCCTCACGCAGCCCCGGCGGCCGCGGCCGGCCGGGGAGGGGAGCGGGGCTGCCCCCGAAAGCCCCGCGCCCGGCCGAGGGGGCACGGCGGGAACCGCCGCGGCACGGCCGGCCCCAGGGCAGCCCGCAGGGGCAACCGGACACCGCGGACGGACGGACGGCCGCGCTGCCGCGGCCCCGCTCGGCCGGGGAGGCGGCGGGAACGGCAAGTTACTTCCCGCACCGGAGGGGATGGGGGGTGGGGGGGTGTCCCCGCCGCCGCCGCCGCACGTGCCCCGCCGCCCGCGCCGCTTTGTCCGCCGGGCTCCGCGGCTCCGCCCGCCCCCGCGCGGCGGCCCCGCCGTGAGTGACAGCCCTACCTGCCCGCCAATCTTCATCACACCGACACCGGCCTGACAGCGCGGCCGCCGCTCGCCGCCCGCCCGCCCGCCCGGCCCCGCCGCGCCGCCGCCGACACGCCCCGCCCACCGCCCGCAGCGCCACGCCCCCCACGCCGGGCCACGCCCCCTGGGGCCGCCTCGCCCGCTTGGCCACGCCTACGGCCACGCCCCCTCGGCGCTGCCCTTAGCGCCCCCTGCTGGCCGGCGCTGCGCCCCCCGCCCCAAACGGAGCCGCCCCCCCACCGGGACCCCCGGACCCCCGGGACCCCCAGCCAACCCTGCCCCTGCTGCCCTCAGCCAGGGCCCTGCACCACACCTGCCTCCGCAGCAGCATCCCTGCCCCGGTTTACTTCCCACATATAGCGCCCCGCACCCCTCACATACTGCCCCAACACATTTTATACCCCCCAACACATTTTGCACGTATTGCCCCTCCAGCAGCATCTGCTCCCCTCAATATTTCCGTGCCCCCCTCTCCCTCCGAATGCTTTTGCCACCCCAGATTGAGGCCAGCCTTGGTGGCCTTGGTGACACCACCCTGGACACCCCCCTCCATCCCCCAGCACGACCGTGACATTCAGGGTACCCAGCGAAACCCCACCCCAAGCCCCTCCTGTGGTATTACCCCCCAGGCAAAACACTCTTATTTCGGAAATATCTGTTAATTACTGTTAATTTGGGGGATGCTTCTGACAGAGCTCCCCCAATCCGAATTTTGGTCTGCATGAGACATCAGCTGCCCTTCTCTCTCCCAAAGACCTGAAGATGAGGTTTCCCTGGAGTCACAGTCACGGGGAGCACTGGGTCCTACAGCCAAATTTTCCCACATTTTATTGCAAAAGCCGCAGGGACAGATTGTTCTGGATCAGTCTGGCCATAGTTTTTCTCTCCCAATTTTCCATCCCCTTCCTTAATGAAAAATGTCATCAAGGATGGATTTAAGGAGAAGTGCTGAACTTCTGCCCATTTCCTAAAGACACTGGGTGGGGGTCAGGGTCACTCAAAAGAGCCCCAGAATTCCTTTGGAATAAGTTAATAGGTTAAGGAATAGGTTAAAACTGGCTCCAAAGAGTGACAGAGGGATGCCAGCCAGGGGCACTAAAAGATGTGCAAGGGATGGCCATGGGGTCAGGGATGCAAGGGCAAAGGTGGACAAACAAATTCAATTTAAGGCCAGGAACCCAAAATAATTTAAATTTTTTTCTACAGTTTTCCAGAACAAATGGCCTCTTGGAAAAAATCAGCATTCCTAAATCCCTCCTTCTAGTTTATCTCAAAAAAAAGACTGTCCAGAAAATATTTGCTGCACTGTTTGTACTTCCTGCTTGGGAGCAGGCTCTCACACACACTGCTGTCCTTTGGGTTGGCCAAGGAAGAGCAAGGGAAAATAGATGGCTCCCTCTTGGAATCCATCAATAAAATAACAGAGAATGCAGTGGCTGGTTGGGATGAATCTCACCCACTCCCCTCCAAAAAGAAATAAAAAAAATCACTGCATTGCATCACTGAGAAAACCAGCAGGAACTCAGAGCATCCCCCCGGTCCTTTGGAGATGCTGGAATGATTTATAGGAATTTCTTGCCTTGTAAATCAGCCAGCAGGACGTTTTTCCCCTCCCTTATTACTATTCCACAGAAGCGAGCAAAGATGAGGAGCCATAAAGCTGTCGCCGGTTGTTTCAACCAGCTGGGGATGCCAGACAGAAAATATTTTGGGTTTTGCAGGAGCTGGAGAAGTGGAAAGGAAGAGAGAAGGGGAGGCAGATGGAAAAGCCATCACCGTGATATCAAAGGACCACTGGATCATCCGCACTTGGCATCTCATCTTTCCCGTGGCTCATCTTGGAAAACAGGGATGTAAAGCACCAGGCACATGTGGGGCTTATTTTAAGCTACATGATTGCCAAAAATATCCAAGAGCTCAAAATTTTAGGGTTCTCGTGGTGCAGGGATATTTCTTCTGGAGCCAGCAGCAACGAGCTCCTCACATCCGTTCCTCAAGCATCCCCAGTTCATTCCTCAAGCATCCACTTTTGATCTTTGAATATCCCACATTTGATCCTTGAATATCCCACTTTTGATCTTTGAATATCCCACATTTGATCCTTGAATATCCCATATTTGGTCCTTGAATATCCCAGTTTTGATCCTTGAATATCCCACATTTGGTCATTCAATATCACACATTTGATCCTTGAATATCCCAAATTTGATCCTTGAATATCCCACTTTTGATCCTTGAATATCCCATATTTGATCCTTGAATATCTCACTTTTGATCCTTGAATATCCGAAATTCAGTCCTTGAATATCCTAAATTTGATCCTTGAGTATCCCAAATTTGGTCCTTGAATATCCCACTTTTGATCCTTGAAGATCCCACATTTGATCCTTGAATATCCCAAATTCAGTCCTTGAATATCCCAAATTCAGTCCTTGAATATCCTACATTTGGTCCTTGAATATCCCACATTCACTCCTTGGGCATCCCTCATTTATCTTCCCCAATTTGCTGCCAATTGCCAAAGCAATTCCTCCACTGGTTTTGGAATCTCACTTTTAAACTCCAGGGAAAGTATCCAGGCCCAGATTTTTCCTTCACAAAAGCAAAAGCTGCTTCTTCCCTGGAGAGTTTTTTTCCAGAGGTTAATTATCATCAATTATTATGCCTGGTTAAAAAAATACATTTCCCATTTGGATTGGCCACTTCATCACCCAGCCGTGGGAGCTTGTTGGAATTTTTTTTTGGTGATAAATTAAAATTCTCTCGCACTCGATCTCGTAGCTCTTTTCCCCAGGAAAAAAAAAAAAAAGAAAGAAAAAAAAAAAAAGGCGTTTTTCTGTTGCAACAGGTCATTACTGAGTGATTTTTTTTTTTGGTCAGGTCTCATCCCACAAACCCCGAGCCCCCAGATCTCCAGGACCAGAGTGCCTGGCTGAATCCCTAGTGAGAAGTTTGGGTACCAGCTCACTTCTTCCCACCCTGGGCTGCAGCTGGAAGGGAGGTCCAGACCCCAAAACCAGGAAATCCTCCTTCAAACACGTTTTCCCATCCCTATCCCAATCCAGATTGCTGGAAAACCTCCCTGAAATTAAACCCCCTCCACTAAAATTCCCCCAAATTCTGGGGGTTGTGCCATTTCCATGCCCCAGGCTGGAGCGTGGGCACCTCGGGGAGATTTTTTTGCCCCTGTGAAGTCAGTGTTGTAAATATATAATTGCCACAAACTCACTGGCACTTACTCCATGGATGGGTCCTTCCCAAAAGAGACGAGCACTCAGAGCAGGTTTGATAAAATATTAAACATTTGGCAAGAGCAGCGACACACATAACCAGCAATATTTACATTTTTACATAACGGGCTTCAGGAGAAAACAAATTACATAAAATATAGAGGTTTAGTCTCCATCATTTCACTGCTCCTCCATAAATAATTCAATTCTCTTTCCAAGATTGTGTTATTGCTCGTGTCGGATTTCTCTAAGAAAAACTGTGACAGGATTCTCTGCAAGATGCAGAAGAGCAAAACTGAGTAAATTATTCAGCGACGGATGTTCAAAGCAAGGCAGGGTTTTGGGACATCTCCTTGGGGCTGAGCCTGGCTTCAGCACTGCAGCAGGCTGGAGGGGCTCAGTGTCCCTTCCAAATTACAGGGAGGCTGTCCAACCCCTCAGGAGTTAAAAGATGCTGCAAAGAAATCCTAAAGACAATTCAGGACTTTTGTAGGCAGGGTTTTTCTCCAAACTGTCCCCGTGGTGCCCACCAGCCCCTCATCCCCCGGCTCAGGCACCACCCTTGGATCTGGCCGTGATGTGCAAAGCAAATCACTCATTAAGATTAGGATTTTTTAGGAGATATTTTAAGGACATGCATATTTTCCTACACCTTTCCAAGCCCTCTCCAGCAGAAAGTTTCAAGGAGTGAGAAGAAAATTCGGCATCAACCAGTGCAGCCTTAAAAGCCACGTGGGGACCATCCACACAGACAGTTGTCTGTCCAAACCCACCAATGCTTGTGCCAAAACTGGGATGAAATTAAAGAATTCCCCACATTTTAACTGTTTAGCTCATGGAAGATTTCTGCATAACTTGATTTTCCCTCCATTTTTGGAACTTCACTCAGAGGACAACTCCTCCTTTTACCTGTGCACATGATTTTCCTGGGAATAATAAGATTTACAACACCAAGAACACAGTGTTATTTTTGAAGCCAGCGTGCATTTTAAACAATCTCAGACACACAAACAAGCATGTAATTTCACAAGAACTAATAGATAAATACATGGGAGAATGTAATTAAGGGGTTTATCAATAATCCATAGGGACAAGGAGGATGTATTAAGAATTAGTGATCAGTGCCAGCATGGCTCTATATTCCCAGAGGTTTTCCTATGCAAGATTAAATAAGATTAGGTTTATTTCTTGTGAGAGATTGATGCATTGATAATAAAGAAAGCTGAAGCCAAAACAAAGGATTTTTCCCCATCAGTGGGGGGAAATCTACCAAGCAGCCTGGATTGAGTGGAAAAACATCTAAAAAAATGGGATTTTTCCCTTCCCCACACTGGCTGAGGGGGTTTGGTGCTGGTTTGTTGAGCCAGGAAAGCCTTTTGGGGTCCTTCCAGAGGGCAAGTGGTGGATAAATGGCAGGTTATATATATTTTGATTAGAAAATCCCTGCTGCCAACTTACTGCTCTTAAATGTTTAATTTCAAGGCATAATAAGTCCTCGGCTGGTTTTTGCTGCTCCTTCAGGCTCTCCTGTGCAAAGTTACTGAAAGCAGCTGACTGACTGATCCTTTCCCAAGCATTCCCAGGGATAAATAAAAAAGAGAAGGCTCTGGATGTTTCAAGTGACTTACCTCCAGCACTTGGGCAAGCTTTGGAGTCTGTGTTCCAGAGGCAATATCAGCTGATTGAGATGGAGATGGCCTGGAGGGACACCCACGGGGGGAAACAAAAATTAGAAGTAATGGTAAAAATGGTAAAAAATATAAAAATAGTAAAAATTTAAAATATTAAAATTATTTAAATTGTTACAATTATTAAAATCGATACAATTATAGAAATATTAAAACGCAATATCAAAATATGTACTCTAAATATAAAATATTAAAATATTACAATTATAAATATTATTTTAAGCTACAAAGAAGATTAAATTATAAATAATTGTTATATTACACCCTGTGCAAATACTGCACAAACAGAACCAGGGCTGGTGAATAGGCTGAGCCCCCTCCAATTGATGTTCCCCCTGGATACCTGCAGCACCTGACAATTGGCAAGCACAACGTGGAGGGGCTGATCCTGCCCGTTTACATTTTTGACTCCACCTGAGTTGTTTCTGCACCCTGGCTGGGCTCTGGTGCTCGTTGCCCATCCTCTCTTGGGTTCAGCCCACGGTGGGAGTTGCACCTTCACCTGCAGCATCCTCAGCGAGCCATGCCAGCCCCAGCCTGGCTTCCCAGGAGCTGGTGAAGGGAGAAGCAGAGAGATGGTCACAACTCTTTAAAGATGCAAATTGAGAAGCAGCCATCATAACAAGAGAGCTCTGCTAATTCTCTTACAAGTATGCAGATTTCGATGCTGACTTTTCCTAGGCTTATTTGTTTTATTTAGCAATAAATTTAATACCAGCTCCCTGAAGCAAAGAGACAGATGGACTATAAACTTTGAATTTTGAGTAGTTTTACTTTCTAAGGTTCATGTAATCTTTGATGTCTTCTGAAATTACATCTTGGAAAGTTTGCAGGGATTGAATTCTGCTTTTTTACAGCCCTCAAAGCTATTTGATTAGCCTCCTTTTAATTTTTTTTTTTCTTGTACAGGTTACCTGAAGGATCTTAAATACCATCTCGGTGATTCATATCCTTGGCTGCCAGAGCTGTCTCAGGGAGTTGCCAGTGGACCTGAGAAAACCAAAGCACTGCATAATATCTCCTCTGCAGGCAAAGGAAAGCAAAATAAGTTTTATGCATCCTTTGGGATGGAAAACTTCTGAGATCTGAGACCAAAACCCCTGGGCTGAGATAAAAGGGTGGCCTTGCAGAGCACAGGGCAGCTGGGTGGGGTTTTGGGAGGACCACAAAGTCACAGTGCAGAGGAAGGATTCATCTCTTTCTTTTTTTTCCTTTTTTTCTTTTTTTTTTTTTTTTCCATCCACCAGCGATGAAAAAATCAGGTTGGAGATGAGGAGAAATGGGAGATAGGTGCAGCCTGGGAAGCCCCAGGGAGGAGGGTGCTCTCCACCCTTCAGCTGCCCACAGGTGTCGGGTGAAGCCATGAGCTGATTGAACACCATGAAGGTCAGATACACAAGAACAACCTTTTTACCAACAACCCTGAGCTGTGTGAAAATTTAAAATTTAATCTGGGGGTGTAAAAAAACATCCCCAAAAAACATCCCCTGTGCTCAGGAGTCAGGGAGAGGTGAAGTTAAGGCTAACACTGTGACTTTTGTAGTTAACTGCTTCAACCTAGCAGAGCTCAGCCCAGCCGGGTCCCATCACGACTCACTTCCCTACCATCACACACAAATAGGGGAGGAAATTAATTTTTTTTAAAAAATAAATAAATAACAACAAAAAACTCACATGATTTCCAAGCTGCAGCCCAGGAAACAGCAGGAAAAAAATCGATATGTGTCAAATGAAAAAAGATGAGAACAGAGGTGTTGCAAGGAGCCAATAAAACCTGAATGAAAACTGCAAACAGGCTTGACTGCCAAAAAATCCACCTGCCTGAAAGTCCTGGGGGTCTCAGCCATAAATTTGGGCCATTTCAGCAGTTTTGGTCACTTTCAGTCACCCAGCATCCCAGCCTGGGCAGACGTTGCCATTGCTCAACCCTCTCCAGTTCTGAGACATTATTGGCTGCTCAATTGCAGTGGAATGAAAATGGATGGTTATTATGGGACATTAAAGTCTCATGAGTGGCCAGTGATTGATGTCAATGTGAAGAAAACCAAAAGAACTAACGATGATGAGCCACTTAAAATGAAGTGGTGTGGGTTTCCTTATCAATGGCTCCTTGGTTTCTCACCTGGAACTCTTGGGTGGGAAGGAAGAGGAGGTTGGCACAGGTAAAGGAGCAAGGATTCCAAAGAGATGATGCAAGGAGGAGCACACAGATACTCTATAAAGGTAAGATTGGTGGGAAATAGCATTTCTTGGGGAAATGGGTGGGAAATAGAAGTTTGTTGGAAAAACATTTGACTGTGGGCTTTAGAGCCTTTGGGAATGCCATTAGAAAAGCAAATTTTAATTGTTACCATCTCCCCAGAGCCTGTTCTTGTCTTTCTTTCTCCCCTCAATTTTCTTATTTTCCATGGAATCTTTACCTCCTTCCTTTAGCTTTGCCTCCTCCATCCCTTGCAGAACTCACAGAGGTCTCCACAGCCAAATTCCATCTCTCAGGCACTTTCTCTCCTCCTTCCTCTCCTTGGCTGGAACAGATTTTGCCACAATGTCATCCCATGTGGGCACAATGACATTAAAACATCCCCAGGAGACAACTACAGGAGCTTTCTTTTTGTAGGGTTTTTAGGGACATTGCAGCAGTTGCTTGAACTTCCGAGAACCAAGTATCAAAACCCTTATTTGCACCAATCTATACATTTACTGGACTGAAATAAACTTGCATTTACTATAACAAGTCACCAAACCCAAAGAATTACCAACTTCCTCCCACTTGGGAGTGATGTGAGCCATAAGAGGAACCACAAGAGGTGTGATGACAGGGACACCCTCTTCTCCATCCACCTTCTCCAAGTGCTTCTGGACTGAGGTCAGCCTCGTCCCCAGTGGGAAATATTTTCTCTCCTCCCACCAACCAGGGCCTTTTAGAGGCATTTCCACTTGCTGGGATGGGATTTTATTTTTTTTTTCCTTTTGAACAGTGACTTCATATTCCATTTTATCATTTTTTTAATGTTGCAGGATTTATTCTGTTTGAAGTCTTACATCCTCATTTCCTGTCAGGATGATTAAAATTGATTTCCGCCATCAGCTAGAAAAAGATAATCTGAAGTGGGTTCCTGTGAGAGAGAGCTCTATCCCCACTGGAGACATTACTAACCCTCTCCTATTATTTTAACTTTCTTTTTTGGGGGGGTGTCTCTTTGGAAAAGGACAGCTCAGTGCTTCTCAGCCGTGTGTGTCCCCCAGGTAAGTTGGGAAGAACAATTTAACCTCCTTTTTCCCATCACAGAGAGTGGACTGAGGGATTTAAATAGCTCTTGTTTACCACTGCCACCCTCCTGGCAGTATTTTTAGAGAGGAAATTGGATCCCCCTGGTGCCTTTGCTTTGCTGTCTCGAGCTCCACATCCTCTGACCCCACACCTGCACCTGTCCCAGTTTGTATCTGGGCGAGCTGAAATGGGATGGGTTTTTCCCCAGCATTAAGCCGGGGGGCTCCTGGTGCACTCAGAGACTTTGCAGGAGGAGGAAGGAGGGATTTGGCCTGGAAAACCAGCCCAAATTTGGGTTGGCAAGCTGTAAAACATCTGGCCAACAAAGAAAACATGGAAAAAATGAGTCCAGAGGGCAAGTGGCACTCAGGGATACAGCGGTTCAAAGCTTTACCCACCTCTTAAATCAACTAAACCTGGAATATTCTAAATAAAAAATCTATTAAAATGAATTTTTAAATCAATTCAGTACATTTTTATATTTGATCAAATAAATTTTAAAATTAACAGAATCAACTAAACACTGGATATCCTGAATAATCTCCAAAATATCCCTAAAATATAAATAGCATCTTTCCAGGCTGAAGGATCTTGGGGCCTCATGACCACGCTGGTTTGCAGCAAAACCCCATAAGCAAATTTATGCAAATGAGAGGGAACTGGTGGTTCCTATCATACAAAGGACAAAATAACACACAGGTACTGAGAGTCTTTTCCCCAACCACCAACTCCAGACTCCCAACCACGAGGAATCCCCCCAAAAAAGGGGGGATCCAACAGGTCCCCATCCCAAGGCTCAAGCACCCTTACAAGAGAGTAATTTAACGCCATTCCCAGCTTAAGCTCCATATCTGCCGGGCGTGAAATTAGTTCCAGCAAGCTGCAAATTTGCCACTAATAAAAATATTTAGCAATTCGCTAGTCTTTAAATCAGGAGCAGAATATTTTCTTCCCTGCATCAACGCCTGTTTCTTTTTAATTCTAATATTGGAGTGCCGGGGAGCTCCAGCCGTAACACTGGAGTTCTCACGACTGTGCAAGCAGTTTTAAATCAGCTCCCTCGGCGCTTCCAACCCCACCACCCAGACTTTGATCATTTATTGTCACTTGATCCGAGGCCACGTTGGTTATTTTGGCCACCAGGATGAGCTGGCCGTGGTGGGTTTGCAGGTTTTAAGCCAAAAGAGGCCATTTTGACCCAAAGCCGCCCTGTCTCCAGGGGCTGCTCCGCTCACAAAAGAGCTTTGATCCATGTGATCCTACCTTGGAGGAAGGTGACCTCTCCATCCTCCTGTGCCAAGCACTTAATTAGCCTCAGCACTAATTGTGTCTCTCTGCCAAGCCCATTTCATCCAATGCCAGCCTCAGGATCTTTGTCACGCCTTTGTCAAGAAATGCCACAATTCCCTGATTTCTTCCTTGGGAAAAACTATCTGCAGTGATGGCACAGCCTCCAAATCATTCCTTTTCCTTGGCAGGACAGCAGCTCCCATCCGCTGGAGAGCGCTGAATTATTTGTGCCCAAATAAATCCTCTGAATTGGGTTTTCTGGGCCACGGGCACCCAACAGCATCAGTATCACTCCGCTTCTCCTAATTTAAAGCAGATTATTGCTTTAAATGGCTCTATGATACCCATATTACAGATACCAAACAAACTGGAGCTGGAATTGATCATCACCACATCATCTGTCATCCCTTTGACGTGTCCTGTCCCCAGCACAAGGGTCTGGGTGCAAACACCACATGGTGCAAATCAAAAGTCTTGGAGAAACCCGAATGTGTGACACCAGCAAACATCCCTACACCAACAGCTATCCTGGAAAAACCACCACAGGTATGAAGCTTCTCCCAGAGTCATGCAAACAACACAAAAATCCTCAATATTTGCTGCTCTCCCATGTGTTTTAATTCACCTTTTATACCCAGCATTGCCTTTCTCCCACTTTCTGTTGCTTCTTTTTTTCCAGCTGCAATGCAACTCTGACACAACCAATAAACGGGACCAAATCCCAGCAGGTAAAATCTGGAAGGAAAAGTTATTTTAGGCCAGCAATAAATGATTCTTAGCAATAAAATCAGACCTTTGCATTCAGCTGGTGGGCTGGTGGAGCAGTTTGCAAGGCAAATCCCCAGCAAGGCATTCCTGATGCTGGGAGGGGGCTGAGATGCAGAAGGGAGATGGGTTTAGGGTGATGAGCTTTGCTGCAGATGGGCTGAAGAAATTTCTGGTGAAGGTTGTGCTTGGAAACATCACACCAATGGGATTGGTTTTCCCAGTTTCCCTCATCTGTGGGTTGACCATTTGCCTTCATTGTGCTCTGAGAAACCTGCAGCCCTGCTGTGAGACCATGTGGGCTGGGCAAATCAATATTATTAAACATCATGTATTATATGTAATACATTATATATAACATGAAATATGAAATATGAAATATGAAATATGAAATATGAAATATGAAGTGTGAAATATAACATATAACATATAACATATAACATATAACATATAACGTATAAAATGAAATATATATAATATATGACATATAGTATATTATTGTATTATATTTATATTATATATTATACTATGTACATTACATAATATATAATATATTAAATATAATACATAATATATTACATATAATATATTTTATAATATCTTCTATATATTATTTTTATTATGTATTATATATTGTATTATACTATATGTTATATATTATATTATATTATATTATATTATATTATATTATATTATATTATATTATATTATATTATATTATATGGTTTTATATGGTATTATATGGTATTATATATAATATATTTTATAATATTATATATTATGTATTATATATAATATATTATTAAATATTGAATGCATTTAATATTAAAGGGATAAATATATCAGTATTTTGGAGGGTGTTTGGCTGCATTTCAACTCATTTCAACTCCAGATCTTGTGCTTGAGTTACCATCAGCCCTACTGCATTGGTGGGGTTAAAACCAACCATCAGCAAGGCTCAGAGCTGGCCACTGGATGCTGATAAATTGCATTTGTCCTTCAGCTTCTGGGCAGATATCTGGGATGTGGTGTGTTCCACCAGCAGGATCAACAGCTGGGTGACTCAAGCTCTCTGCCTCAGTCTCTTGAACTGGTTTAACATTGCTGCTCTTGAAACTGCCAGCCAGCACCAAGACATGGAGAAGAGCAATAAAAACCTAATAAATATGGGAAGAGGTTAACGAGGCTGTTGGATAAGAGGTACAAGGGAAAACGAAGCCAAGGAAAAGCCTTATTGGGTGATGAATAAAACTTGTCACTTCCAGATGAAAAGCCAAAGCATGCAAAAGAATGGCAGAAGGAGAAATCTCCAGCCAAAAACAGGGTTATGAAGAAGAAATTTGGGGATTTAGAAACTACAAAAATGCAAAGAAACAGCAAAACAGAGCAGAGCAAAGGGAGATTCCCAACCAACAGGAGCAAACATTTAATTTCTCACGGCCTGCAGGAGCAGGAAGCAGAGGGAGCAGAGGAGGAGGAGTGGGAAGGGGACGCAGAGATGGACACGAGCACGGCGGGGCTGCAGGAGAGGGGAAAGCCTGTGCTGGGGCTAACCGGAGCGCTCGGTGCCGTGCTCGGGTGTCAGAGGAAAGGCAGGGGAAAGGCAGCTCGGTGCTGCACGGGGTAATGAACCGCTGGTTTATTCCTGCCCTCGAGAGAGGAGGCAGAAAACGCCCACTCAGGTGGCATTTTGTGCAGCCAAAGTACTGCAGACTTGAAGCGGCTGAGACAGAAAATATCAATGTTTAGGGTTTTTGGGTTAACTGAGCCCAGAGTGCCTGGGGTTGGAACAGGATCTTCCTTAAAGTCCTTTCCAGCCCAAACCATGATGTAATTCCGAGATTGTGTGATAAAGTCACTGATCAAACCACACCGCCCTCGATCTGATGGGTAAGATGTGATGGTGAGGAGACAGGATTTATAAACAGGCTGGAATATTTATTTTAAATGGAAATTCCTCTTGTCTTGATGTTAGAAGATGCTTACAGCATCGACAAACCTCCCTAGCTTGGCTTGGCTGTCCCAGAGCCCCAGCACGGCTGCTCCAAAACCCGTGTCAGCGTTACTGCATTAACGAAATCTGCCTGATTTTGACCCTGAATACAACTGAGGGCGTGCACTGCTCAGTTTTTAGGGTTTTGGGGTGAAAGTGTGTTCAGAAGTGCTCCCTGCAGCGGGGAGGGCAGGAGCTGGGTGGCGCCGGCCGAGGCGAGGGGGCACCGGGAGGGGAGCGGATGGAAATTCCCGTTCCACCGGGAGCAGCCGGAGCGCTGGGACGGGGAGCGGCTGGAGCGGGATCCTGGGATCCCGGGATCCCATGGGGCCAGGAGAGACGGGGATCAATAGGGACCGGGTCTGTAGGGCTGGGGATCAATAGGGACCGGGTGTGTAGGGCTGGGGATCAATAGGGACTGGGGCCGGAGTGGGGCTGGGATCGGGACCGGGACCAGGACCCGGATCGGTATCAGGATGGGGATCGGGATTGGGGCTGGGATCGGGGCCGGGATCGGGATCGGGATCGGGGACTCGACCCCGCCCCGGGCGCGCCCCCGCCTCCGGCGGCGCGCACAAAGCCCCGCCCACCCCTCCACCCTCAGCCAATGGGAAGCGCAGAGCGAGCTCCAGGCGGGGCAGGGAAAGCGGGGTCCGCGCCCGCTCCCTCCTCCCCTTAGCCAATAGACAGCGCGGGCGGCGCTGCGGGCAGCGCTGATTGGTCGCGGCGGCGCGGTTGCTAGGCAGAAGCGGCGGCGCGGGGCGGCATGGCGGGCGCGCTGGGCGTGGGGCCGGGGGTGCTGGCGCTGCTGCTGCTCTGGGCCGTGGCGCTGCTGCTCGTGACGGCGCTGGGCCGCGCCGGCCGCGCCCGGTGAGCGGGGACACGGGGCGGGAGCGGCCCGGGGAGCGGGGACACGGGGCGGGAGCGGCCCGGGGAGCGGGGACACGGGGCGGGAGCGGCCCGGTGAGCGGGGACACGGGGCGGGAGCGGCCCGGTGAGCGGGGACACGGGGCGGGAGCGGCCCGGGGAGCGGGGGGACATGGGGCGGGAGCGGCCCGGGGAGCGGGGACACGGGGCGGGAGCGGCCCGGTGAGCGGGGACACGGGGCGGGAGCGGCCCGGTGAGCGGGGACACGGGGCGGGAGCGGCCCGGGGAGCGGGGGGACATGGGGCGGGAGCGGCCCGGTGAGCGGGGACACGGGGCGGGAGCGGCCCGGGGAGCGGGGACACGGGGCGGGAGCGGCCCGGGGAGCGGGGACACGGGGCGGGAGCGGCCCGGGGAGCGGGGACACGGGGCGGGAGCGGCCCGGGGAGCGCGGGGCTCGGGCCCGCGGAGCTGAGCTCGCCCCGCTCCCGCCGCAGGCTCGGCGCGGTGCCCGTGGCGCTCGGAGCCGCCGCGCTGACGGCCGCGCTGCTGCTGTTCCCCCGGGAGAGCGAGAGCCCGGCCCCCGCCGGCGCCGAGGAGGTGAGCCCGGGCGGGGCGGCAGCGGCGGCGCCGGGACGGGCCCTGAGCGCCCGCGGCCCGGCCTTCTCCGTGGGCACGGCCCCAGGCTGGATCCTCACCCGGGGATGGGCCCTGGGGATGGATCCGCACAATGGGGATGGGCTGCAGGATGCCCTGGGGATGGATTCTCACCCCAAGGATGCCCTGGAAATGGATCCTCACCCGGGGATGGGCTGCAGGATGCCCTGGGAATGGTTCCTCACCCCGGGATGGGCCCTGGGAATGGATCCTCACCCGGGGATGGGCTGCAGGATGCCCTGGGGGTGGTTCCTCACCCCAGGATGGGCTGCAGGATGCCCTGGGGATGGATCCTCACCCCAAGGATGCCCTGGAAATGGATCCTCACCCCGGGATGGGCTGCAGGATGCCCTGGGAATGGATCCTCACCCCAGGAATGCCCTGGGAATAGTTCCTCACCCCAGGAATGCCCTGGGAATGGTTCCTCACCCCAGGATGGGCTGCAGGATGCTCTGGGAATGGATCCTCACCCCAAGGATGCCCTGGAAATGGATCCTCACCCCGGGATGGGCTGCAGGATGCCCTGGGGCCCCAGGAATGGGCTTTCAGCTCAGAGCAAGCCCCGGTGCCATCCCCGTGCCCCGGAGATTGCCCCGTGCTGCCGTTGTGCTCTCCCACTGGCCCAGGCTGTGTGGCTGGTGGAGCTGGGAACTGTTGATTTCTGTGACTAAATTGCAGATTCACACACTGCTCACCTGGCCCGGGGCTTTGGCTCCCCTCCTCCCCTCCCCAGGGGTTGCCCTCCTGCCTTGGTCCCTCCCGGCTCCAGCAGCCTCTGCTCCCTCTGCCATTCCCTTTCCTCCTCCTTCTCCTTCCAGTTCTGCAGCCTTCCAGTGTTCCTCAGCTCTGATTCCTGATTAAAGCCCAAAGCTCTTCAGCTCTCTTGCAGGTTCTTGCCCTGCTTGAGCACAAAGCCCTCTGCCATGTCAGGCCCAGGGAGCTCCCCAGTTTTTGGATCAGGCTGTCTGAGCTGCACCTTGAGCTCTCCCAGAGCTCTTTGGGCTTTGAGTACACAAAGTTTTGTGGCCTTTCAGGTGCTGTTTCCTCTGTTCTATTATTAATGCCTGTTAATTATTGCTTTTCTGGTTCTTGTTCTGTGTAAATCCCTACTAAAAGACACTTGTAATGTTCTTTTCTTCTCTCTGTGTCACATCTGACCCGCTCCTGTGAAGGTTAGGAGGGAGATGAAGGGCAGCCCAGTGAGTGTTTGTTGCCTGGGAGGCAAATGGAATTGGAAAGCTTATTTTTTTACAGCTCTTCAATTGGACTGGACCTGCCCTGCCTATCAATAATACATGACCTGGGCTTTCTGCACCAAAACTCTGCTAATTGGCTAATTAAAAAGTGAAACGTGCAGAAGGAGCCGGCGCTTGGCTCACCAGAGACTCTCTGCAGGAGCACCAGGGCTGAGCTAATGCCATGGATGCAGCTGAGCTGGGGCTGAGCAGAGCTCTGGGGGGTCTGGGGAGCAGAGAGGGGATTTCATAAACAGCTCCTCGCCGTGGGCTTCTCTTTGTCTTGCCTAGCCACCACAGCTTTTTCTTTAATTGTTATTTTTCTCTTTTCTCGCTGTCTCCCTTCTAAAAGGGAATCAGGGCTGGAGGTTTGTGGCTGGGGAGAACTGCTTCAGGGCTTGACTGCTGCCTCCTCCCTGTGCTCAGAGCTGTGCTGCTCCACATTAACATTCCCAGCAGCTTTTGCAGGGATTCTTGTTCTCCTTTGTCGCCCACTGTGCATCCCAGGGATGAAAAGCAAGGAGAGAAATCTGGGGGAGCCCCAGAGGTTCCCTTTTCCAGGTTGTGCCGTGCTCCCTCCAGGCTCCTGGGGCAGGTGGGGCTGTGACGTGCTGGGATCTTTGTGTTTCTCCCCCCTGCAGGTTGTGGACACCTTCCTCATAGGCCGCTTCATCCTCCTGGCTGTGATGAGCCTGGTGTTCCTCGGGTGCCTGTTCCTGTTCCTGGTTTACCACCTCATGGAGCCTGTGTATGCCAAGCCACTCCACAGCAGCTAGAGACAGCAATCCTGCAAAGAGGACATCCTGATTGCATGGGAACAAACCTGACAGAGACACCAGGAGGCTGCTCTGGAGGTGACCTTGGTGTTCTGAAAGAGCCAGCGAAGCAAGTGAAGCCTTTGCTTTGTCTTAAAAAGCAAAGTTTGGTCTGAGCATGAGCTCCTTCCTCCCCAGGGGTTCAAGCCTCTGCAGCTACAAAGGTGTGAATATCTGAATGTGAATGTCTGAATGCTGCTCTCATTTATAGAGAGCTGAGATCCAGCACTTGGTGCTGCTCCTCATTCAGTGCCCTGAACTGAGCTGAGATGGTTTCTTATTGTTACCCACAAGAGATGGGTAGAGCAAACAAACAAACAAGTAACAAACAAGAGCAGTTTGTTACTGGTCCTTTTTCACTGTGGTTTAATAAAACTCTTTGAGAAATCCCTGACTCAGGCTTTATTTATTCCACAGAGATGTCACATTTGGCCACACTGTGGTGACAGTGCCCATGAGAGCTGGGGCAGACGTGGGGTTTTGAGAAAAAAACCCAAACAAACATCAGTGTGTGGCTGTGGATTGTTTGGGATGGTCCCCTGGACTGGAAATCAGAGTGGGGAGTGAATGCCAAGTGATCCAGAACAGCAAAAGGAAAGTGAGGAGTGAGGGAGAGGCTGTGTGTGCCCTCCTGGTGCTGAGCAGTCCTGCCAGCCATGGAAAGCCCCCTGGTGACACCTGAGTGTTCCCTGGCTGTCAAGGCCCTCAGGTGGCACTCAGTGATGCCAAAGGCTCACAGTTGCTGCTACCCTAAAACTTCAAACCTTTGCTCAATTCTAGCACAGATCCTGCTGGTCACCTCGTGTCCCTCTTTTCCCCTCCTGGGGGAGAAAACACTCTGTATGTTTTGCAGGAGCAGCAATGGGGTTGAATGCCATTTTGCCCCTATTTTTGGGGGGAAGCAGGGCAGCAGTTTGCTGCAGCAGAGCCTGTGCTGTGCTGAGCTGTGGGCAGCAGTGGCACGAGCTCTCTGCACAGCCACTGCTGCTCTGTGCCCTCCGTGGCAGCAGTTTTTCTTGCATGAAATCTCAAAAAGCTTTGAATTGCAGAAAAAAGGCATTTTTGGTGGCCTGGAGCATCCTGTGACTGTTTCAGGAGGGGAGAAGCCTTTACCCTCCCTGCTGTGTGGGCAGAGGTCCCCACAGGATCCCAGGTCACGGGCTGAGGTGGGCTCTGTTTTGGCTCCTGTTCTCCAGCCCCACAGGGATGGAGCTGCTCACCCTCCATGGCTGAGCAGGCAGCAAGTATTGCAGGGAGGGCAAAGCCCTGAGCAGTGGTCAGGGTCAAAATAGCCAAAAACTTGAGGGCAGAAACTCAGATTTCTTTTTCCCCCATTTTAGAGATTTTTTTTTTTAATTTTGAACTGATGACAGTAAATTAAAGAACCAACTGGCTTTTTCCAGCCCTGTCTGACAGCTGCCAGTCACTAAGCAGGGCTTGCAGGACATGAAAGATTGATAAGGCAGAGCCAGTGGGTGTGGAGGTGATGCTTCCCTGGCAGAAAATGCCCCAGCACCCCGGAGCACTGACTCAGTCAGCTAAAAAATGTAAGTACAGTCCCAAAAAAAGCAGAAAAGAGGCATCTCTGCTTTCCAAACCGCAGCCGTGCTCAATCCCTTCCTGTCCTGAAGCCGAGTGTGTTGAGGAAATGCTGAGCATTTATGCATCACAAGCACATTGGGGTGTCCTGGTGATTTTGATGTCACACCTGAAACAAAATTCATATTTAATTCATTGTGTTAATAACATTCATGAACAGGAGTTTCTCTTCCAGCTCTGTGCCTGCTGTGTTGTTATCCCTGTGGTTGTGGGATGATTTGGGAGCCTCACTGAGGCCAAAGTTTCCCCAGGGCTTCAGTCCAGCAAATGAGAGGGAAACCACAGCAAAAGCAGCTGGGGCTCTAAAAACCCAACCCCAACAGCAGAAATGTGAAACTTCTCCCCATTTTGTGCTGTCATTAAACCCAAATAAGGGCTTTTTCTGTCCCCTTAACTGTTTGTGACTAAGATGAGTCGAAAGGCTGACAGAGCAGCAGTTATTTTGGGGAGAGCAGAAAGCCACACTGCAAGACAGGCACAGTAGCTCCTGCTCGAGGAGGTCATTTCAGCATTTCCCCAAAAACCCCATTAACTGGAGAAAGCCTCATGTGCTCTCACCCCCACTGAGACATTCTGAGCTTCATCCTCATCCTTCACAGCCCTGGGCAGTGGGGAACCACCAGCTGGATGAACTCAGCCCGGGCTCTCTGTGTATTTATTTATTCTGGGGAGTTCTGCTCCTCCCCGCAGAGGGGCTTTCCAAACGGTTCCTGTTTATTTTTGGAACAGGAAAGGCCATGTCAAGGAATTGGTATGAGCCAGAGCTGCTTCCCAACCAGCCCCAAACGGTGATTTTTTGCTTCCATCCACATCCCAGAGCTCCAGCTCCTGGAGATAATCCCTTCTAGCACATCTGCCTCCATCTAGCAGCCTGATCCTTTATTCTGGAATTAACGTGCCACAGGAGGGCAGGTTTGCCTTAAACCCCAAGCTTGCTGTTGCAGGTGAGGATTTTGGGACCTCAGAGGATGTTAAAGCCAAGGATTCCTGCTCCAGCCCAAAGTGATCCAGCCCTCCTCCTGCAGGATCAGAGAACCAGATCTGCCATGTCCCAAGTGCAGGCAGAAAATCAGGCTGAATCTCAGCTCAAGAAAGCTGCTGTGCTAAAAGCCCCCGTGTGTGCCAGGATGAGGGCAGGCTGGCTGCTTTCAGGTCAGGGGGAAAAACAGCCCTTTCTTCTCCCTAAATCTCTGCCTGGCTCGTTAGAAATGAGCAGGGATGCCCCTGCAGCAGGATGTCAGTGCCCAGGCAGTGCCAGGCTCACCAGCCCGAGGGCAGCTGCTCCCTCCTCCCTGAGGAGGGCAGGGAGCAGTGCCAAAGCAGAGATGGAAGGAGCAGGAGTGTCTGCAGGGGAAACTCCTCTCCTTGATTTAAGGTCCTTGAACGACGGCAATTCCTCATGTCTCACGCTGCTCTCTGCTGGCACTTAATTACCCTCACTGGAAAAACTGCCCTCAGATTTCCACCTTGACTTTGCTGACTTCAGCTTCCCTGCTGCTGGATCCTGATTTGCCTTTGGCTGCTAATTAAAAAGCCCTTCAGCCTTTGCCAGCTGCTCCTTGCATAGGTAATTACAGACCGTGCCCCAGCCACCTCCTCACCTTCCCAGCAGGCCAGCAGCATTCCTCCAAAATCTGTGCAGCCTCTTCCCCATCTGCCTCCGGGGGGATGGCACTGCTGTGCTGTGGGACTGTGGGGTCACCTGCAGAAAAACCCAAACACTGCATTTACCAAACCCAAAGAGCCCGTTTGGGGTGGGATTTGTCCCAGCACAAAGGTGGACACTGTCCATGCTCTCAGGGCCCAAGGGGCTCATGGCAGAGGCAAAGCAGCAGCTCCTTATCCAGCAGAGGAGGAACAAGGCAAGTTGTCTTCCACATTCCTCCCAGAGGAGCCCAGCTCCATTTAAACAGTGTTTTTGGCTAAGCCAAACCCAGGGGATCCCCTCTCTGCCTTCCTACTCACCCTTCAATTCCAAAACTTAGTAAGATCTGGAGTTTTCTTTGGCATTTGGCTCCATTTTTTTTTAAGTTTAAAACTGCCATGGGCTGTGTGCCCTTTCTCCTCACTCCTGGCAGTGGAGCCAAGGCTGTTCAGACTTTCCAAACACAAGTGGGACACGGCCCAGGCCTAAATTTGTCCCGGAAAAATTGTAAGCAGCTGAAAGAACAAGCAGGAGGGGGGAAAGGCAAAAAAAAAAAAAAAGGAAGAAAGGGGAGGTTGGGGGAAATCCCCAAACCAACTCGCTGTTGCAATAAGCCCTGATGTGTGTCAGGACTTACAAGATTTTTTCCCTGAAGGGTATTTGGAGGCCCCCTCCCCAGGAGGATGGCCATTAGGTCACAGAGCAGTGTCAAAGCTGCATCTCACGGGCACTGATGGGCCATGCTCAGCCCAGCTCGTGGGTCTCTGCCAGCAGCAAGCTCCTTGTGAGTGTGCCACGAGCCTGGGGACGCTGCAGGGCCACCCCAAGGCTCTGCTGGGGACAGACCCTGTTGTGACACCTCTCCCTATGGCTCCATCAGGGTGCAGCCCAATGGGGTTGATGTTTTCCTGGGGAAAAGGGCAATTGTGGATTTTATTTTTCTCTGCCTGCTCTTTTTTCCCTGCTTTTTTCCCCGAGGCCCATTGAGCACCACCAGTCCGAGTGGAGGGGATTGAAGGCCATCACTGCTTGGCCACCTCACAGCTGCAGCTGCCACTCCCAGCTGCCTGATCCCTGTGCCACTCCATCACCCTCAGGGGTTTGCAGGGAGCTGGTCCAACTGCCTAGCAAGTTCCCTCCTTTTTTTTCCCCCACCCTTTTTTCCACTTTGCTGATTAAATCAGCACTTAATAAAATCACATCAGGGCCAGGTGTTTTCTCCTCGGGTCAAGACTCAAGGAGGTGAAGTCAATTAGAGCTGCAATTCATCCCAGGCACACACGGAGCCCCCGGCGCCGGGCACTGCTCTGCCCTGGGCAGAGCGCCAGAGCCAGGCGCGATCCCCGCGTGGTGAGGGGATGCAAACACATCCCAGGGGACAGAAAACACCTCCCAGGGGATGCACTCACATCCCAGGGGACAGAAAACACCTCCCAGGGGATGCACTCACATCCCAGGGGATGCAAACACATCCCAGGGGACAGAAAACACCTCCCAGGGGATGCACTCACATCCCAGGGGATGCAAACACATCCCAGGGGACAGAAAACATCCCAGGGGATGCAGTCACATCCCAGGGGATGCAGTCACATCCCAGGGGACAGCAATCACACCCCAGGGGATTGCAATCATATCCCAGGGGACAGAAGACATGGCAGGGGACAGAAAACATCCCAGGGGACAGAAAACATCCCAGGGGATGCACTCACATCCCAGGGGACAGAAGACATGCCAGGGGATGCAGTCACACCCCAGGGGATTGCAATCACATCCCAGGGGACAGAAAACACCTCCCAGGGGATGCACTCACATCCCAGGGGATTACAAACAACCCAGGGGATGCAATCACATCCCAAGGCACTGCAAACTTCCCGGGGGATGCAGTCACATCCCAGGGGACGCAAATACATTCCAGGGGACTGCAAACACATCACAGGGGACAGAAAACATCACAGGGGACAGCAATCACACCCCAGGGGATTGCAATCATATCCCAGTGAAAGCAAGCACACCCCAGAGCACTGCAAACATCCCAGGGGATGCATTCACATCCCAGGGGATGCAATCACATCCCAGGGGACAGAAAACATCCCAGAGGACAGAAAAGATCCCAGGGGACAGAAAACACACCCCAGGGGATTGCAATCATATCCCAGGGGACAGAAAACACATCCCAAGGGACAGAAAACACATCCCAGGGGATGCAGTCACATCCCAGGGGACAGAAAACATCCCAGGGGATGCAGTCACATCCCAGGGGACAGAAAACATCCCAGGGGATGCAGTCACATCCGTGGTTTCCACGCGCCCCCCGGGCTCCGCGCACATCAAAGTCGGGCTCCCCGGCGCGCACAGCTGGCTGCACAGCTGGCCCTGGCTGCACAGCTGGCCCTGGCTGCAGCCAGCTCGCACCCTGGGCACTGCTGAGCCCCGTGGCTGCCCGGGCAGCCCGCGGGGCTGGCGGCCAGCGGCACCCCCGTAACCTCCCGGGCCGCTCCTAGTTAGGAAGCGCTAAGGAAGATCACCAGCTGCCGGCACCGGCCCCAGAGCAGTCAGTGTGTGAACGGTTCACTGTGGTGTGGGGGCTGATGCGTGTTCTTGTGGAGTAAATGGTATGATTCTGGAGTATTAATAATCAGGAAAAACATCGGGTTTAGTCTTTTTTTTGCAGTGGGATGAGTCAAGGAGTAAACCTAGCTTAATTTGGGCTCAGCCCAGGGATGCTCCCTGTGTAGAAGCAGCTTTTTGTTGGTGAGGCAGTGCCTAAAGTGATTTGGCATCATCCTCCCGATCCAGACCCTGGAATACCCAGCAGGGTCTGGATGGGCCAGGCTCACAAACAAGAGCCTGCAGGTGGAGGAAAGCAAGGAGAGGGGTGTGATCGCTGCCCCCAGGCTTGGCCGAGCCTGTCAGGACACGGCACGGAGTGGCCACACGGATTTTCCACGTTTTTATTAATAAAACGGCCGATGGTGCAGAATTGACCCAGCAAACCGCTTGGCCAGCGCCCTTTGACCACTCCTCGCCCTTCCTCCGGGGGAAGCAAAGCCGCGGTGGCAGCGGCCATGCCGTGCCGTGCCGGGCCGGGCCGGGCCGTGCCGGGGCTCCGCCCGCGCTCCCTCCCGGTGCGCCCCAGCCGCTCCTCGCTCCGGCCCCGGGCGGCTCGCAGGGGACGCGTCAGAACTCCTTAAACCTGCGGGAGAGAAGCGAGCGGCTCAGGGAGAGGGCACGGCCCCGCGGCCGGCATGGAGATGGAGATGAGGATGGGAAGGGAAACCAGCCTGCCGGGAAAGCCCAGCCCGGCACCGCCACGAGGAGAAGCAGACGCGAGCAGGAGATGAGCCACCGGTGTGTCTCTGGCCAAAGCTGAAATGCCCCCAAAAATCCTACAGCGTTTGTGCCTCTTCTCTGCAAGCCGCTCCAGAGACACTCCCCAAAGATATGTAAGACCTCAAGACACTGCAGTACTGCCACAACGAGCCAGCTGCTTCCCCCAGCAGAAACCAGCCAGTGTTCGGTGCAAACACGGCTGCTGTCATCCCCTAGGACAGGAGTCACTCCAGCCAGCCCCGGCACAAGAGAGCAGAGCCTGGCAGCCCTCCACCGGCAGCTGGAGAAGGAGATTTGGGCTGCACTTACCGCAGCACGAGGCCCAGACATTGGTCTGTCACCTGCAAACACAAGACATGAGGGACGGAATGGTCGCAGGGGGTCGGGGTCTGGCAGCCCTGCTGCCAGGAGTGGCGGTGGCCCCTTCCTTGAGATGCCACATGGGGATGCAGGTGGCAATCGGAGCCAGTGATTTGGGGATTATTTACACGCTCGCTGCAGTGATTCGCCCAGATTTGATTAGCCAGCCCTGGCTGCGTGTAATCAAGCTCAGTTGCACAGGTGGGCAAAGCCTATAAATTCAGTGGTTTCAAGTGCATTAATCAATGCCAATCAATTGGGCATCTGGGCCAGTATCTGCTAAATCAGCCGGAGACAAGGATGCAGTGCCCAGCCACATCTCCCTCTCCCCGCTTCCTCCCACTTCCCCACCCTCCCACAATCTTAAAATTTGATCTTTTGATTCCCAAATCTTGATCTCGGCCCTAAACGATTGGAGCAGTGGCTATTTCTAGGCTGAGCCTGCAAAGTGAAACTCAGAATCAGAATGGATCAGGCTTGTGTTTGCATTTAATCCTCAGGGCTCAAGTGAAGATACTTACACCGAGCTACTTCCCATCCATCACTGACTCTGTTAGCTGCACACTAGAGCTACAAAGACACAAGGACACCGTGCTTAGCACCCCGAGCGCTTTTTGAGGCGCAGATGGCTAAAATCCCCCAGGCGCTGCCTTGGCGTGAGGTGGCAATGTCTCAGTGGCCAGGGGACATGGGGCGGGCGGGCTGGCGATGCCCGCGTGGAGATGCAGCAGCGACAGCAAGGGGTAACAAACATCCTTCTGCAGCAGCAGTGACAGGCGTGGCACCGCGGGCCACTGCGGGCTGCCAGCTACGTACCCTCTCTGCCTCGCCATGGAGCCACACCAGCCACGGGCCTCCTTGACCACCACGCGAGCCAGGAGCTGCAAGAGCAAGGGTGGAGGGTCGCTGCAAGGCTGGGGGCACTGCAGCCTCCAGCCCTGGCACCAGTTTTGCCTCCAGCAGCAGAGCAATTCTACAGCGCTTCCCAGCAAATGTCATGTGGGCTAAAGCTGTGCAAGAGGTTGCTGGGAAAAGCCAATTGAAAGCAGAGGTTTGGAGCCTGGGGAATAGATTTGTAAAGAATTCTCAAAACTTGATAGATTTGTAAAGAATTCTCAAAACTTGATAGAAAATTTACACAGTCCTGTATATTTGTATGTAAATACTGAGATAGGGTGTGTTGGCTTAGGAAGGTTATGGAATAGAGATGACATTGTTGAGAGAGAGATTGAAGTACAAATAAGGTTTAATAGGTTTCAAAATATGATTTTGAAGAAAGATTAAATATTTTAGAGAATTAGAATTGTGAAAAATGTGTTGTAGTAGGACTATGTGGGGAAGAAATACAGGTGATTAGTGTTAAAAGTAATACTAATATTGTGTAGTAAAAGTTAATAGGTTGAAAAACATTTATAAGGTATTGTAACTAGAAAATAGTTTAGTTTCTGATGGAATAGTGTTGAGTTTTTTGTGACTCACTATTTATTGAGACTGATAATAGAAGAAAATCTTTTAAAACATTTCTCAGTTACCCCATCTCTGTAAAAGTTGAGAAAACTCACAAAGTGGTGCCTGGTGTGAGGAAGGAATAACTCAACTATCTGTTTAAAACACCTCTCAGTCACCCCATCTCTGCAAAAGCTGAGAAAATGAAGTGCTAGTACAGGAAGGGAGCCTGTGACACCCCAGGGCAGAGAAAGGAGTCCTGCCCAGGTGACACCTACCAGACAAGCCAGGACATCAGCTGCTATCAGCATGTAAAACACGTTATTCCAGCCCGTGGGAGAGATGAGCCCGGCCAGCAGCGGCCCCAGCGCAGCACCTGGGGGCACAGGAGCCACGTTAGCCCTGCTCACACCCGAGAGGGGAGCAGCACCCCCAGCACCCCCAGGACACACCAACAGATCCCGTGCCGTCGATGATGGCCGTGACCGTCGAAAGGGCTTTGGCATTTCCTTTGAGAGACTCATGGGTGCCCTGTAAGGATGGAGGGATAAAACGTGAGGAGCAAAAGCAGCTTTGGGTGCACAGCCAGCATTTCCGATGTCCCAGGCAGCAATTTCCATGTGTCAGACCCAGCCATGGACAGGAAGACCAAACTGAAATGCTGCCTGCAGCCAAACCATAGATCACCAACAACAGGCAGAAATTCCCAGGGGAATTCCCACCAAATATTTCCACTCAGAGGGAGATGCAGCAGAGCTGAAACACAGTCATGTGACCAAGGTGAAAAAGCAACAGGAAAAAGCCCTGTGTTTAAGGGAGGGTGTGGAGAGCAACACCAGGTGTGACAGCTCTGCCCTTCTCCACTGGACTTCAGAGGCATGGAAAAGAAAGGTAAAGGGCAAAAATCCCAGCAAAACATCCCTCTGGGAAGGAGGGAACAGGCTCTGGGTGTGCTAGGGCAGCGTGGCGGGGTCTGAGGTGCACCTCTTACCAAATCTGCCGACACCGCTGTCGTGATGAGCGCGTAGGGCCCGTTAACCAGAGCACCACAGATGATCAGCATTGCTGCAGAGGTACCCGGGAAGAGATTCAATCTTTAGGTGCAGGGAGCAGCAGGACATTGGATCCATCATCCCCACCCCACGTGTGGACATTGCTGTCCCACACACCCATCTCCTGTGCATCTCCCCTTTCCCAGGAAGATCCCACCCAGCAGGCAGTGAACACTCATCCAACACCACCCTCCCCCAAATTCAGCCTGGGAGTCTCCAAGAGGAGGAATAAAGGCAGGTGAATTCTCAGTATCTTCCAGCACCACTTCAGTGACAGGACCAAGCTGCACCATAGAGCTCCTTACCTATTGATGTGCCAATGCCATTCTGGCCCACATGGTTATACAGGAACAGCTGGAAAAGAGACACAAGGTGAAATAGTTATGGCTACTCCAGCTGTTTTACCAAGAGTTTTCCTTGCAGCAGTACCCTGGAAATAGGATGGAGAATGTGGGGACCTGAATTACTGCTCGTGCCAAGCACCAGCTGGGATGGGGGGCTGAATGCACCCCTGACCTCTGCATCCCACTGGCATGATGAAATACCTGGCAGCTGGCAAGCAGAGGTGCTGCCACGATTTATGGCCAGTGAGGCTCTGCCAGGTCCCACAGCTGCAGCCAGACATAATTTGCCCCAGTGGTGCTCTCGGGGCCGCGGACGTGACGCAGCCCCTCTGCTTCCCAGCACGTGCCAGCTCCTTCAGGAGAGGCTCCCATCCCAGAGCCAGCCAGGATTGGATTACAGCCAATTAGCCATGCTGTGGAAGCAAAGCCAAATGAGCTCTGTGCAGGTGCCTGGGAAGGATGTCCAGGCCAAGTTCCAGTGGAGCATGAGGCTGTTGGCATGGAGGCTTTTGGGATGAACATCAAAGAGACAAAAGCTGGACCGGCACCCCCAAGGCTTTGAGCACAGTTATGGCAGGATGGAAAAACCTAAGGGTGTTTTTAGTTGTCAAGGTCTCTGCAATCCCTCCCCAGCCCCTAGAGCTGGACATCCTTCCCGGGAACATTGGGCACGTGAATCAATCCCAGCTCTCATCTCAGCCGAGCGCGTGACCAGCCTGTCCCGGGCGCTTGGGAAGAGGAAGGCAGCTGTGACTCAAAGGAGCCGGAGCAGAGCAAACCCTCGTGACAGGTTTTGAGCCCATGTGACAGCTCACCATGGGAGCAGCGACCACCAGCATCACGCAGCACGTGGTGGCTCTGCCGCCAGTGTAGTCAGAGATGAGGCCAGCGAAGATCCCCCCTACAAGAAAGAGTCGCAGGTGTCACTCACACCACCCCAAAGGCAGAGCTCTGCCTGGCTCAGCCCAAAACCAACGTGATGCTCTTTCATCCCCCGTCTTCTGACCAGTATGCCCCCAAGGTTAAACACAGTAATATCAGAGTGAAGAGCTTTGATTTATCCCTTCCACTTCCTCCCTGCAGATGGTTTCTCTGCACTTTCCATGCTGCTCTGGTCTCTTCCACACTTACAAACTGTAAGCAAGCAAGACCTTGCAACTGTGAGCAAGCGAGACCTGAGGAAAGAGGCTGTGATGGTCGGCAAAACAAATGGGTGCCAAAATAAAATGGGCGGGCGTTTGCTGCCTACTGAGTGCTGTGAACACTGAATAAACCTCCTGGGGGAAAGAGATGGTGTTGCCTGTGGGGGGACCAGCCAAGGCTGGTCAAGGCCAGGATTGTCCTTAAATCACCCCAGATCCACCCCCTCCACCCCGGTACGCTGACGAACCTAAAATACCCCCGACATCAAAGAGGGTCGACAGGTCCCCGGCTTCCTTGGCACCGAAATGAGCTGTGGGGGAGAGGAGAGGGGTGAGGAGATGCTTCCCTTGCAAGGCTCACTCCCACCTCGCTGTCCCCAAAACTCACCAACGTTGACAATGTAGAGGGGCAGCCAGTAAAGGAAGGTGTAGCTCACCAGCTTGGCAAAGAGCAGGCACAGGGAGAACTCCACTACGCCCTGGGAGGAGAGGAGGGGACATCAGAGGAGCCTCCTTACCCCAGCCTCCTCTGGACAGTGGGTTTGTCCCATTTTCTGCCCTGTGGATGCTCTGAGCTGCTCTGGCTTTGCTCTTTCCTCCATGCCAGCACTCACAGGTATCCGAAGTGCCCCAAGGAAGCTGATGGCTTCGGGCTCCTCAGCTGGCTCCTTGGTGCTCTTGGAGTGATCCACGCTGCACTGGCCTGAGAGGCTGAGTGGGCCCTCGTTGGAGATGACTGCTTCAGGATCCTTCTCACTGGTGGTCACTCCTCCAGGATCCTCATCAGCGGCCGTCTAAAATCAAGCCAAAAGCAGCAGATGTGGCTCTCGTGGCTGGAGGAGGCTGAAACATTGGCTCTGCTGCTGGGGCATGACCCAGAGGATGCTCCCAGTGGAAGAGCAACAACCATCCCCTGTGACAAGTGAACATTGCTCTAATTCCTGCCGTTACAACCTGCTGACCCAGTTGTTTCACCCAGCCCAGGACGGGCCCCTTGGGAATCGGCGCGACTCACGTGATGCAGAGGAGGATTGCAGTCAACATCCTCAGGATCTGCAGGGAGAAAGAACACCCTGTGAGGAGAGCCTGGAGCAATCCCACTCCACCTGCTCCCCCTGCAGCATCTCACAGGGGCTGGGAACCCGCAGGTCCAGGCTGCATCTCTGGGTACTCTCTTCCCCAGTAAAAACCCAAAAGATTCCCCTGGTATTTCCTAGAAAGGCAGGCTCAGAGAAGTGACTGGTATAGGGGATGAGCCTGCCTGGACAGCCCCAATGATGCTGAGCATCCCCATGGTGGTCAGATCCACATCCCTGCTAGCCACAGGCTGGAAATAAGTATTTGGGATTGTCAAAAATTCTTAGAGATGGGCAAGGTGGATAATTGTATATATTATATTGGTAGTCTGCTGTGCCCCAGATGACAACACTCACACTCCACGAGGAAGAAGAAGCAGATGACGCCCACGATGGTGATGATGATGCCAGGCACCACAAAGGACAGGCCCCAGGCAGAGGAAACCCAGGCACCGGCGATGAGCGACCCTAAGATGTTGCCAACGGAGGTGTGGGAGTTCCAGATGCCCATGATGAAACCTCTCCTGGTGGGGACACAGCCGGGTCAGTGCACTGGGGTGGCTGCCAGGGTCAACAGGGACCGGGACTGGCATGAGACACGTAGGAGAAAAACTCACTTTCCTTTGCCAAACCAGTTTCCAACGCATGCCACGACAGCAGGCCAGCCTGTTGTCTGCACCAGCCCATTGCAGACCTGGCAAGAGATGGGAGCATCACCCAGCAAGCACCGACCACAGCCACGCAGCCCCGCACTCTTCTGGGCTACTGGGCTCGAAAATAGCCACCCCTATCCAAAGCTGTTAAGAAAACACTTGGTTTGATTGTTTTTTCCCTGCTGGGGCAATCCTGGGGCCGTTTGCATCGCTCCCATGGCTAAACTGGGAGTGGCTGGGGTTGCCAAGAGAGACAGGCACGCCCGGCAGTTTCGACGCCCACGCCACGCACAGCCAGGTTTTGCGGGGAGTGGAAACGCTCAGTGCTGCCCTGCTCAGAAACTGGGCCACCCCAACCCCTTGAGGTCACCGAGAAAATGAGACGAGGCCGTGGTGATGAAGCCTGGGCACAACACACCTGCACGACAATGAAGTACCAGAGGACGTGGATGTCCCAGAAGTAGCCGAGGCCGAAAAGGAGGGTGAAGAGCCCGCTCATCACCATTCCCCCCGACAGGTAGTAGCGCAGAGGGAGGCGCTCCCCAAAAATGCCGCTGCGGGGAGAGGGCAGAGCACAGCAGGAGCTGAACGGGTGATGCCAGCAATGGGAGTCACCACACCGAGCCAGCACCCGCATCCTGAGCGGATCCCTGGCTGCTTTCTGCTAGCATGACCCCATCCCAGTGGAAACCAGTTTCCACCAGACTGGTGAGTGGAGGGGAAGGCGCTGGGTACCTGATAAACATCCCGATGGCGTAGGCCACCAGGAAGGCATTATCCAGCGCCCCAAAAAGTTCCTTGTAGTTGTCCCCATCTGGAAAACAAACATTAGGGCCACCTCAGGCTGGCCCCCACCTTGTGTCCCCTCCCCGTGGCTGCTGGCTTGGTCTTGTCCCCCCTTCCCCAAAGCCTGGTCTCCATGGGGGCTTCTGGGGGCATGGCCAGGTGCCATCGGCACTGGGACCTGGTCCTGTCCTGGACTGCACCACCCGCTGCTGCCCTTTGGCCCACGGGCATGGGACAGATCTTCATCACTTAATTACCTCCGGGTGCCTAATGAGCAGCTGGCTCCCTGCCAAACCCCGGCCACAACCTGGTATTAGGGAATGGGGGGAGCCCAACTTGGCTGCCACAAGCGTGGGTTTTGGGGTGCCTGGGGGGCCCCAGCCTTACCAAAGGGGGCCCAGCTGCACCAGGTGGTGCTGTTGGAGTCATTGTGGGGGTTCGGGCCCAAGGCTGAGCAGTTGGGGTGCAGCTGGCTCTGCAGGGAGAGAGAGAGAAGGTGAAATCAAGGAGCTGTCAGCACTCTCCTCCCCATGTGCCCTCTGATGTTCCCTGTCCCACAGCAGGGGTGAGGCTGGAGCTCACCTTGACGATGCTGATGGGCTTTCGGGAGAGGTGGTAGCTGGCGTAGGAGAGGAAGGTCAGTACCAGGGTCAGTCCCCGATAGCTGGGGAGGAAGGAAGCAGAGAGGTCAGGCTTTGTGGGACAGGGATGAGTGGCCTCAGCACCCAACGGGACTCTTCTGCTGGATTGGTGACCCGAACCAGCTCAGCTGAGCTGGTCAGAAAATGTGCAGACCCCTTAAAAAAAGCCCAGGATGTGGCTTAAAAATATCAGCTGAGTTTTATGTGGAACATTAAGCAGTGTTTCCACCTCCTCAAGCAGTTACATCCCACCGAAACACAGGGTGAGCAAGTGCCTTCCTGGTGTCACGAGTGGAAACTGTGCTGATTCATCATCACTGCCAGGGTTAATCAAAGATAAGCTGGAAAAAAAAAAAAGCAGGGGCAATACCAGCTCCCCTTCCTCCACCACAAAGCCATTTTATCCCCTTTGCTTGGATTAAATGCAGGGAAAGGGAGAGTCTGGGCTCAGGAAATGGGGATGCTGCACCCATCAAAGCTAACAGATAAAGCCTGGAGAATCCCAGGTAGGATCTAGCACTCTCTGGAGCAAGATGAGTATCTCTGCAGGAGCTATCCTGCCCTCAGGAAGAGTTTTATGGCAGCACAGAGGATGCAAGTCGTCAGGGGCAGCTGCGGCACACAGACATGTCACGGGGTTGCTCCAAGTTAAAAAAAACAAACAAGCTTTCCTTTGGCGGTTTTGGCCCATTCTGCTCCTCTTTGCAGTTTCACTTCTCCCTGGAGCTGCAGCAGTGACGGGTGTCCTGCTAATCCAGTGCAACTCCCTGCGCAGTGCTGCCAGCTCCAAGGCTGCACTGTGGCTGAGAAACTGCTGCTTCCCACCCCAAAAAATGAACAAACCACCCAAAATCACTGCTAGTGGCTGCAGGGCTATAGAGGCCGCAGTAGGGAAGGGGAAGATAAACTTTGCATGCAACACCCCCTGGGTCAGACACTTGGGTGTTGAGATTTTGCTTTTTACCCTACATGTTCTGGCAGGGAAAATTCCAGCAGATGGAAAAGCAGGGAGGGTGTCTGGCAATGGGCTTCCAAAAAATCCAACTATTACTCGAAATTAAATGGGCAGCAGTCCCATCACCTCATCAAAAGAGAAGGCAGCAGGCAAGGTTTCTGTTTTGGCCACATCCCACTGAATTTTGAGTGTGAGGGCCTGAGACATCTGGAGGCTGGCGGGTGCTGCTGCCCATCTCAAGGTTCCCCCTCCCCGGCCGAGTCCCAAGCCCTGGGCTGCAGTCGGTGTGAGCTGATCCCAGCTGGGTCCAGTGCCTGAAGGCGATGCTGGGCTCTGGGGGAGTGACCCCTCATCCATGTCCCCAGCCCAGGTCTCATCCCAGTCCCCAGAAAAATGGTCTCCAGTCCATGTACTGGTCCCAGTCCACTGGTCTGGGGCCAGCCTCCATCCCAGTGCCAGTCCCTATCCCCAGGGCCAGTCTCTGTGCCCAGTGCTAGCCTCCATCCCAGTGTCAGTCTCTGTGCCCAGGGCCAGTCTCTATCCCAGTTCCACTTCCAGTGGCTGCCAGTCCCCAGTGGAATGCCACCCCCTCCTCCCTAACCCTTGGCTGATCCCTGTGCCGGTTCTGGTGCCCATCCTGGTGCTGGCTCCAGGGTCCAGGGCCACTCTCTGTCCCAGTGCTGGTCCACAGAGGAGTGAGCCCTGTTCCAGAGACCGTCCCTACCGCGGTGCCAACACCCTCCCTGCCCCATCTCAGTCCCTGTGTCCAGGACCAGTCCTGATCCCCCTGTGCAGAGCTGGTCCCACTCCCGGTGCCGGTCCCTGTATCCAGAGCCAGTCCCGATCCTGGTCCCTGTATTCAGGGCCAGTCCCGATCCCGGTCCCTGTGTGCAGGGCCAGTCCCGATCCCGGTGCCGGTCCCTGTACCCAGGGCCAGGCCCAATCCCAGCCCTACATCCAGAGCCAGTCCCGGTGCCGGTCCCCACATGCAGGGCCAGTCCCGCTCCCCGTGCCGGTCCCCGTGGCCAGGGCCAGTCCCGCTCCCGGAGCCGTGCCCCCATCCCGCTCCCCGCTCACCGGCTGTCCCGGGGGAGGGCGCGGAGCAGGCGAACCCCGGGGGCGAGCGCTGCCCTCATGGCGGGCGGCGGCGGCGCTCGGCCGCCCCCGGCTCCTTTTCACCGCCCCCGGGGCCGCCGCTCCCGCCCCGCCGGCCCCGGTCCCGCCCCGGCCCTGCCCGGGCACGGCCCCGGCTCCTCGGCCGCGAGGGGTGAGCGAGGCTGTCCTCGGTGCCTCTGAAACAAACACCGCCTTCACATCGGCTGGAGGGAGGGGACGGCCGCGCTGGGCAGCGGGAGGCGGCGCAGCCCCGAGGGGACCGAGCGGCCCTTTTCGTGTGCCCCCGGGCTCTGTGGGCTTCCCCGGTGCTGTATGTTCCAGCAGAAAAAAAAAAACCAAAAAAACAAAAAAAAAAACAAAAAAAAAAAAACCAAACAAACAAAAAAAAAAAAAAAAAAAAAAAACAAACAAAAAAACCAAACACCACCTGGATTTAACTTTTCCACTCCCATCCCAGCAAGCCCCAGACGGGCTTCACTGCCCTGACGGTGACTGAGCTGCCCCAGACATGGCTCGGGTTACTGCCAGGGATGCCGGGAGTCCTTCTCTCCTCCCCCCCCCTTTCCAAGTATCCCATTTGTCTTGCTCGGGGCAGGCTGAGGATGAGGAGCCACAACAGCTGTATTTATTGCTTTAACTAAGCCCCGAATCAGCCCACAGCCCCTTTGGGGGTCACTCCAGAGAGGTAGGAACAGGGGTCCCCAGGGCCTGAGCAAGTTCCTTGGGGACTTGCCAAGGAACTGCTTGTCCTCAGCTGCCCTAGCACTGAAATCAGTTACAAGAAACCCATTTACAGCTTTAGCCCTTTGCTTCCTTGCCCCCTCACGGGGCAGATCCTGCCCTTTCCAAACCCACTCCACCACCCTGAATTAGGGCTGCAGCACTGACGCAAGCAGCTGTTAATAAACAGCATTAGCCACCGCAGATCCCTCAGTGAATGATTCTCCAGGGGGAACAGAGGAGCAGTCCCTGGCTCTGTGCTACCTCTGGACCGGAGGTGGGTTTGCTTTGTGCCCAATGGGATGGGAACAGGGAAAAGAAATGATCCGGCACGCTCGGCCACCCATCCTTCCTGCCGTGGTTAATATTGGAGAGGGAGGCCAGCAAGGAGTAAATATTAATGAGAGGGTATGGAGTAATCTCTGCCCAGCACCATGTTACCTCACCACAGGCAGTTCTGGGCAAACCCATCTTGCTCCAGTCACTCCTGCAAAGGTCTGAAAATTTTTTTACTAGAAAAATGCTCCTTCCTTTCAGGAGCAAAGTAGAGGCTATGGGAGTGTGGGTCAGGTACAAAGCTGTGGGGGTGTTTCTGGAAGAGAGGCCCTCACACAGAAAAGAAGGGAACAATATATACCTGGCTCTGGAAGGTGATCCAAGTGGCAGGCAGAAGCCCTAGGAAAGGGAAGGGAGCAGGGAAAGGTTAGAAATCCTCCCCTAAGAGATATGACCCCTGCCACCTCATCTCTCCTCCTTTCACACTTCAAATGAGACAAACAATCTTTGAAAGCAGTTTATTCCACAATAATGATTAGTCAATAAGAATATCTAGTCAACAGTCAGCTACTGGAATGCAAGTGCCTGCCATAAACCAACTCCACAGAGCAATTGCTTCCTTCACCTCGACCATCGCCCCGGCCAGCTGCACCCCTGGGGCAGAGTGGGAGAGGCACAGCACAAGCCGGGAGAACAAAGGTGACACCAAGGTGACACCGTCCTGGCAGCTGGCGTGGAGGGGCAGGCAGGACACGGCACAGCCCCGGTGCTGGGACACGGAGCTCCTGGGTCACAGGCGCTTCCCCGAGCGAGCGCAGAGAGCAGCCACGTCCTGGAGAGAGCGCGTGGCTGCGTGGGCACAGCAGGAGATCACCGAGTGCAGCGCCTGGCTGTAGGCTGAGCAGGACAGGGACACAAACACTATCAGGGCATGAGAGTTGCACTTATGGCCCGAAACTGGGCTTGGCTCTAGCCTTTCACCAGAGCAGAAAGGCAGTGATTGGGGTTTAAGGGAAATCGACATGCTTGCAGTTTTCCACACACCCATTTGCACACTCTGCACACCAATCAGTACACAAGCCAAAGATTATTTTATGAACCCAAATGTCTCTATTTTCCCTTCCAGATAACTCCCAGTTGCCCAGTCAGGTATTTTCCCAAGCTGTGCTCAAGGTCAGTGCACTCCATCACCTAAGGAAAGCCATTTCCATATCTTTATGCATCCTCCTAGCAGAAGATTCAGCATTTAAGGCAAGGGGCTTTGTGTCCCTAATGAGATGCTTTACAGCATTTTCCTCGTGGCTGTGTCCATAGCTACATGTGGCTGTGTTACAGCTGTGTAATTTAAAATATTGTAGGGGCTGGTGCTTTACTGAGGATGCCACTACACTCCCTAAGGGACAGAGGTTGGGTCAAGCACCAGAGCCCCTGACTTGCCCTCTCCAGAGCACATTTGGAGGAGCATCTCTGCACAGCAGCCCAGGAGCATGGAAACACCTATCCTCGTTTTTGTTCTTCCTGTATAATCAGGCCCAGGTGTCTCCTCTCTGAAAGCAGGAGCTCCTACCTTTGTGATTTTTGTAGAAGACGCAGTTATTGGCACAGGTGTCCGGGTGGGAATCCCAGAAATCAGACCCACAGGAACACAGTGGGGGCAAGTCAATGTTACAGAGTTTGACTTTCTCCCTCATCTGGGCTCTCAGAGCTTCAACATACCTGCAAGGGATCAAACATTCACCGCTGGCAGTGACACCTGTGACACCTCTGCACAGGAGCACAGACTGCCTGTACCTCCTGTGCTCCTTATCCCGCTGCTGTCTGTCCCTCACTCTCCTCTCCTCCAGCTGGAGCTGGGCCAGGGCTTCCCAGGTTGCCTCTCCTGGGGAGGGCTCTCTCTGCTCAGCCATGTCTTGCATCCTCTGCTCCTCTGCCCGGCGCTGATTCTCCTTCTGCCTCTTAATCCTGCAGGGACACACGTGCTCAGAGAAGGAGTTTTCCATCCCAATTTCCATTCCTGGCTCTGAGGTGAGGGCACAGGAATCTGGGTGATGCTGCTGCTTTCAAAGGCAGAAGTAATTCTGCACTAATCACAGCATTAAATATAAATAAATATAAACCAACATATTGGCTTTAAACATAAAAAAGCTTCCTGAGCCTTCATTCTTCCTCTCATATGGCAACACCAGCCTGTGAATGCTTTCCTGCCCTCAAACTCTTCCTGTCTGCCTGTTTTCTCACCATCCTGGACTTCCTCTTCCAGCTCCTTCCTGCAACACATCCACACGTGCTCCTGCCACACACAGTTCCCCAAAGCTGCACTTCTGTCCTTAAACAAAGCATGTAGGCTGGGCTCTTTAATACCCCCCAGGAAGCACCAACACCTTGGCTTCCCAGCTTCCCAATGTTTCTGATTATGGGGCAGCTTGGATCCTTCTGTGAGCACCTTTCAGGACAGGGCAGCATGACAGGCCTGGGTACAGCAGAGACATTCCAAGGATCCCACCTTTACTCCAAAATAGTCTTTAAAATGTACTTTTAACCAAGTTTTCCTCTACTTCCTCAGTCTCCCTTGCACCTACGTGGCCCTCCAGCCCTTTAGTGGGACCTGGGTTGTGTAATTTCCACCAAACACAACACACATTCCCCTGACAAGCAGCAATGGCAAAGCACAAAGACTTTACACCAAAGTGTCTGACACTTTATTCCCAAATGCAACAAGTGTCCCACGCCACTCCTGGCCAGGGGGTATTAAAACCAAAATGAAGGCTGAGAAGAAGCCAGGACAAGACATTTCAAACCTTACTTCATGTAAGAGGTCAAATCTTTACATCCAGAAAGAAAATGCTGAAGTTCACCTTCTCTGGTTGAGTTATAAAATTGGAAATGTTTTTTAAATGAAATGTAGAACCTTAAGTACAGCACTATAAATCCACTCCAGAAACTGAGGCCAAGGCCAGCTCGGGGCTTTACACCCCGTAATTACAAACCCAGCTCCCCTCTGCACACACTCCAAGTTAAAAATCATAATAAAAGGGTATTGCACTAACTAGGATTCCCTGGGGCCTTGCCAGCATTCACAGGGTAGGACTAGCTCTCCCAAGCTCCCAAGTGCCACTGGAATGTCAGGATGTAGCTAAAGGAGCCACATCATCAGCACTGCTTTAGACTGGAAGTTTTTCCCAAAAAAATGCCCATGAAATCCTGCCCTGTGGTGCCTGTCCCACTCCCCCAAAGCCTGATAACAGAAGAGCCAGGATGGTCATTCAAAGGAAAGCCAGGGAAAAAACAAAAATTAGAGGAGCTTTCCTATTGTGCTGTGAATTTGCAGACCTTCTCCTTAATCAACCCCTTGACAGGAGAAGCTGAGAACTCCAACACAACCGATACTTTTACACAGATAGCAAGTGTTCAACTCCGGAACAAATGCCTGTAAAATATTTTATTACACTGTATAAGATTTTATGGCCACGAGGGTGAAGGGTCCGATATCAAAAATGCCAGGGATGGTCACAGCTTAGCACAACAACATAACCTCACCCCGAAGTTTCTAAACACAGCCTTAGGTTCCCAGAGTCATGGTTTGGGAAGTTGCACCTCTTCCAGTCCCATGATTTAGCTCCCAACTCCAAAACAAGCTGCACAGGGAGTTCAAAACTAGACACAGAAGTGCTAAAGGACTCACCATGGCCCAAGGGTCTCTGCTGGGGGGTTGGCTGTGTGAATCCCACCCCAGGGCGTTACACATCAGTGCCTGGCTTACACCACACAAACCCACAAGACTTTTCCAAGCTCCTGAAGGGCCCTGATGGAGGAGGAGTCCCCCCAGACTCACCGGGCGACTCTCTGCTGCCGCTGGTGCTGCCGCCGGTGCTGCCGCGCGCGCTCGCGCTCCAGGGCCATGCAGAGGCGCCGGCACCGCAGGAACTCGCTCTGCCGCTGCGGGGACAACAGGGACACTTGGCAAGGATGCCTGGGATGGACACCCAGCGATGCCACTGCTCTGCTTCATCTCTGGAAGGTGGAACCTCGCTCTTTCCCCAGAAGACCCTCAACACCTCTGAGCGCACATGACCCAGCACTGGGAAGCTGGAGAGATGGCAGCAAGGTTGGAGAGACCAAGTCATCCCAAAACACTGGGGAGCTTTGTACCAGCATCCCTCCACTGACACTGCCTATGGATGGCAGCTCTGCCACCTGGCAAACTCCTAAATTCCCGCTTTGCTGAGGGGAAAAGAGCCAATTCCAACTTCAGCCTGCTTGAATTTGGAGCCACCTGGATACTGGTGTTCCCCTGCAGTGCACTGGAACCCTGTTATCTCCTCCAAAAGATGACAGTATGACACCAAGCTGGATTCTCTACTTGCAGGAGAGCCACCAAGGTGGCAAAACCATTGCTGAGACAAACCCAGGGGCCCTGCAGGGAAGAATTCCCATATGGATACTGAGGGTTTAGTGTCTGGGCTTTGGCTGATCCCACTGACGCAGCAAGGGCAGGGAAACCTCCTGGCTAAAGCTCACATCAAAATCCCTCCTGCTGTGGGGTACAGAGATAGTTTGAGCTCCATGGCTCCCTAAAGTTCAATGCACAGATTTTTCCTCATGAGTGCCATAACCTTTGGGCTGAGTTTGTCCACCTCCCTCAATGGAGAGAGCCCAGCACAGCTGGAGATAAAGGAGGAGGAGAAGAGATCACCAGGCTGCCAGTGAAGAAAACCGGATGGAAAAAACCCAGGCAGAGGAGAGTTCTGCAGAACCAGTTATCTTGGATGGATCAGAGCCAAGGAGATTAAAAGCAAGAGGAAAGGGAACAGCAGGGTTAGGAGGAGCAGCCTGAGAAGCCCCAGCTGTTGTTACACTGGCGAGAAACCACAACCATATTTGGGATCAGTTGGGTTGAAAACATTTGTAAGAAACAAAAAACATGCAAATTGTTCATAATTTTACACTGCAAACTGCAAGAAAGGTGACAAAAGGAGAGAGAAATGTTCTCCTTCATGGCAGGAGGAAGCAGGAAAAGAAAAGTCACTGGCTTTAGGCATCCAAGAGAAACATCATCACTCTGTATAATTGAGATTAGCATGAGCCAAACTGTCCAAACTGTCCAGGACACAGGCTGTAAACCCTCACTGTGAACTCATCCACTTGGCCTGCAGGCTGAGCTTGAGGCTATTCCCAAAAGCAAAGAGACCTTTATATTCCAGTCTTGTATTTAAACAAGATAAAGTTGGCTTTGTTCTTTCTTTCTTTCTTCTTTTTTTTAAAGCATTTTTGGCAGCGTCTTGAACTTCTTGCAACTACAGCAAGCACCCCATGGTTTTGCCAGGCAGAATGAAAGGAGCCTGTTTCTCCTTCAAATTTCTGTTGTTATTGAGATCCTAGATTTTGTAGGAGGAGTAGGTAACAGTTCCACTTAGTCATGACAGATTTTAAAAAATAACCTGGCAGCTTTGCCCAAGCCCTGAGACCAAAAGCTGACAAACTAAACCCAGTAGGGGTTTCATACACCAAAGCTCCTCTGAGGTTTCTTCTTAGAGCCAGCAGCATTCCTAACACCCAATCTCTTTCACACAAAACCACAAGGGATTGGCTCCCCTGGACAGACCTGCTTCCTGGTTTCCTCTTGGTCAACACCAGCCCAGAGTTTGAGGGGAGGTTGGCATTCACTGTGTGGCCTCCCAGGAGGCCCAGGCAGGCTGGAGTCCTTCAGTGACCCACCACAGACCTGAGAGATAATGGAAGGGAGCAGCATCAGCACCACCACAGCTCTTTCTCATCCTCCCCCAGCAAAATGCTCCTCACTGGAGGCAGGGCCTCTGTGTGATCCCTCCAGACCTCAACGGGATGACCCACCTTGGAATGGCTTTATCTGGGGTCCAGGTTGGCTATCAACAGAAGAGATGTGCCACATCTCAACATAGGAGTCTGAGCACCAAAGCTTTGTGAAAACACCTCTAAAGATATCCTTGGAGGAGGGTTCTGGCTTATGAACCCTCCATATGGCATATGAATGCACATCTCCCCATCCCAACTTCTATTACGAATTCCTTTTAGTGTGAAAAAAAGCCTAAATGTAAGGGCAATTCCACAGCCAACATATCCCAAAACCTCAGTGAAAACCTCAGCAAAAACTTCTGCTGTGTCCCCATCTGCCCAGCCAGTATTTCTGCTCCGAGCTGGACTAATCCCCAGCCAAAGCTGGGCACACACTGCCACAGCCATAAAGCCTCTGCCAACCACCCCAGGCAATCAGGATGAACCATTTCCACCCCCAGATGCTCAAAAACAGCTGCCTGAAAACAAAAGAGGAAGGATAAGTACATCAAGCCCTCCTCAACCCCTCCTAGGGCAGGGCCTGCCACCCCCAGGCACAGGGATTGCCACATCCATCTCCTTCACCTGATACAAAGTTGGTTGGTTTTTGTTTGGTTTTTTTTTCCTCTTTTCAAGGTTTCTGATTTGATCTCTTTTGATCTCTTCCACCCTCAGGTCTTTCTGCATGGTCTGAGCATGGCTCTGGGTATGATGTGACTGCATGCCCTGGTTTCAGCTTTCACCTGGGCAGCTGCCAAGTGGCATCACAAGCAGGCAGGAATCCAAGGCCATGGAAGCAGGGGATGGCAGTGCCAACCTCACTGAGCTCCAGTACTGCTTCCAAGCCCACTTTGAGGATGGTGGGCTTAGGAGTTAAGCAGGCCTGAGGGAGCAACTGCCCTACTCCAAGAGCAGCCTCTTCCAGACACCAAAATAGATCTATGATCTGGACCACTTAAGACCAACTCTGCATGAGTCTTACTTTTTCAAACTGAATTTTGATGTAGAAGTCATCATCCTGCTCAGTGCCACGTGCAGCTGTGCCCTGCTCCAGCAGCTCAGCAGGCAGATCGTGGTGTCCTGCCAGCAGCAGCTCCTCACCCTCCTCCATGGCCAGGCAAGGGTCTGGGTCCTGGAGAAAGGAGGAAATGGGTGTAAACATGGAATTGAAATCTGGCTGCTTTGGTGCCAAGGGAAAACTGCACCCCCTTGGAGCAGCTTTAACACACAGGAGGCTGTGTGTGCTGTCACTTGGATTGATCTGGCAGCACCATGTGCTCAGCAGCACCATGGGCCACCAGAGCTGGGAAACAGCAATGTAGCAGGGTGACTGGAACTGTGCCCTCTCCAACTGCAGAGGCAGTGGGACAGACGTGGGGTGAAGGGAGAGCAAGGCAGAAACCTCTCCAGGCACTGTCTCACAGTGGCAAGGAGCTGGAGTCTCTGAGCGACACCGAGTACAGAGCACACTCCTTCAGATGGGAAGTGGGCAGGCTCCCCAGTGGCAATCCACAATATTTTGAGAGGCAGCAGATTGTTTGCTACAAAATAAAGAATTAAAATGCCAGAAGCAAGCTTGAAGCCAGCATAATTTTTTTCCCTTGCTTTCTTTTTTTCCTTCAGCATGCTGGGAAGGGAAGCACAGGACTGCTGACAGAGGGAAAGGATGGATCAGTATGAGAGCAGATGATGCCAAGAATTCCCTGATATGGCTCTGCTGCTGTTGGGGAAGGACAGAGAATAGCCTGGAGTCAGTCTGAACATGGAATTATTTGATAGGCACAACAGGAACCACTCCATCAACCCCATTATGACAGAAACACCACAGAACAGCTGCTTTGGTAAGGATAAGGGAATCGAGGGAAGGGTTATTGCTTTCAAAGTTGCTCTGGAGCACTGAAGGCAGAAAGACATGACACTGTGGAAAAACAACACCAACTTGGTGGAATGAGACACTGGAGAAAAGAATTTGGTTGCTGCCTTGCTGGGGAGCTACAGCTGTCCACCAAAGCCTGAAGGCAGAGACTCAGTAACAGGATGAGCTGGAACACTGGACAGGTCATTTCCAGGCAATTACCACTCCGGTATCTACTTGGGAAAGCAGGCAATTAACTCCTTGGATGCTTTTAACCTGAAATCTTGCCGGGAGAGAAAGAGCAGCAATCTTAGGAACATGGATTATTATCACAGGGAATGCAACACTTTACAGAGAGAAAGGAAAAAGAAGAAAAATGCAGAAAACAGGATTGAGGGAAAAACCCCAACTTTCCAGCCAAAGACTTGCTTTGAGTTAGCAGCAGTAGGAAGAAGAATGCTGGGACTATTCTTGGGAAGAAAAAGTCAGTTTTATTCCTAAAGCTGAGGTTTTTAAGGAGGATGGACCTCCCCTGGGCCACTGACAGAAGCAGAAGCTAAGGTGCAAACAGCTCCCTGAAATCTAGGGAGGTCCAGATTATCAGAAAAGGGCCTAAGGAGTGTCTTTATTTAAAGGGGAAGAAAAGGAAATACCAAACAGGAGATTTTAGCCTCAAGAGTTTAACTGTGACTTTTCAAAACACAGGAGGAAATCACCTTGCAAACTATCTGCAAGCCACAAGAAAACAAGATAAGCAGCCACCAGCATAAGTTTGTCAAGAGTCAGGCCAGGATAAACTGAATGTCTTCCACAATAGAAGGAAGAGGCCTCAGGCAAAGAGCAGCAGAAGACTCTAGGGTTCAGCTGAGCTCTTGACATGGCCTAATTCAACACTGGGGTAAAGCAAAACCTGTTAGATGGAAGTCTGATGTGGGATGCACAAAACTGATTAAAAACATGGCCCAGATTTGGTCTCAGGAGTTCACTGCACAGAAATAGGGTAAGAACTAGGTGGGCTCTGCTCTTTGATTTCATTGTCAGCCTGGATGAAGGAAGAAAGAAGCATTTGATTAAGCTACTGACCCCACTTGCCTTGTAGAAGTATTGGGTGAAAAACCCTTGGGATAAAACCAAAGAAATGGGCTGGAATACAAAGCTCAAGGAAATCCAGGGAGCACAAAAGCACAGGCAGCAGTACCAAGGGGGTCAGGTCCATGGTTATGTCTGTGGCAGCCTTTTGCACCTGAAGAGAAGGGAACATGCTGCTCTCCTGCCAGGCTGGGAACATGCCAAACCTTCATACAGGGAGAGATTTAGATTAATATGGGAGCTTTTTTCTCCTCATATATCATGGAGTAATCAAACAGAGCAATGCAATGAATCAATATATTCCTCCCAGAATAAATCAGGGAAGCTGTTAAACTTCCTCATGTAGATTAACTGTAGGTGCAGTGAGGCTGGGATGGGAGGATGGCCCCAAACCCCTCCCAGTGTTTCTCACTGCTGTGGATGACTTGTCCAGGACTCCCACGGATCTCCTGTAATCCTCTGGCTCACCTGGGCAGTGACTTCATTATTTATGTGAGGTCATAAATCAATTTATCTCACTGAATGCATTAGAAGCTCGAGCAAGAAGGATGTTTGCTGTTGGAAACAGGTAACAAGGTTTTTGAGACTGTAATTATTGTGTTTCTCTGAGTCCTATTTGCAGAGCTGACTGACTACATCAGAAATCCAAGAGTACAAGGAAAGGGTAGTTTCTAGATAATCAGAAAGATCTACTTCACCTTTGGTGAACCTGAAAAAGAGAAGAGAATGAAGATTTACAGGATGGGCAGGAAACTGGCTCCAGAGGCAATAAGTCAAAACACCAGGCTGGGTTGCTCCTGATGTTCTGTACATCAGTTTAAGAAAGGTCTTGGCATAGAGACCGGGAAAATAGCTATAACACAAAAGTGGTCTTGAGAACTGAAGGAGCAAAAGCAGGGTGAAATTCAGCAGCACAAAAGGTGGGACTGACCTCCTTCCATGCACTGTTTTGAGGAAAGCAGCTGCATACCAACCATTCTCTACCAGAAGCCAGCCCGAGGTGAGGAAAAACCCTCCAGATCTTCGCCACCCACACAAAACAAGCAATTGATGCAATGGAAAGAGTTGTTGAGGTTTGAAGAAATAAAGGCACCTGAAGGGAAGGCTGGTCATCACATTCCTCCCAGATACCCAGATCACAATCTCAACCTTTAAAAGTCAATTTTGCATTCTTGAGTTCATCTCAGAGATGTTTTCACACACTTTATCCTGCTGCCTTCTCTGAAATGGGTTACCCACAAGGTGCATTAGGAAAGCAGTTTATTGCATTCCTGCAGGAGAAACTTCCTGAATTATGTTTTGGATTTGCTAATTAGAGCCAAACTTAGAGCAGTTTGCAAGGTGATTTCTCCACCCTCAGCCCAGCCCTGCTCACCTGCTGCCGGGCCAGGATCCTGCGGGAGGCCAGCCTGCGGCGCACCTGCTGCACAGCCCTGCTGAGCTGGCCCGAGACAGGCAGAGAAAACAGCACAAGGTCAGCTGCACGCAGACATCTCCAGCCAGTCTGCTCCAGCCAGAGCTCCACCAGGGCAGCACCACCCAACACACAATCAGGCTCTTTCAGAGCTGCCCCAAGGTACCGAAATTCTGATCCCAAAACATGCTGCTGAGATACCAGATCACAAATTTTCTTGCTTGGTACCCAGCCAGAAGTGATTTTCCACCCCATGGTGCTTCAATTGGAATAACTCCAGCTCCTAGGTGAGCGCACAGGCTTTCTAAACCACCAAATGCACCATAAACATCACCATTAAAAAAAAATAAAAAAGCTTAAACAGTCCTGAAGGCAGGTTTTCCCAGATTTCGGGCTGCACGAGACAAGCTGCAATGAGGTGGCACCACCTAGTGCCTGCCAGCAGCCAGACCAGTGCAGCCACAGCATCTGGGAGGAGCCACCCAGCTGGATGCTCTGAGCACCACAGCGTTCAGGGTGACAGTGGAGCTAACGTTTAATTCAATATCTAAACCGAAATACGAGGGATGTGCTGTAGATGAAAAAAAGAAAACATGGCCCGTTCCCCATTCCAAACCCTGAGGATCCAATGGAAGCACAGGAGGGCAGGGCTCACCTCGGCAGCTTGCTGCTGGAAGGGCTCCCCATGCTCCTCCTGTGGCTGGGCTGGGCCAGAGCCAGCGCTGGGGGCACAGATGATGGGAGCAGGGAGGCTCTGGAACAGGCACGTGTTCTTCCAGGGGGTCGAGTACTGCACAGCAGCACAGCTCTCCCTTTCCACCTGCCAGGAAAAAGCCACAGGGACCTCCAGCCATGACCCAGCAAGATGTCAAGCGTGGTGACATTTCACCACCCTGGGGTGAAATTGCTTGGGAGGGAGGTTTTGGCTCTCCATGCTGAGAATACAAAGAATCATCAGGTTCTTTGGGGCTGAGGGCATTTGCGGGCTTCCCGCTTGGAGCTGGCAGAGTTACATGAGGACATCCCCAGCCAGCCATGGAAACAGCCCAAACTCCCCAAGGGTGGCCAAGGCTGGTGACATGGCAGTGCATTCTCTTTTCTGCCACAGTCAGATCCTGGCAAGCCTCCCCAGCGCTTGTTTGAGAAGAGAAAGAATTAAATATATTCACAGGATAATCCAAAACAAGCCCGTGGGGGAAGAGGGAATGTGGAGACAGAGGGAAAGTGTTGCTTGAAAACTACTTGGCTGCTCTGGGAAAGGGATCGGAAAAGAAACTGCAGAAAAAGTGCTTTGCTTCAAAGGCAGCCAGGACACATCCACATCATTCCCAACTCCTGCCTGGCTGTTTTTTAACTCCACAGGCAATTCCACAGAGAGTTTCAGAACTCTGTTCCGCTGTTGCCTGAAGGAGCCAGCAACCTTTCCCTGGGGAGGCTTCAAAGCATCTCCAGCACCAACCAAAGCGTCACACCGACCCAGCCTGGACACTGTTTGCCACCACAGGGTCTGGAACCTCAGATTTTCTCATTTTTTCTCATTAACACCTTGACTTAAGGTGTTGACTTAAACACAGTGTTCGGGTTTTTCCCAGTTTATGCTGTGTTTGGAGTTTCTCCTGGCAGAGCCTCACTTACAGCTTCGTAGGCCTTCTGCAGCTCGAGCCTGCGGCGCAGCCTGGCCTGCCGGTTCACCCGCTGCCTCACCTCGCCCTGGAATCTCCTCAGGCTGGCTGCCTTCCTCCGCTGCTGCTCCTGCAGCTCCTCCTCCACCCGGGACGCCGAGGCCTGGGCAGGTGGAAGCAGATTTCACCAGGGTTTTGCTACCCTGCAGCATTAGAGCAGCCCGTGTCCCTGGATTCCCTTTCCCCCCACCCGGAGAGAACAGGCAGACAAGCAGCACCCACAGCAAACTTCATGTTTTGTCTCAAAATATGTGGAATAACAGCTTGGACAATATCCACTGGGTTATTATGGGCTGGATTGAGTCTGACCAGAGACACAGAGCATGCACACCTCTGCCTTTACCTCTCTGCAACACACAGGGAAGGAAAGAAAAAGGAGACCCTCGGAGCAGCTCCCAGCTCCTGCTCCCATTAGAGGATGCTCAAACAGCCAAAGCCTGGATCCCAAAGGAACAGGCCAGCCCTCCACCCTGGTGATGTTCTGCAAGGCTGGAAGCACATCAGGGAAGCAGCTCACAGAGCACAGCACTGCTTCAGAATGCCTTTACCCTCTGAAGCAAAAGATTAAGAGCAATGACCTGAAAAACCCAAAAATCCCATTTTGTTTTCTTTGCAATTCTGCCAAGCAACACCACCATGGCTTAAATTAAACCAGCACTGCTCTCCTGGCTGCAAACACAGCAAGAGAAACCAGAGACTGAAGGGAGGGAGGGAGGAAACGGGTGAGGCCCAAGATGAACTTGGAACAGCAGGGCCAGCAAAGCCCAACAAAACTCCAAGTTGGGGAGAAATCTGCATTTTTAGGGATGAAACCAAGACAGTGCTCCAGAGATCAGCCCAGTGCCAGCTCAACCACTGCCCACCTCAGCAGCAACTCTGATGCATGAGGCATTACTATGGATTAATTAGAAGTGTATTAAATAAGCTCAGATAACCCTGGGCAGCTTCATTCACCTCTGGAAGCCTCCCATGGGGAGCCCCAGGAGCATCCAGACCCCCTGAAGCTGGTCAGGAAAAGATCAGCTCCCCCAGAAGTTTCATAGAGCCAAGATGGAAGTCCTGTGGAATATGGAGATGATTGATTTCCATAAATTACCTCAGCCTTTCAGGATTTAAATTACAATATAGAAATAAATCATCTCAGAAGGGCAGGAGATTCTATAATGTTCAGACATTAATTACAGGGGACTGAACTCATCATCCAATATTTAATGCACTTTTAGTCCTCTTAGAATAACCCTCAAAACAGAAATCCCTGAGATAAGCATCCATGAAGATTTCCTTATGTGTTTCTAATGGGGTACAGTGGAGATTGGCTCCAGACCCTTAATTTTATTTTTTTTTTAATCAGCAACACAGAATAAAATCTCAACTCCCTGACATCCTTAAAGGATGAGCGGGAAAGCAAGAAGCAGCACTGGCTGGGTTCCCCACCTGACTGATGTTTAAAACTGATGCATTTCTCCTCAAAAAACACAGTTTATTAGAGGGGAACCCACTCAGAGAGATGCTGAGGGCTTGTGCAAAGGGAAGGCCAGACTACATGGACATCACAGCGGCTTCTGACCCCGCTAAATCACATTAAAACAAATTATTATTTTTAGGAGCCACGTTTCTGTCTGCCCTCGGGCTGTGAAAAAGATCCCTCCTGGCTGTTTTACCGGCACCGCGAAGGGCTCGCGGTGGCCCGGCAGAGGGTGCCCCGGGCGCACTCACAAAGGCCGGGCTCTGCCGCCCGGGCGCGCTCTCCACCCAGGCGCCCACGGCCGCCACGCTCTGGTTCCGCTCGGCCAGCACCCGCCAGCCGCGCTGCTGCCTCCGCGGGGGCGGCTCCTCCGGGGGCGGCACCATGCCGGCCTGGGGACGGGGACAGAGCTCAGGGTGCGCCGGCACCGCAGCCCGCAGCCTGCCCCAGCAGCTCCCCGCTCCGACCGGGGACCCCGGCCCGTGGCGGCGGACAGCCCCCTGCCCGCTGACAGCCCCCTGCCCGCTGACAGCCCCCTGCCCGCTGACAGCCCCCTGCCCCGTCACTGCAGCCCCCTGCCCGCTGACAGCCCCCTGCCCCGTCACTGCAGCCCCCTGCCCGCTGACAGCCCCCTGCCCCGTCACTGCAGCCCCCTGCCCCAATCCCGCAGCCCCTCTGCCCCACCACTGCACCCTCTGCCCCGTCACCGCAGCCCCCTGCCCGCTGAAAGCCCCTCTGCCCCATCACGCCAGCCCCTTCTCTTCCCTCCCCCCGGGTACCCAGCCCCGCCGCACCCCCCTCCGGCTCCCCCGAGGGTCGGCTCCCATCCCCCGGTACCCCCCGCTCCGCCGCCCCCAGCCCAACCAGCCCCGCCCCAAGCACCCCCTATGCACCCTCACCCGCCTCGGGCCCATCCTCCCGCATCCCCCCACCGCCTCCGGAGCCCGCTGCACCGTCATCCCCCGTCACTCCCCGCCATTCCCCGCAGCCCCCCGGGCCGAGCCCCCGGGCCGAGCCCCCGGCCCGCCGCAGCCCCTCAGGCCGCACCAACCGCCACTTCCGCCGCCACCGCGGCTTTGAATCCTGGCGCCACTTCCGCCGCACGGCCACGCCCCGGCAGCCCCGGCCACGCCCAGATCGTGCTCTGGTCACGCCCCCATAAGGCCCGGTCACGCCCCGGTCACGCCCCCGTGCTCCCCGGCCACGCCCATCCTTGCCCCGCCTCGCCTCAAGCCCCGCCCCCCGCCGTAGCCAACCGCAGGCCGCCCCAGCCCCGGCCCCTCACGGCCCTGGGGTCACCGGTTCGAGTCCCGCCTCCGGTGGCAAGGGGGTGGAGGAGCCGTGTCTGCCTCAGAGCATCCCCGAAACTGCCCCCTGAGCATCCCTGGAACACCCCACACAGAGCATCCCCGTGCCAGTCGCTCCCTAATATCCTCACCGCACCCCTGACCCTCTCCGAGTGCCCCCTTACCACATCTCCACACAGCATCCCCCCAAAGACCCCCAAAGCACCTGCCTCCCTTAAAGTCTCCCCAAAACTCCCTAAAGCCTCTTTCTGTAGCATCCCCCTGCACCATCTCCCATAACGCGCCGCCCCCAAAGCATCTCCCCCCCTCTGGGACGGGATGCCTGGGGGCATCGACCCCTTTGGGGGGCCAGGAGACCCCCGGGGGGGTGGGCGGTGGTTCTTTGGGGTGACGAGCCTGGCAGCGCTCGGGAGGGGGGTGGGAAATGGCTCCGGGCATCCTGCCTCGCATCCCGCTGCCCTATTCAGCGATGCCCGGGGAACCAGCGCTAATTGGCATGGAGCTGGAATGGAGCCTGGATGCCACCGGGCTTCCTTTTAGAGCCTGGGAAGAGGGGGGGGGGAAAGCGGGGGGGGGCTCTTTTGGGGTGGGGGTTCAGCTCTGCAAAATACCCCTCCTAAAGAAAACCCCAGCTTAGCTGAATGGGGCGTTCAGAGCCCAAAATCCCGCTGGGTGGCCCGCGGAGGGGATGGCAAAGCTCAGCCATCGATGGGGTGATGCTCCCCCACCCCAAGAGCGTCCCGGGGACCGGGAAAACATGGAACCGGGGGTCTGTAACCGGGGAAAAAATTGCAAATCTGAGTGGTTTTTCCTGAAATAAATGTCAGCTCGAGGCCTCCGAGGAGGCGAAAGCCGCCAGGACACAGGGCTCTATTGAGAAAGGAGAGAACAAAAAAAAAAAAAAAAAAGAAAGAAAAAAAAAAAAAAGAAGGGAAAAAAAATAAATTAGCCGGGCGAAGCGCCAAGCCGGGAGCTCCGAGGGACGTGCCCGGAGTGGGGAAGCGGAGCGATTCGGGGGGCGAGCCTGCCCGAAATGTGGGGAGCGCCGGCTGCCCCGCGGGGCCGCCCCGCTCCCCCCTGCCTGCTGCCGCTGACCTGGCTGCTGGCGCTCCATGCAGGTAGGGAGTTTTCCCATTTTTTTCCAAGGTTTTCCCGTTTTTTCCACGGGTCTCGGGGGTATCCAGGTGGAGGATGAGGGCCGGGGGGGTGGTGAGGGTGGTGAAGCCCGGTGGGGGGGTTGGAGGGAGGGTTGTTGCGCTGTCGAGCGTTACCCTCTGCTTGGGAGCTGGGAAAAAAAGGGGGGAAAATAGGAATGAAATCTGGGGAAAACGCTTCTCTGGAGCCAAGCAGGTCCCGACGTGGGGGAGGATTTGGCACTGCCCCCAGCCTGAGCTTCTCCCCAGTTTTTTTCCTCCCCAAATCCCATTTTTTCCTAATTTTTTAGCATCTCCAAATATTTTTTCTTACCCTTTCTTCAGCTTCCCTTAAAAAGTCATTTTTCACCCCATTTCTTGGCTTGCCTCATCCCACTGCAACCCTGGTTTTCTCCATAATTTTTTCTCTAAATTCTCACTTTTGGGAATTTAATGAGCCCCAAACCATCCCATCCCAGGTCTGGCAACGCAGAAAACCACCTTCAACAATTTTGTTCCATTTTACCAAAGTTTGCACCCAAAAGCAGCTCTGGGCAGGCCCCATTTCCCTTCAGATCAGGAGGATGGATGAAAAATAAAACCAACTGGGCTCTTTGCTGGCTTTGATTCAGACCCTAAAAACAGCCAGGGCTGCAGTAAGGACACCCCAAAAAATACTGCAGGGCTTTTTTTTAAAAAAAAATAGGGATTTGTGACACAAAATAGTGTGAAAATGAGGATTTTTTTAATGGGCTTTTTTCAACAAAAGCCATTGAAAAGGGCTGGGAGATCTCCATCCTAAGCCAAGGATGCTGTAGGAAAATCGAACACTTCCTAGTTTATTAATGAACTCCCAATTTTTTTATTTTTTTTTTTTATCCAGAGTGGAGAAAAAATTAAGAATAGGGTTAAAAAAGGGGAAGAAACAGTTAAAGAGCGGCGGTTTGGCGGCGCACAGGGAGGGGGCAGGGATGCATGGAAGGCCACATCCCCATCCCATGGCCTGGCCTTCCCTGTGGGGTGAGGGCTCCCCTAAATTTGGCGAGTCGGGGCATGTTTGTGGCGCTGCCGGGGAGGACGGACGGACGGACGGACGCTGCATACCAATAGGTCCCATGACTTTTCGGGCTTGTTTAAGGCCTTTCTTGCTCCCGCTTCACCCGGCCCAGCTGCTTTTCCCACTCTGCCCTCCTCTTCAATGTGGGGTTTGTTCGCTGTGGATGACGGGGTCCGGATGGGGGGCTCACGGATGGGACCTCTGGGATGTCAGGACGGGGACGCTGAGGTATTTTGGGCAGGGAGAATGTTTTGGGGAGTGCCCTCCGCCAGAAAATCATGGTTTTTCCCTGCCTTTTTTGGCTTAGAACCAGCGATGAGGAGCAATGCACGTGCACAGACTCTCGTGATGCAGTTTTGCATCTGAGGGGGCTTTGTCTGGACAGGAGCATCCACTGGGGGTGGGGGTGGGATACAAAATCCTTCCCCCCCACCATTTTTGGGGGAATTAAGGTATCTTTGCAAAGCATTCCAAGCACTGGCATCTCTCACTCCCAGGCGGTTTTTGCAGGGCAATGATACAGCTTTGCCAAGGGTTGCATCGACTCGCCTCCCACCCCCTGCATTTTTGTGAGTGATGTGTGCATTTTTGCAAAGGGTTGCATTGACCTGGCTGCAGGAGCACTCTCCCTGCATTTTTGGGGTGTGATAGATGAATTTCTGCAAAGGGTTGCATTGACCCAGCTGCAGGAGAGCTCCTGCCCAAGCCCTGCACATTCTGGGGACACCACGTGCATTCTTGCAGAGCCCAGCAACAGGAGGTGTGCCATCCACTCCCCCTCCTTGCATTTTTGGGGTGATGCATGCATTTTTGCAAAGGGTTGGTTACACTGACCTGGCTGCAGGAGCACTCCCACCCCCAAGGCAGCTTTGGGGGGTGATGATGCATCTTCACAGGGGGTTGTATCAACCCACCTCCCACGCCCAAAGCAATTTTGGGGGTGATTCCTTGATTTTTAGAATGTGTTGCATTGATCTGCAGGAGGGCTCCCACCCCTCGTGCACTTTTGGGGTCTCACGTGCATCTTTGCAAAGATGGAACCAAGCTGGGCGCACTGGGGGTGCCCAGCACAGCTCCAGCTTGGGGTTTCCCCGTTTCCTCCACGCCCCACTGTCTCTCCCCACACCCCAAGGTCTGCTGGCAGGGGTGAACATCACCAGCCCCACGCCGCTGGTGCGCGGCACGGCGGGCAAGGCGGCGCTGCTGTCGGTGCGCTACGCCAGCGCCAGCGCCGACAAGCCGGTGGTCAAGTGGCAGCTGAAGAGGGACAAGCCCGTCACCGTGGTCCAGTCCATCGGCACCGAGATCATCGGCAACCTCCGGCCCGACTACCGCGACCGCATCCGCGTGCTGGAGAACGGCTCGCTGCTCATCAGCCCCCTGCAGCTGGCTGACGAAGGCGCCTACGAGGTGGAGGTGTCCATCACCGACGACACTTTCACCGGCGAGAAGACCATCAACCTCACCGTGGACAGTAAGGGCACGAAGGACGTCCAGGGGAGACTGGGTTGTCTGTGGGGTGTCTTCCCTGAGCACATATTGGGAGGGCTTTCTCCAGCTGGAGGTGGTTTTGGGGGTTTCAGCCACCTCAGGCTGGTGGGTTTTGATGTCTCTCTTCCTGCCCCCTGAGCCCATCCATCCCCTGAAAAGTGGCATCACCGTGGTTCCTCTACTTGCCCACAGTTCCCATCTCAAAGCCACAAGTGCTGGTGGCCTCCTCGACGGTGCTGGAGCTCAGTGAGTTCTTCACCCTCAACTGCTCACACGAGAACGGCACCAAGCCCACCTACACCTGGCTGAAGGACGGGCGGCCGCTGAGCAACGACTCCCGCCTGCTCCTCTCCCCTGACCAGAAGATCCTCACCATCACCCGTGTTCTCATGGCCGACGATGACGTCTACAGCTGCCTGGTGGAGAACCCCATCAGCCACGGCCGCAGTGTCCCCGTGAAGCTCACTGTTTACCGTAAGCCACCCTTCTCCCCTCCACACTCCCAGGTTTGGCCGTCCCTTGCAGATGCTCTCAGCTAAAATTTTTGGGGGGCCGTCCCCCCTCACTCCTCTTCTGCAGGCCGGAGCTCTCTCTACATCATCCTGTCCACAGGCGGCATCTTCCTTCTTGTCACCTTGGTGACAGTTTGTGCCTGCTGGAAACCCTCCAAGAAGTATGTGGGGCAATAACATGGGAGACAAAAGGGGTTGTCTCATCTTGTCCCATCCTGTTTTTTCCCATTTCCCAATCTCTTCCCATCCCATCTTGTCCTTACCATCCTATCTGTCCTCATCTTGACACATCCTACCCTATGCAATGTCAAGATGTGCCATGCCGTGCTATGGTGTGCCATGCCGTGCTATGGTGTGCCATGCCATGCTATGGTGTGCCATGCCGTGCTATGGTGTGCCATGCCATGCTATGGTGTGCCATGCCGTGCTATGGTGTGCCATGCCATGCTATGGTGTGCCATGCCGTGCTATCCCGTCCCATCCCATCCCATCCCATCCCATCCCATCCCATCCCATCCCATCCCATCCCATCCCATCCCATCCCATCCCATCCCATCCCATCCCATCCCATCCCATCCCTGCAGTACTCGACCCTCCCCTGGATGAACCACAGGCAGTTCCCCACTGCCTCAAACACGGTGCCAGCACTGCCCCATCCATCCCCTTTCCCTTTCCAGGGAGAAGCGACAAGCAGAGACACAGCCAGCCTCTGACTACGCCGAGCAGGACGAGGAGCGCCTGAAGCACGAGGGTGAGTGCTGGTCCCGGCGGGCTGGGGCACACACACCAGTGCTCCGGGCACACACACCAGTGCTCCGGGCACACACACCAGTGCTCCTGGCACACACACCAGTGCTCCTGGATGCTGAGCAGCACCTTGCTTCCCCACAGCCGAAGGCATCCCCCGGAGCGGCGAGCACGAGCGCAAGAACCCGGTGGCTCTGTACATCCTTAAGGATAAGGTGAGAGCCAGCAGCACGCCAGCAGCGCCCCAGCAGAGGCTCTCGCACACGCCCCACGCTTTTCTCCTCTCGTCTTTGGGCAGGACTCGCCGGAGGCGGAGGAGGATGCCCTGCCCGAGCCCCGCGGCGCGGTGGAGCCCGGCTACACCAGCTCGCCGGTCCCGGCAGCCGGCCGCTCGCCGGGGCCCGTGGGGCGCTCGGCCCGGCGCTACCACCGCTCGCCCGCTCGCTCGCCCGCCTCGACGCGGACGCACAGGTCCCCGCCGGGCTCGCCGGCGCGCTCCCGCGGCGCGCCGCGGCTGCTGCGGACTGCCGGCGTGCACGTCATCCGCGAGCAGGAGGAGGCCAGCGCCGTGGAGATCAGCGCCTGAGCAGCGGACTGTGCGCGCCTCGGTGGCGGCGGGCAGGGACAGCAGCACGGCCACCGAGCGGGCGGGGACACCGGCACAGCCCTGCTGCCGCCACTGGGCGTCATTCTGCTCGGCGTAAAGTCACTAATTTCCTATTGATCCCACCCGGAGCTCCCCTCTTCCGTCCCCCGCCTTCCTGGGGCATCGCTTTAATGGCTTTCTCGCCGGGACGAGTGTGCAGGGAGCGTGCAGGAGGCACACGCGTGTGCAGAGAGAACACGCAATCAGTGCACGGAGAGAGTGTGCGGGGGGTGCATGGAGCGTGCAGAGGGAGCGTTGGAGCACTGCACGCGTGCATGGAGCGTGCAGAGGGCGCATGGGCTGGGCACACGGGGCAGGCACGAGGGTGTGCACGCAGCGTGCGAAGAGGATGCACAGAGCTTGCAAGAGAACCCCTGGAGCCCATGGAGAGAACACACACGGAGCAGGCAGCTAAGGGTGCACAGCGTGCACAGAGCATGTGTGGAGTGTACAGAGTGTCCACTGAGCCTGCACAGCCTTTGTGAGCGTGCCAGCCCTGCGTGTGTGTCCCAAGCGTGCACAGAGGCCGTGCAGAGAGCGCCTGTGCAGCGTGCAGGGAGTGGGGAGGGAACACACACGCAGCATGTGGTGAGTGTGCAAAGAGGGTGAGCAGAGAGGGTGTGTGCAGTGCTTGCACGAAGCACACACAGAGCGTGCGTGGCGTGCGTGGAAAGAGCGTGCACAAAGCGAGCAGCTGAGTGTGCTCAGAGCACGTGCAAGAGTGAACCTGCAGTGCTGGCACAGGGCACGCGTGGAGCCTGCAGTGAGTGTGCAAAGAGTGCGTGCTGTGCTTGCACAGGGTGTGTGTGCTGTGTGTGGAGAGAGCGAGCACAAGGCAGCTGAGCATGCTTGGAGCGTGCACACGCACACGGGGAGCACACACACTGCACGCCCAGCCACCCTGCCTGCACACGTGTGTGCAAGAGCACGGTGCCCGCCCGCCGCGGCACAGCCCCCGTGCATGGAGCAGGACATGCACTGGCACACAAGGGTGCAACACGCAGAGGCCACCCTGGTCAGGCAGTCTAAACAGGGGGCTCCCTCCTGCTCCCCAGCTCCCCAGCTGCCATGTCCCCTAAACGTGGGCTGGAAGCCCTGGTCCAAGCACTGCCCCTCTGCCATGGTAGGATTTTCTGTGAAAATCCCCCGGTTTTGGGGCACACGGCGCTGTCTCTCCCCAAGCCTTCACGGGAAATAGGTTTAGGATGAAAAGCAGAGAGCGGCCGGCCAAGCGAGCCGGGCCCTGGGGCACCCGGGGTGGGTGCCGGGGCACCCCGGAGTGCTCGGGGTGCACTACTAACCAATAAACTAAACGTACTACCCGTCTGGTGGTGGCACCCTTGGGTGTCTTTGTGGGACAGGGGTCCCCCAGGGTGGGGGGACACATGAGAAGTGGCTGACAGGTAAGACCACACAAACCCAGTACACCTGGCTGGCACTCAGACTGGCATGGGAGGCCTTGGACTGTTCCCTCTGCTGCCTACTGATGGCATCCTCAGCTGAGAGCCCATTTCTTCTTAATTTGTCTTCCTCTGAGCATGGCGAAGGAAAAGGGGAATTTATTCTGACTAATTAAATTCATTAACCGCTGGTGTCCCCCACTCTGCTGTCTCCGGTGCTGCCAGTGCCACCGTGGCCGGGCACTCCCACTGCCACGGGATGGCTGAGATGTTTTTGTTCACCGTCACCTTCCCCCCCCTTCGGCATTTCCCGGCCCCCGCATCCGGCTATTGTACCCCCCCATCCGGAGCCGGATCCAGCCCCGGTGCTGGCGGGAGGAACCGGGATTTCGGGAGGAAACGGGAAGGCTGGCCAGGGCCGGCATGGCGGGCGGCTGGGAGACAGCTCTGGGCCTGGGGCTCTGCCTCGCCGCCCTGCACCGCGGAGGTGAGTGCGGCCCACGGGGCCAAAATCCACTTGACCCTGCCCCTGCCCCGCCCCGGACCTGAGACCATGCCCGCCTGGGGCACCTGCTGGCATTCCCCCACTCCTTGTCGCCCGACAGGCTGCCGCTTCCCCAGCGTGGCCACGGCACCCCAAACTCCGGCTGGTAAGGACACCTGGTGGGTGGGAGATGCAGGTGGGGAGACAGCAGAAAATCCTGTTCCCCCCACCCACAGTGTGCCCTCCCCACCGCAGTGCTGCGGGACAATTTCCGCCTGCAGCCGGGTGATTTGGTGACCACAGCGGGACAAGCAGTGGAGCTGGACTGTGTCCCCCCCTTGGGGTACCCCGAACCCTACATCACCTGGAAGAAGGACGGGGTGACCTTGGACTTGGTAGGTGGCAGGTACACGGTCACCAAGGGGAAGTTGCAGGTGGCATCGGCACAGCGGAGCGACTCCGGTCTCTACATCTGTGTGGCGGCCAACGCGGCAGGCAAGAGGGAGAGCCGGGGTGCCCGCGTCTCTGTGCTGGGTAAGCCAAGGTCTCCCACAGGGGGTGGGCACGTCACGCCCGGCCGTGGTGCCACGTCCTCGATGTCCCCCTGCAGAGAAGCCAAGCATCGTGCGGCACCCGAGCGACGCCGTGGCGGTGCCGGGCAGCACCGTGGAGCTGGGTTGCAGCGCCCGAGGTGACCCCGTGCCGCAGGTGCAGTGGCACAAGGAGCGTGGAGACCTGCCCTGGGGCAGGTAGGCGGTGGCAGGGGGGAGATGGCCCATCCCTGGCGTGGGGATGAGGCTGATGGAGAGCTGGTGACCCGCAGGCACGAGGTGGACCGGGAGCACACTCTGCGCCTCTACGCCGTGACGCCCGCCGACGCCGGCGCGTACGTGTGCACAGCGCAGAGCCAGCTGGGCACCGCCGCCGCCACCACCTTCCTCCACATCGAGGGTCAGTGGTGGCACCTCCACCACCACAGGCACCCAGGGCCTTCTTGGGGTTCATGCAAGGGGATCCATCTAACAGGGTCCATCTACTGGGGTTCAACCAAGGGCAGTCTGTCCATAGGGTCCATCCATCATCCATTGTCCATCATCCATCATCCATCGTCCATCGTCCATCGTCCACCATCCAACATCCATCGTCCATCGTCCAACATCCATTGTCCATCATCCATCATCCATCATCCATCATCCATCATCCATTGTCCATCGTCCATTGTCCATCATCCATCATCCATCGTCCATCGTCCATCGTCCATCATCCATCATCCATCGTCCATCGTCCATCATCCATCATCCATCATCCATCAAATCAAGTCCATCCAGCTGAGTCGTTTGAGGGGATCCATCAAAGAAAGAACTTCCAAAGGTATGTCCATCTAAACACGTCCATCCAACAGGATCCATCCAAGAAGGTCCATGTAAGTGGAGCCATCTAAGGAAATGCATTGAGGTGGGAATCCATCCAAGGGGATTCATTCAGAATCACCCACCTAAAGGGGATCCAGCCAATCTGGTTCCTCCAGGAGGATCCATTTAAGGGGATCTGTGGAAGGTGGAAGTACATTAAAGGGGGATAGAACAAGAAATATCCATGCAAAGGGACATCATGGAGGAGTATATCATGGGATCCCATCCCATGTCCTCAGGGGCAACACATCAAAGGGGGCCCCTCCAAGAGGGGTGAGTTCAAGACAAACCCATCAAAGGGTGTCTGTCCAAAAGGGTTCATTTGGGTGAGTCCAACCAGGTAGACATGAGGATCTCCATGTGCAGGTACCTGAGGAGGTGTCTGGGCAGGTGCCTGGGATCCTTGCTCCTGCCTGGTGCTGCCATTTGCCTTCTTCTGTCCCACAGACCGGCTGGCCACGGGCCAGCAGGAGCCTGCCCCACGGGACCTGCTGGCCGTGCGGCTGCACCTGGACAACGGCACTGCCCTGCCCACTGCTGCTGTCCAGCTGCACTGGCAGGTTGGTGCCATGATCAGCTGCCCCAGGGGAGGGGGGACGGGACACATCCCCGTGTCCCAGCTCAGCTTGAATCCTTCCCGTCTCCTTCAGATGCTGATGCCGGTGCCGGTGCCTGTGGGCTACGTGGTGCTGTACCGCAGCCTGCTCCCGGTCGCCACCTCCTGGGTCCAGCACGATGCCGGCCGAGAGCTCAGCGCCGTCATCCCTGCGCTCCGCAGGGGCTACAAGTACGAGTTCAAGGTCCGACCCTACACCGGAGGGAGCCAGGGCTCAGACAGCAACAGCAGGCACCTCTGGATACCCGAGGAAGGTGCGTCGTGTGTCCCCCGGGATGTCTGGGTGGTGGATGGTCGGCTGGGGGTCCCAGGGGTCTCAGCATCCCTGTCCCGGCAGTGCCAAGTGCAGCCCCCCAGCGTGTCACCGTCAGCCAGGCTGAGGCAGGGAACGGCACCGTGGTCGTGAGCTGGGAGCCACCTCCTCCTGAAGCACACAACGGCGTCATCCGGGGCTACCAGGTTTGGGGCAGTGGGGCGAGGGGGCAGGGCTGGGGTCTTCTGGCCAAGGAGGGTCAATCCAAGGGGATCCATCCAAAAAGGGAGCCCGTCCAAGGTGGGGGTCTATCCAAGGGGGGCACCATCCAAGGGGTCAGTCCAGGAGGGGGTTCATCCAAAAGGGCCAGCCAGGGTGGGGTCCCTCCCAGGCATCTGCCTAGTGCCATCCAAGGGAGTTCATCCAAAGGAGTCCATCCAAGAGGGTCCATCCACAGGGGGGCCATCAAGGCTAATCATCTAAGGGGACACATCCTCTTGGTGCCTGCCAGGTCTGGTCAGTGGGTGAGGGCTGGCAGCATCCCACCAACAGGACAGTGGACGGAGCCACCCGCCGCCTGGAAACCCTCCTCCCACACCCCGGGGCTGAATTCTGCGTCCAGGTGGCAGCTTTCAACAGCGCAGGGCTGGGGGTTCCCAGCAACACCACCTGTGGAGTCCTGGGTAGGAGAAGGAGAGAAGCTGGGGTGCGGGTGGGGGTCAGGGTGGTGACATGAAGTGACGCTGATGGGACCCTCGTAGGGCTGACAGCAGGGAGCAGCAGGGTGGTCCAGGCACTGCGGCAGCCTGCTGTCATCGCAGCCGCTGGGTCCATGCTCTGGTTGGCCTTACTCGCCCTCCTCCTCCTCCTCTGCCAGCGCCGTGCCAGCCAGGACGCCGCAGCTCGCCACAGGTGAGAGGCCAAGGGGTGGGGGACACAGCGGATCCCTGATGTGGCGGGGATTGATGCGCTGACAGCACCTCTTGCCCTGCAGGCTGGTGGCTGGTGACTCGCCATGGCTTGGTGGTCCCTGGAAACCCAGCTGTGCCCCCCGAAACCTCAGCAGCAGCAGCAGCCTCAGCAGCCGGCTCCTGGGCAGTGATGGCAGGGACCCCCACCCCTCCAGTGAGCCCCGGGGGGACTGGAATCCCCTCCCACTGCCATGGGACCCCCACCCCTCCAGTGAGCCCCGGGGGGACTGGAATCCCCTCCCACTGCCATGGGACCCCCACCCCTCCATGAACACCAGGGTTGGGACCCCCACCTGGTGCCACAGAGCCCCCACTCTCTGCCATGGAACCCCCACCAGTTCTATGGGACCCCTCCAATCCCATATGATGCCACTGGATCCCCACCCAGTTCCATGGAACCCTGACCTGCTGCAGCAGGGCCCCCAGCCCAGGCCTAGGACCCCCACAGAGTGCTCTGGGACCAGCAAAGTGTACCCAAGACCCCCACCCTATGCCAGGGACCCCCAGTGCCATGGGACCCTCACACTGGTGCTCCCCCTTGTCTGTCTGCAGGCAGCGAGGTCACACAGACCCAAGGGCAGGGGGGACAGGGGACACATGGGTGCCCTGACCTCTCTTACTCTTCCAGCCCTCTCCCTGGAGCCGCCGAGCCTTGGTCCCCCCACGCCCCCCATCCACAGCAGCCTCCGTGGGGGACAGCCACCCCACCTTGGGGACACGGGGTGCTGCGCTGGGGGGCACCCCGGGGTGCATTCCTCGCCCAGCACCCCAAACCCAGCACCCTGGGAGCGTGTTCGCAAGAGAGGTGGGTGTGGGGGGCACATGGGGGGACGGGGGGGACACCAGGATGGTGGCCCATGGCTCCGTGTCCCTCGCTCCCCTCGCAGAGCTGCACCAAGTGCACAGCACCCCGCTGCTCATAGCCGGCCCCGGCCACATCCCTGCCACTGGAAGTGGGGGCGAGTGGGGGACGGATTTTGGGCTGGCAGCCAGGCAGCCTCAGCAAAGGGGACACGAGGGTGACAGCACCGCTGCCGTGATGGACAGCGGGGACCCGCGGCTGCCGGTCTTCAGCTCTCCAAAACCACATCGGGGCAGCACCTCACTGGCCTCTGGTGTGAGCACGTCACCGGTGACACCCCCGAGACCACCCTGTGCCTGGCACCCTCCAGTGACACGGTGAGTCTGCGTGTCCCCATCCAGGTGGGTCCCTGCCACCCAACCCCTGGCTGCAAAACCCAGCCTGTGCCTTGCACCTGCAGGTCACCGACCTTCGTGTGCCCCAGGGACACATCTCTGGTCACCAGGCACCCCAGGGACATGGCCCCAGTCACTGAGAGCCCCAGGGGTGTGTCACCGGCCACCAGGAGCCCTAGGGACATGTCCTTGGTCGCTGAGCACCCTAAGGACCTGTTCCTGGACAGCAGGCATCCTAAGGATGTGTCCTCAGTCAGGACCCCCAGGAACATGTCACCAGCCACCAGGCACCACAAGGATCCATCACCAGCAGCCAAGCACCAGAGGGACACAGTCTTGGCCACCAGGCAGCCTGAGGACACCTCCGTGGTCACCAGGTGCCCCAGAGACCCATTACCCATAGCCAAGTGCCAGAGGGACATCTCACCATCCACCAGGCAGCCCAAGGACGTGTCCCCAGCCAGCAGGCACCCAAAGGACACATCCCCAGGCACGAGGCTCCCCAAGGAGATGTCACCAAGCATGAGGGTCCCCAAGGAGATGTCACCAGCCACTAGACACTGCAGGGACAAGTTCCTGGCCTCCAGGTATGCCAAGGACCTGTCCCCAGCCAACAAGAACCCCAGGGAGCCATTTCTCATGACCATGCACTCAAGGGACATGTTCCTGTGCAGCAGGTCCCCTGAAAACATGTCACCAGCCTTGAGGCATCCCAACGACACACTGCCAGCCACTGGGCACCCCAGGGACACATCCCCACTCACCAGGCACCCTGAGGAGATGTCACCAGTCCCCGAGCGCCACAGGGACAAGTTCTTGGACACCAGGTACTCTGAGGACATGTCTCAGGCCACCAGGAACACCAGGGACCCACCACTGGTGACCATGCACACAAGGGATGTGTCCCTGTGCAGCAGGTACCCTGAAAACATGTCACCAGCAATAAGGCACCCCAGGGACACATCTCCAGCCACCAGGCATCCCAGAGAGGTGTCTCCAGTCACTGGTCACCAGAAGGACATGTTCTTGGACATCAGGTATCCCAAGGACTTGTCCCCAGCCACCAGCCACACCTGGAATGTGTCACTGGAGGCCAGGCACTCAAGGGACACATTCCTGGCTACCAGGTACACCAAGGACATGTCCCTAGCCACCGGGCGCCTCTCGCCGGCATTCAGTGACGGGGTCCTCACACAACAGCAGGTGGCTGAGGTCCTGGAGATGGAGCAGGACACTCCCTGCTGCAGGTACTCCCCATCCCCTGGGACACTGCCATGAGTGCTGCATCCCCTGGTGCCAGCAGTACCCCCACTGTGTCCCCACAGACCCCCGGCACCGGCCACGCCACGCTCCTTCTCACCACCACACACCTACGGCTACATCTGCGGGCCACCAGCCTCTGAGCTAGGTGAGGAGGAGGAGGAAGAGGAGGAGGAAGAGGAGGAGGAGGAGCGTACAGCAACGAGGGGCTCGCCAGGAGGGTCGCTGCTGAACGGCTGGGGGTCTGTGTCAGAGGACAACTTTGCCAGCACCCGCTGCAGCTTGGTGAGCTCCTGCGACGGCTCCTTCCTGCTGGACGCCAGCTTCGCCCGGGCTCTGGCCGTGGCTGTCGATGGCCTCTCCTACAGCCTTGAGGACACCGACGGCGCCTATGGGGGTGAGTGGAGGTCCCTGGACCCCCACTCTGACCCTGAGAATTGTCACCTCCTCAAGGAAGATGGCTCCATTGGGACACCGTGGTGATGCCACCCGCTCTTGCCTTCTTCCCTGCAGGTCCCTCACCACCACCATCACCCCTGGAGCAGGTCTTCCCACCCGGAGTCCACTCTGCCACCTGGGACTGGTGGGCAATGCTGGAGGCCCCACAGAGAGCCAGGACAGAGGCAGCTGTGAACAGTCGCTCACAGAATGGTGCGCGGTGCCTCAGTGCCAGGGTGGTGGGCGCTGGGGGTGCTGAGGTGTTGCAGGCTGTTGGAAAATGCTTCCTTTGCTTTCCAGGTGGCCAAGGGTCAGGGATTGGCAGCCCCTGGGCCAGGGAAGGTGGTGAGCTGCGGACAGAAGGGACAGGAGCGTGGCAGTCCCCAGGGCACAGGACACAGCAAGGCCAGACCCCTTGGCTCAGCTAAAATCCAGCTTTATTAGGCAGCTCCCCAAAAAGGGGCTCTTTACTAGGACAAGCTACCCACAAAGGGTGGGTGGGTGGCACCTAGGTGGGTGGGTGTCCCTCCTTATTCAGCATTCTTGTCCTTCCCAAGTGTCCTCCTTCTTCCACAGTGTCCCCATCCCAAATTCCTCATTTCTTCCCAGCATCCTCATCTTCCCCAAGAGTCTGCATCCCTCTAAGTGTCCTTGTCCTCCCTCAGTGTCCTGCTCCTTCTCCAGCATCCTCATCCCACCTATCCTTCTCCAGCCCAAGCACTGTTGTCCACCCTGTGTCCACGTCTCTCCCCAGGGTTGTTGACCCCCTTGACCATCCCCATTCCCACTGACTATTCCCATTGCTCCCAACTGTCCTTGTGATCTCTGATAGTTCATGTCCTTCCTCAGCACCCTTGTCCCACCTTTTCTATCATTGTCTCTCCCAAATGTTCTCATCCCTCCCAAGCCACCTGAGTGGCCTTGGGCTCCCTCTAAACATCCTTGTCCCTCCTAATCATCCTCATTCCCAGGCTTCTCAGCCCTCCTGAGTGTCCTCATCCTTCATCAGTTGTTTTGTCCCTCATGCCAAGTGTCCCCACTGTCCTCATTCCCCTACAGCCATCCTCCTTGTCCCTTACTACCGTCCTTGTCCCTCACAAGCAATCTTGTTTTTCTCTTCCCCCTCAGCAATCTCCAATCCCCTGGAAATCCTTGTCCTTCCTGCATGTCCTCTTTCCTCCAGGCATCCTTGTCCCCCACCCTTCCTTGTCCCTCACCAGCACCCTCATCCATCTGCTGTGTCCTTGTCCCCCTCATGTAATTTTGTCCCCTACCAAGTGTCCCCTTCCCTTTCAATCACCTCATCCCTCTCAGACGTCCTTGTCCTTTCCCAGCATCCTTGTCCCTCCCAGCTGTCCTTGTCTCCAGGATTCTTCCCCACTTAAGCATCTTCCTCATCCCTCCCCAGCACCCTCATCCCTCTTCTGCCTATCTGTCCCAACTGTTTCTGTCCCCAGGGTTCATGTCCTTCCTTGAGCAACTTCCTTGTCACTCCTGTGCATCCTTGTCCCTCCCCAGGGTCCTCATTCCTTGTGAATTCCTTGCCCCACCCCAAGAATCCGTGCCCCCCCTCACTCTGACGCCCACTGGCCACGACCTCTGTGCAGCCCTATTTCCATGGAACCACTCCGAAATTAAAGAGCATCCCTCCGTGTCCCTGTGTTCCCGTCCCCACGTCCCCCACTCTGTCACCGACTCGCCCCCGCTCTTATCGCTTCTCCTGCGGCGGGCAGGGGAGCGGGGCCCCGGGGCGGCGGCCGTGCCCGGTGCCCTCGCCGCGGTCCCCGGGGGTCCGGCTGCGCCCCGAGCCGTGCCCGCGGGAGCCGCTGGAGCCGCGGGACGAGACGCTGCCGGTGGTGGAGCAGCTGCCGGACACCTGCCCGCGGTGTCTGCCCGAGGCTCTGCTGCAGGGGCCGACCTCATCTGCAGGGGAGGGACACGGCTGGGGCTGGGCGGGGACCCCGGCCCCGGGCGCGGTGCGCGGCGCTGCCTTACCCCCGCGGGGCGGGCGGGGGATCGCCCTGCGCTCAGCCCCGCTCGGCTCCAGCCCCGCAGCGGGCCCGGGGCTCTCGCCTGGCGGCGGCAGCGGCGGCGGCGGCAGCTCTGCGGCACAGAGGGAGGAGAGGGCTCAGCCCCCCTGAGCATCCCGAACGCCCTGGGGTTTTCCTCCCGCTCACCTCCCGTCTGCTTTTCCCGGCGGTAGCGACTGCATTTGGGCTTCAGGCGACTTTTGGAGATCACCCCGCGGGTTTTCCCTGTGGGGAGGGGGGATGGCAGCGTCAGCCCCCCCACAGCCAGTGAGGCCCGCACCCACCCGGAGTGGCCCTCGGGGCTCACCTGTGCCAGGAGGGCAGAGGGCTCGGGGTGGGTGGCCCTCGCTGGCATCCGGCGTCACCGAGGGGCTGGGTGCCTGCGGGGGGGTGCTGACACCGTGGGGGGGTCTCCTGGCAAAGAGGGGGGGGAGTGAAGGGTGGGGGGAGTGGCATGGGGGCTCAGTGGCCACCACCGTGCTGGCACAAGCCCTCCGGAGCTGTGCCAGAGCCACGAGAAGCCATTGGTACTGTCACAGCTGGGTGGCAGTGGTGGAGGTGGGCTGAAGCGCCACAGCTGGGTAGAAGAGCCACAGCTGGATCACAGCTGGGGGGCAAAGGGGAGCTGGATGAGCGCAGTGGCTCAGCCAGGGTGGAGCACCACAGCCTGGCAAGGCTGTGATAGCACAGCTGGCCTGCAGTGGCACATCTGGAGCACAGCTGGATAGAGGCTGCTCAGCCGGGTTACAGCCACACAGCTGGACTGCAGTGGCACAGCTGGACCACCACACATCTGGATTGCAAGCACACTGGCAGAATGCAGCTGCACAGCTAAATCTTGACACACGTACATCATAGCACATCTGAATTGCAGCCATGCAGCTCGGTTGCAGCTGCCCAGCTGGGTCATAGCACAGCTGGATTGCACCATGGAGCTTGATTGCAGCTGCACAGCTGGAGTGCAGTGACACACCAGCACTGTGTGGCACAGGTGGATCATGGCACAGCTGGGCACAGCTGGATGATGATGGCCCCACCTGTCTCGTGATGGTGCAGCTGTATTGCAATGCCCCAGTCACCCTCAATGTCATGGATGTGTCATGACAGCATGGCCAGAGCACAGCTGGAGAGCAGGGGTGGATGGTGGCACCATGGATGGATCACAAAGAGATGCCTGGACCATGGCAGGACATCCAGACTCCATTGGGGCATCCAAACCCCAATGGCATGGTCAGACCATGGTGGCACAGCAGCCAGATCATGACAGAGTGGCTGGATTGTGATGGGACACCCCGGGCATGGTGGGACATCCAGAGCCTGATCCAGAGTCCAGTGGCAAGGCCAGACTGTGGTGGGAGAGTGGAAGTGGATCATGTAAACATGACTGGGCATGACATCCAGAGCTCAATGGGACGCCTGGAGCTCAGATGACATATCTGGACCTCAGCAGCATGGCTGGACTATGACAGCACGGCAGAGCCAAATGGTGACAAAATGGCTGGGTTGTGATGGAGCAGCTGGACCATGGGGAGGCATCTTGACCCCAACAGAACATCTGGCCCCCAATGAGACACCTGGACCCTAATGACACAGTTGGACCATGATGGCATGGCAGAGCTGGGCAGTGACAACGTGGCTGGATTGCAATGGAACACCCAGGCCATGGTGGGACATCTGGACCTCGATGGGACATCCAGACCCCAATGGCATGGCCATGCCAAGCAAGGCCCATCTCCTACCGGGGCAGGAGGGAGCTATCGAAGTCGCGGAGGCGAGGGATGTCCTCGGTGGTGCGAGGTGACGGCGTCAGCGTGGCGGTGGAACGGCAGCCGGACGAGGACGTGGGTGAGGATGCAGCAGTGGCACAGGGCATGTCCTCACCAGGGTACCACACCTCCATCCTCAACCTGCAGGGTGGAGACCACCAGGTAGCTGCTGGGGGCAGCATGTCCAGCCCCCAAGCCCCCACACTCACCCTCTGGCTGCCTCTTCTTCTTCATCCTCCTCTTCCTCCTCCTTCTCCTCCTCCTGGGCACACTGGCTGAGCTCACTGGCTGAGGGCGGTGGGGGCAGCAGCTCTGTCCAGCTCACTGCCGGCGGCTTCACTGCTTGCCCCAGCTTTGCTCTGGCCCCTGTGCCAAGGAGGGATGCTGGGGGGGCTGTGGGGAGGGCACCGCACCACGAGCACCCACGTGTGCCCCCACCCTTCCGACCACCCTACCGTGCTCAGCCCGGCCACGGGGCACCTGGGAGGCTGCAGCATCCACTGGCTGGGAAGCCCCCTCAGGGTAGGAGGTCCCATACTGTGAGAAGGGACGGGGGAAAGTGCAGAGCTCCTCACTGTCAACCTCGATGGTGCTGTAAACCGGCCCCTCGGCAGCCCCCGCTCCAAACTGCTCCGTCTGGGCGATGTAACGGGTGATGCCAGCGTCTGCAGAGGGTGACCAGCACCATCAGGGCTGATCGTGACCCCCTCAAGAGCCACCCAGCCCCACGCTGACCCCTCACCATTGTAGTATCTCTCAGTGGACCCCAAACACCCGGCAGAACTGGCTGTGCTGCCACCACGCCACGCATCCACCAGCCATGGGTAACCACCGCCAGCAGCTGCCCTGCAGGGGGACGGGGTGAAGGAATGCTGGTGGTCAGCCCTGGGGCTCCTGGGGAGGGCAGGGGGCCGGGGGCTTACCTGGGGGTGCTGCGCACTGGAGCTGGGAAGGCGACTGTGGAGAGAGACGGGGGTGAGGGCAGCGAGAGGCCGTACTGGGACCCCGCAGCGCTCGTGGGCTTACCGGTGGGCGTGTAGGCAAAGGATGCTGCAAAGAGAGGGACGGTGGGTGGCTGATGGGAGAGGGGTGAAGGGTCAGGGGTCCCAGGGGCAGCACCCCCCTGTACCGGTGAAGTGGCTGAGCTCCTTCTTCCTGCGGCGGCGGCTGTAGAGCCAGGCAGCAAAGGCGGCGAGGATGACCCAGCAAGCGCCACCGACGCCGGCAATGAAGGCTGGCTGCCTGGCCACCTCTGCCAAATGCTCTGTCAAGCTGCTCCCAGCTGCTGGCTCCACCAGGGGGGCTGCAAGCGACACGGGAAAGAGGGACACACCGGCGGGGTGCCAGGGAGCCATGCCCAGCACCGCAGTGCGTGACCCCATCGTGCCCCACCCATGGGTGCCAGTTGTGACAATGAGGGACTCACCGATGTGGATGGGGACAGGGGCACTGCGGGCACCCACACCAGCACTGGTGGCAGCAGCAACCTCAGCACGATAAGGGACCCCGGGGACGAGTCCCTGCAACACTGTCGCCAGCACTGTCCCCTCCACGCTCTGGTTGATGTGGAAGCGGCTCTCATTGCCCAAGCACCAAATCTGGTGGGGACCAGGAGGAAAAGATGGGGAACACCCATAAGAACGCCATGACATGGTGTCATGAGTGGACAGAGGGGAGCTGCCACACGCCTGCTGCTGTCCACTTACCCGGTAATCACGGATGACCCCATTCTGCTCTGCCAGAGGCGGTGGCTGCCACGAGATGCGGACACTGGTACCGTTCCCAGCCACACTGACAGCTCGTGGTGGGGCACTGGGGGCTGCCGGTGCAGGACACATGGGGTATCACCTCCAGGTTGTATCCAGGGACCCTCGCTATCCCCTCCATGGCACTCACCCGCTTCAGGGGTGCGCAGAGCCCGCACAGCGCTGTCGGGACCATGGAGGTGGTGAAAATAGGGTCGGACCTTGACCTCGTAGTCCTGGCCCCGGCGCAGCCCGGTGAGCAGGGCCCCCTGCTCCCCTGGTGCCCACGCTGTCTGTGCCTCCTCCCAGCGCCCGCCGCGCTGCCGGTACAGCACCCGGTAGCCCTGAAGGAAGGGTGCCTGGTGCTCCACCTGGGGACCCGAGGGAAGGCGGGATGGGGGGATCATCGACACTGGGAGCCCTGGACCGGTAGGGAGGCTCGGCACTCACGGTCCAGGAGAGGTGGACGGTGCCCAGTGGCAGCACCACGGGTTCCTTCAGGTGCACAGCCACCCGTGCCAGCTCCTGCTGCACCTGCTCAGGGTCCAGCCCTTGCTGCGTGGGGTTGGTGTCTGCTGCAAACATGAGAGGGTAGAGGGTCCATGCATATCTCCACTGGTGTCACCAAGGGAAGGAGCCGTGGTGACAGCACATACCCATGGGAAACTCCACTGGGCAAGGATGGACCCAAAGATTTTGGGTGCACGGGCACCTCCATTGTGGAAACGGACCCAAGGGTGGGGGGTTTGTGGGCACCTCCACTGATGTCACTGCTGGGTCTCACCTTGGGTGCGCACAGGCTCCGAGACGCCGCTGGGGTCACTGAGCCCGTGGGCATTGACCGCCCGCACCAGGAACAGGTAGACAGTGTCAGGGACAAGGCCGGTCACTGTGTGGGTCTCACTCTCCACACCAGCTGCCACTGTCTGCCACGGGCCACCCACTGCCTGGCTGCCAGGGGACAGAGGTGACTCATGACAGGGCCACCACACCATCCCTGCAGCCAGAGAAGAGGCTTGTGTGATACCTGAAAGCCTCCACTATGTAAGAGGTGACATCGGTGGCACCACTGTCCTCGTTCCCTTTCCAGCTCAGGGTGACACTGCTTTTGGTAACGTTGGTGACCACAGGGGTGGAAGGTGGCCCAGGGAGGAGATCGGGTGCAGGGGAAGGCAGGGAGAGGTCGGATTCATCACCTGCAGGGAGATGCATGGAGGTCTGGGGTGGCTTTGTTCCCAGTGCCACGGTGTCCCCGTTGCAGTGAGATCTCCATGACCCACCTTGTACCTCCAAGGAGATGCCCCAGCGTGTCTCGCCCGCTGGGCTGGTGGCCACACAACTGTAGAGCCCGGAGTCTCTCACCTGCAGGGGGAAGATCTCCTGCCCCATCACCCTGAGCACCCATCACCTCAGCACCCACCACCCTGAGCACCCACCACGCTTTGTACCCACCACCCTGAGCACCCACCACACTTTGTACCAACCACCCTGAGCCCCAGCACTGGTCGCACCCACCACCCTGAGCACCCACCATGCTCTGTACCCACCACCCTGAGCACCCACCACACTTTGTACCAACCACCCTGAGCCCCAGCACTGGTCGTACCCACCACCCTGAGCACACACCAGGCTTTGTAGCCACCACCCTGGGCACACACCATCCTCTGTACCCACCACCCTGAGCCCCAGCACTGCTTGCACCCACCACCCTGAGCCCCAGCACTGCTTGCACCCACCACCCTGAGCCCCAGCACTGCTTGCACCCACCACCTTGAGCACCCACCATGCTCTGTACCCACCACCCTGAGCACCCACCAGGATTTGTACCCACCACCCTGAGCACCCACCACGCTCTGTACCCACCACCCTGAGCCCCAGCACTGCTTGCACCCACCACCATGAGCATCCATCTCCCTTTGCTCCACCCCTGGCAGCCACTGCCCCTCCCTCCCTGCAGTACCCCATGGGTGCCCCTGCCGGGGTCGGCTCACCCGGAGGCCGGTGATCTGCAGGGTGCCGTTCTCCAGCAGGCTGGCACGGGGCTGGACACCTACCAGGGCACTGCCATCCTTCAGCCACCCCACGCTGCCCGGAGGGTCGTGGGTCCCCTCCCCACAAGGCAGCCGCGCTGTGCCCCCCACTGGCAGCACCGTCCGGTTCGTGGGAAGCAGGCTGAGCACCGGCGGCTGCAGTTCAGCGGGTGCTGCAGGGACCAAATCGGGAATTGCTGGGTGGTGGGATGGGTGCCACTCGTACTGAATGTGCCAGCTCTCCACTGGCACTGGACTTACCCCCTGTCACCTGCAGGCCTGCCCTGGCCAGGACGCTGCCGGCCACGCTGATGGCCTGGCACAGGTAGTGGCCGGCATCGCTGGGCTGGACGCTGACGATGGTCAAAGCACCGCTGGGGCTCACCCAGACACGGCCAGGAGGGGCTGGGGGCTGGCCCGGGAACAGCAGGGTCTGACAGGGAGTGGGATCAGTGGGGAGATGGGGGATGAGGTGAGGACAGGGTTAGGGGTGGGAATGGCAATGAGGTTGGGGACTGGGATGGGATGGGATGGGATGGGATGGGATGGGATGGGATGGGATGGGATGGGATGGGATGGGATGGGATGGGATGGGATGGGATGCGATGCGATGGGATGCGATGGGATGCGATGGGATGGGATGGGGATTGTGAAGGGAATGGAATGGGGACGAGGATGTTATAAAGACTGTGATGGGATGGTGATGAGGACAGGCACGGATGAAGATTGGTACTGGTGTGAGGTTGAGATGGTATGAGATTGGGATGGAGATGAGATGAGGATGGAGTGGGAACTGGGATGGGGATTATGATGGAATGGAAATGGTGATGGGATTGGGATGAGGATGTGGCTATGATTGAGTGTGGGGTCAAGGATGAGGGAAGGAGACAGACCTGGCTCCCCTCCTTCTGCCAGAAGACAGCAGGTGGTGGGTTGCCCTTGCTCTGGCACTGGAAGGTCACGCTCTGGCCAGGGGTGACAGCTTGGTCGTGGGGCCCAGTGACGAGCTGGGGGGGCACTGCAGCAGTGTGGGGAGAGACAGGGGCTTGTCTGGGCACTCCACAGCACCCAAGGGTGCTCCCCAGGGCTCCCCTTACCGTGCACAGTGAGGGTGCCCGATGCCTCCGACCTGCCCACGCTGTTATCAGCCACGCAGGTGTAGGTGCCCTCATCCTCCACCTGCAGCCGCCTGATCCGCAGGGTGTTGTCTGGCAGCACCTCCCACCTGGGGGAACCCCGCGAGGCTGTGGCACCAGCAGCGTGCTGGGGCACCAGCAGGGCGTAAGGTGCCGTGGCGTGGGGATGGCGTGGGGATGGAGGATGGGATGGGATGGGAATGTGGGATGTGATGGGTACAGCGGAAATCTGGGATGCAGGAAAATGGGAGATGTGGTAGGGATGGAAAATGTGGTGGAGATGTGGAATGTGATGGGGATGTGGGATGTGATGCGGATGTGGGAAGTGATGGGGATGTGGAATGTGATGGGGATGTGGAATGTGATAGGGATGTGGGATGCAATGGGATGTGGGATGTGATGGGGATGTGGAATGTGATGGGGATGTGGGCTGTGGTGAGGATATGGGATGTGATTGGGATTTGGGATGCAATAAGAGTGTGGGATGCAATGAGGATTTGAGTTGCAAAGGGGGATGTGGAATGTGATGGAGATGTGACTCAACGGGAATGTGGAATGCAGTAGGGATGCAGGATGTGCTGAGGTTATGGGATGCAATTACTTGATGCCATGAGGATGCCAGGTGCTCCAAGCACGCCAGGCTGGCACACACTGATGCCGCCCAGCTGCACCACAGAACCCTGGCTGGCCTTGGTGTCCCTGAGCCACCCCCCTTAACCCCTACTCACCTTCCCAGTGGCATTTCACCCTCCTCCTTGCGCCAGCGTGCCGCCGGCTGCGGATCCCCCATCACCTCGCAGGCAAACTCCGCCGTCCCCTCCACCAGCACCACCTGGTTGTGGGGCCTCTTGCCAAATACTGGGCGCTCTGCGGGGTGGCTGTCAGTCCCAGCAGGACAGCACCCCCCTCCCCGACACCCCAAACATTCAATCCCCACGTACCAAAGACCACCAGCTCGGCCGGCTCGCTGTCCCTCTCCCCCACCACGTTGGTGGCCACGCAGACATAGACGCCAGCATCGCTCTTGTGAGTGCTGGCCACCATCAGCTTCCCACCACGGATCTGCAGGGAGAACAGCTCATCCCACATCCCCATCACATCCCAATCCCCATCACATCCCAATCCCCATCACTTCCCACATCCCCATCACATCCCACATCCCCATCACTTCCCACATCCCCATCACATCCCAATCCCCATCACATCCCAATCCCCATCACATCCCAATCCCCATCACTTCCCACATCCCCATCACATCCCAATCCCCATCACTTCCCACATCCCCATCACATCCCACATCCCCATCACTTCCCACATCCCCATCACATCCCAATCCCCATCACATCCCACATCCCCATCACATCCCAATCCCCATCACTTCCCACATCCCCGTCACATCCCACATCCCCATCGCATCCCACATCCCCACTGCATCCTGCCCCCCACTGCATCCCGTATCTCCATGACATCCCACGTCCTCATTGCATACTCACACATCTCCCATCCCTATCAAATTCTGCATCCCCATTGCATCCCATATCCCCACCACATCCCAAATCCTCATTGCATCTCTCATCCTGACTGCATTCTGCATCCCCATCACATCCTGCATCCCCACTGCATCTCACAGTTGCACCCACACTGTCATCACACCCCATGCTTCCATTGCTCCCCAAATCTCTGATGCATCCCATATCCCTATCCCATCCTACATCCCATCTCATCCCATGTCCATGACACAACTCTCTTCTGCGTCCCCCATCCCCACCACATTCCAGATCCTCGCTGCACCCCGTCCGTGTCACACCCCCCATCACGTCCTGTGTCCCCAGGGCATTCCCCATCGCCCTCACATCCCCTTTGGCCCCTCTCACCGTCAGGCGCTCGTCCTTGTCGCTGACCCGGACTCCGTTTTTCTTCCAGGACACGCTGGGCTCGGGGTGCCCGCGGGGCGGGACGCACTCCAGCACGGCCGGTTCTCCCGCCGCCACCACCACGTCCCCTGGGGGCTGTCGGAAATCGTCCCGCAGCACTGCGGGGACACAGCGGCCTCAGCTGCCCGGCCCAGGGGGCTGAATTGCCTTTAACACACTTTCATTTATCTCCATTGATTTTACTTGATTTTCAAGTGCTTTCAAATATTTTCATTTGTTCTCATTTACTTTCATGTATTTCCAATTATATTCACATCTTTTAATTTCTTTTACCATGCTTTCATTTATTTTCACTCCTTTGCAGTAATTTTCATTTATTTCCAATTATTTTCCGTTTTTTCATTATTTCTCTTCATTAATTTGCAGTTGTTTTTTCATTTATTTCACTTACTTTCAGTTGTTTCCACTTTTCCAACTTTTCCATGTTTTAATTTATTTTCTGTTATTTACATTCATTTTCCCTTCCTTACTTTTATTTTCATTAATTTTCACTTGTTTTCTTTTATCATTCGTTTTCACTTAGTTTCATTTATTTCCAATATTTCTCACTTTTAATTTCTTTTATTTTCGCTTTATTTATTTATAATTATTTTCCTATTTTCGTTTATTTTCCCCTCTTCACTTGGCAACAGAGGCCTGGGGATGTGAAAGCCCCTCATCCCACCGGAGCAGGCTGGGCTTAGGGGTGACACCAGAACCCCAAATTTCCCATCCTCCCGACCCCCTCGGGACTCACCGGCCACCTCCAGGGAAGCATTCCGGCTGGTGGCCTCCCCCAGGTAATTCCTGGCCACGCAGACATAAACCCCCTCGTCGGGCTTCCCCCGCCTGCCGTGCAGGATGCGGAGGAAGAAGAGGGAGCCGCCCGGGAGGAGCGTGCGGTGGGAGCGCGGATCCTCCCGGTCCGTCTCCACCCGCTCCCCGTCCTTGTACCACTCCACCACCGGCGCCGGCCGCCCCTCGGCCTTGCAGCTCAGCGTGGCCGGCTCGCCCCGGGACACCAGCACATCCGTGGGGTGCTCCACGATGCGGGGAGCCGTGTCCTCCAGCGGGCTGTGGGATCCTGCAGGACAACCGGGAGGGGTGGGGAGGGTTTGGGGGCTGAGCATCCTCGGCTTGTGCGGCGCTCTCCCGGCCCTGCTTTGCTTGGAAGGCACGAGGGGAGAGATGAAGTGTGGCCGGGTCCCAGCCCAGCACGTCCCAGGGTGGTGCTGACGGGAGGGAGCAGGACCACAGGACTCAGAGCATCACAGAATTCCGAGGATCACAGGGTCACAGAATTCACAGGATCCCAGAATCACAGGATCACAGAATTCCGAGCATCACAGGATCACAGAATCACAGGATCACAGAATTCAGAGGATCACAGGATCACAGAATTCCGAGGATCACAGAATTCACAGGATCATGGAATTCACAGAATCACCAGGTTGGGAGAGACTTTCAAGCTCATCGAGTCCAGCCCAGCCCCAACAGCTCAACTCAACCCTGGCACCCAGTGCCACATCCAGGCTTTGTTAAACACACCCAGGGATGGTGACTGCACCACCTCCCTGGGCAGCCATTCCACAACTTTATCACTCTTTCTGTGAAAAAACTTCTTCCTGATATCCAGCCTGTATTTCCCTTGGTGCAGTTTAAGACTGGATCAGGAGGGTGTCAGGCAAGGCCAGTGGGACAAAGCAGCTTTGCTCCCAGTAATGGCCTTTTCCACCCAGTTTCCACCCTGAAGAAATGGGGTTGGGACTAGATTCTCCCCAAAATGGGGTTTTTCCATTAGCTGCAAGTGCTGACTTTCTGTAGCAGAGCTGGTCATTCTGGGCTGCAGAAAATGCTTCATTTTAAGTTTTAAAAAGCCCCATATTGGGGTTGTGGGGCTGTTCCAGAAAAAAAACAACCCCAGTAGGGCATGGGAATTAATCGATGGCCATTAATGCCAGGATAATTAATGCTCATTAATGCTGGGGCCAGCTGGGCTGAACTGCGTGTGTCCCCAGCACCACCTGGGCTGTCTTGGTGGTTCGGTCCCCAAGTGCCACTGCTGGCCCAGTGGCACAGGCACTCACCCCTGCATGCCCAGCCACACATATGCATTACACACACGTGCATGTGTGCACACATGCTTGCACTTTCACACACACATGCACACATGCGCATTCAGGCAGGGGTGTGCATGCCCCTGACATGCACAGATGCGTGTGTGTGCATTCATGCAGGGTGTACATGCACACATGCAGACATCTGCACACATGCATGTGTTCAGGTGGGAGATGTCCTTACACACACGTGTGTGTGTGTGTTCAGGCATGCAGAGGTGCATGCACACATGCACATCACACAGGGGTGCTCATGCACACACATGCTGCACATGCACTGGGGCACACAGAGGGGCATGAGGGTCCATGCACATCCATGAACATCCATGCACATCCACACACGCTCAGGTGGGGCCATGAGCTGATGCTTACCCACATTGCTGCATGCACATGCACACTGCACAGACATGCAAATACCTGCACAATGTACAGACATGCACTTGCATGCACATGCATGCATACTGCCCATAAACACACACATATACACACATGCACACTGTACAGACATGCACATGTATGCACACACATGCACACTGCACGCACATGCACACTGCCCATAAAGGCACACATGCACACACACGCACACGCACACACACACACCCCACACACGTCTCCCACTGGCACACACCCTTCCCCTGCTCCCCCACAGCCTGGGCAGGATGCGGGCACAGGGGCTGCAGTTTGGGGTGCCCAGGGGGTTGCCATGGGGACGGGATGTGGCTGCCATGGGGACGGAAGCGATGCTGCAGGGCACTGGGTACCCCGGGGGGCACAGCGGGGACCGAGGGGGCCGCAGCTGGCCCGGTGACTAATTGGGACAAGCAGGGGGTCAGGGCAGGCCCCCTCCTGTGCCCGGCTGGCTGTGCAGGGGCAGGGGCTCCCACGAGGTTTGGGGACACCCCCGCCCCCTCCCCAGCCACCCAGCGCCAGCTGGAGGGGGACAGAAGAGGGGAGAAGCTCAAAACTGAGACAAAATTCAGTCAGACAGCCTCTCCTTCACCCCACTCTGTCCCAGACAGGGGTGATGGAGCTGGTTTGGGGACATGGGGAGGATCAGGGCACACGGAGCTGGCTGCAGGACGCTGGGATGGTTTAGGAATGTAGAGATAGTTTGGGAACACAGAGCCAGTCCCAGTTGGTAGTCTGGGGATTGCCTTGGGGACACAGGACTGGTTTGGAGACATGGAGTCTCTCCTAGATTTGTCTGGGAGTTGGTTTGGGCACACTGGGACAGGTTTGGGACACAGGGCTGGTCCTGGTTTGGAAACTGGGCATGGATGTGGGCACATGAAGGCTGTTTGAGGACACCGAGTTGCCCCTGGTTTGGGGTCTGGGGACTGGTCTGGGGACATGGGGACAATTTGGTGTCTGTCCCAGCTCACGGTCTGGCAGCTGATGAGGAACACGGGACAGTTTGGGAACAGGGAGCTGCTTGCAGTTCAGCATTTGGGAACACGGGGCTAGTTTGGCAACACCAGGACAGTCCTGCCTGGGGGAGAGCGGGCTGGTCTCGCTTTGGGGCTGTGGAGACGATCTAAGGACACCACACCCCTCCCGGGAGTTGGTCTGGGAACAGGGAGCTGGTCCCAGAATGGGGACACGGGGCCGGTGTGGGGACACTGGGTCAGTTCTGCAGCTGTGACATGGGGCAGGTCCCGGTTTGGGGACAAGGGGACAGCTTGGGAATCCAGTGTCGGTGCTGGCGGGGTCCCAGCCGGGGCTGGGTCTGCGGGCTGCTTCCAGCATCCCGGCTGGAGCAGGAGCAGGAACTGCGGGACGGGGAAGGGGCGGGGGGCACGTACCGTTCCCGGGGCTGGGATCGGGCAGGGGCAGCGCGGCGATGGAGCGGTTGATGCCGAGCAGCAGCGAGGAGGAGTTCGAGCCTTCGGCTCCCAGCGAGTCGGCGAACAGGTTCATCTGCAGCAGCGTCTTCAGCAGGTACCGCAGCATCCTGCCCGGCTCGGCTCGGCTCGGCTGAGATCGGCCAGGCTCGGCTCGGCTCTGCACGACACCACCCGGCAGGGCAAAGACTGGCTCAGCTTAGCCCGATCCGGCTCAGCTCGGTTCGGTTCTGCTCGGCTGGGCTCGGCTCAGTTCAGCCCAGTCCGGCTCAGCCCGGTCCGGCTCAGCCCGATCCTGCTCAGCTCAGTTCGGCTCTGCTCGGCTGGGCTCGGCTCAGTTCAGCCCAGTCCAGCTCAGTTCAACCCGGTCCGGCTCAGTTCAACCCGGTCCGGCTCAGTTCAACCCGGTCCGGCTCAGCCCAGTCTGACTCAGCCCGGTCCGGCTCAGCTCAGTTCGGCTCTGCTCGGCTGGGCTAAGGCTCAGTTCAGCCCGGTCCGGCTCAGCTCAGTTCCTCTCTGCTCGGCTGGGCTCAGGTTCAGTTCAGCCCGGTCCGGCTCAGCTCAGTTCGGCTCTGCTCGGCTGGGCTCAGGTTCAGTTCAGCCCGGTCCGGCTCAGCTCAGTTCGGTTCTGCTCGGCTGGGCTAAGGCTCAGTTCAGCCCGGTCCGGCTCAGCTCAGTTCGGTTCTGCTCGGCTGGGCTCAGGCTCAGTTCAGCCCGGTCCGGCTCAGCTCAGTTCCTCTCTGCTCGGCTGGGCTCAGGTTCAGTTCAGCCCGGTCCGGCTCAGCTCAGTTCGGCTCTGCTCGGCTGGGCTCAGGTTCAGTTCAGCCCGGTCCGGCTCAGCTCAGTTCGGTTCTGCTCGGCTGGGCTCAGGCTCAGTTCAGCCCGGTCCGGCTCAGCTCAGTTCGGTTCTGCTCGGCTGGGCTCAGGTTCAGTTCAGCCCGGTCCGGCTCAGCTCAGTTCCTCTCTGCTCGGCTGGGCTCAGGCTCAGTTCAGCCCGGTCCGGCTCTGCTCAGCTGGGCTTGGCTCAGTTCAGCCCAGTCTCGCTCAGTTCAGCCCAGTCCAGCCCGGTTCAGCCCAGTCCAGCCCGGTTCAGCCCAGTGCTGCTCAGCCCGGCTCGACTCGGCTCAGCACAGCCCGACTCAGTCCGGCTCGGCTCAGCTCAGCTCGGCTCGGCTCAGCCTGCGGCACCGCCCCCCGGGTGGGGGACGGCCAGGGCGGTGCTGGGGCGGGGTGATGCGGGTGTCCCTGCGTGCCCTCCCCGTCCCCAAGGAGCGGGATGGGGACGAAGGCGGGGGATGCCCCGTGTGGGGTGGGGGCTTCGTGGTGGAGTGGAACTGGGATGAATTTTGAGGGGGCAGAGGAAAAGGGGGGTCCTAGGGCTGGAGGGAGGAGAAGGAGCCGACGCAGCAGCTCCCTGGCTTCACCCCAAATGACGTGACCCCACATGGGGCTGCTGCCACCCCCCACTCGGGACCCCCCTCAGTGAACCCCGAAAGGCAGCACCACCCCGCAGCCCCCGGGGAAATGCGGCTGTTGGAGTGAGTGAGGGACACTGTGGGGGTGCTGGGACCACCAGCGGCCTTGAATTTGTGGGGTCAGGGGGGAAACGCGAAGGAATCAGCACACGGTGCCATTGAATCCGTAAGTAGCAATTGGCCATTTAATTACTGTGCTGGGTCTGATGTGGGAAGCAATGAGCGAGCACCCGGAGAGGGGGGGCTGGGGGAACTCGTTAGGGAGGTTCATTATGGGGGGCGCTCCTGGGAGGAGCTCGCTACAGGGTTTTTTTACAGGGGCACTTGGAATAGGGTAAAAGTGGGGGGAAAGGGAAATCGGGAGTGTGGGGAAGTTGGAGGGGGCTCAGGGGAAAGGAGGAGGTGGGGAAGGGGCAGTGGGGGAGGACCAGGGGGACGGGGTATGCACATCTGGGATATTGGGAGGGAGAAGGGGCCTCATGCACATCTGCATGCACAGCAGCTGCTGAAGTGTGCCCACATGTGTTTGCACATCTGGGTCCCCAAGGGCGTTCACATCTGGAGGACACTTGGGGCACAGCTGGGGAGGGGGGAGGCTTTTCCACACACATCTGGGGCACCAAGGATCTCCAGGATGTTCACAGCCGGGAGGGCTGGGTGGTGTGGGGGATGCAGCTGCATTCGGACCAACAGCTGGAGAGGTCCCTGATGTCACAGCCCGACACACAGCTGAAGGCACAGGGATGCTCAAGCACATCTGGAGAACCAGGTGGTTTCCAGGTGTGCACATCTGGAGTTTGCACATCTGGAGAGCTTGTCCAGGCTTGCTTTTCCACACCCAGAGGTGTGCTGAGGCTGCAGACAGGTGCACATCTGACCCACGCAGCCTCAGCAGCATCCTCTGGGCTCTCCACATCCCACCGAACCTGCCAGGTGTCCGGTGGGCAATGCATTATTCATCTGTCCCTTGGAGCCAGGCACAGAGAAAGTAAATAAATATTAATTTAGTAGGAGCACAAAGCTTTTCCTCTTCTCCTGCTGACAATGTGGCAGCACAGGGATTTCTCAGTAGGATCAGAAAAAAAAAAAAAAAGTATCCATGAAATAAGAGGTTTACCCAACTATTACCTGAATAATTCTGTGGGATGGGAGTTGATGGCAATGCTGGAATATCTAAACATAGCATGCTGCTATGTTCCCCCATCTTCTCCTTTTGGGTCCCTCTGACCAGAGGAATGGGACATGTCCAGCACGGAACTACAGGATGGAAAAGGGTGTTAATCCGTGGAAAACCCTTGGGCCCCTTTTCATGGAGTCCTTGGAAAACGTGAGAATTTTTAATGGGAATCCTGGAGGTTTTGGGAGCCTCAGGGATTAAAGCACCTCTGTATTAATCCCACTCTGAGGGCTGAGGCTGCAGCGATGGGCTCCCAGGGGTGACACACGCTCATCCAGCACCTCCTCTGAGAGAGCTTGTGATGGAGAACGGAGACAAAGGAGCCGCCTCATCCCGATGGATAATCCCCCTCAGATTCATCCCGTTAATCAGCTGGGCAAACAGCGAGTGCGGGGGCATCGCCTCCTCGTTAGCAGATTTATTCTCACTGCCACGGCATTTAATTGCTGCTTGATTTGGCGATTAGCGGCTGTTTGCCCAGGCTTTGCCCAAATCACCCTCCTCAAAGTTTTTAGAAGGGGGGAGGCTTCCTCCCTACTTTGTTATCCTCATTATTCTACATTGGTTTTGCTGCTTTCTTATTCTTCCTATTTTTCCCCAACCAACTGAGCGGCATCGGGGAGCTCGTGGTGGGGGGAAACTGAGGCACGAAGTTTGGCCATAATGAGGAGCGACAAGATATTTGTCTGGGCAAATGAGCGGCTGGGTCCCCCCTCCCCGCTGCCAGGGGGGAATCCCTGGCAGCCCCGTTATTAACATTCCCCCCGGGAGCCCCCCACCCCAAGCCAGGCGTTTGGCCGGGAAATGCAGCTTTTTGAATATTTATAGAGGTTGTGGCAGCACTTGGGGTGGGGAGGAGGGAAAGGGGAGCACAGGGGCTGCTGGGGGGGTGGGGAAAAGCAATGTTGAGGACTGGGGGTAGCGGGGATGGAGCTGGAATCCTTTAGGGATGACACTGGGATGGAGTGGGGAATGACACTGGGATGGAGTGGGGAATGACACTGGGATGGTGTGGGGAATGACACTGGGATGGAGTGGGGAATGACACTGGGATGGAGTGGGGAATGGCACTGGGATGGTGTGGGGAATGACACTGGGATGGAGTGGGGAATGGCACTGGGATGGAGTGGGGAATGACACTGGGATGGAGTGGGGAATGACACTGGGATGGTGTGGGGAATGGCACTGGGATGGTGTGGGGAATGACACTGGGATGGAGTGGGGAATGACACTGGGATGGAGTGGGGAATGACACTGGGATGGAGTGGGGAATGACACTGGGATGGAGTGGGGAATGGCACTGGGATGGAGTGGGGAATGACACTGGGATGGAGTGGGGAATGACACTGGGATGGTGTGGGGAATGACACTGGGATGGTGTGGGGAATGGCACTGGGATGGAGTGGGGAATGACACTGGGATGGAGTGGGGAATGGCACTGGGATGGAGTGGGGAATGACACTGGGATGGAGTGGGGAATGGCACTGGGATGGAGTGGGGAATGACACTGGGATGGTGTGGGGAATGGCACTGGGATGGAGTGGGGAATGACACTGGGATGGAGTGGGGAATGGCACTGGGATGGTGTGGGGAATGACACTGGGATGGAGTGGGGAATGACACTGGGATGGTGTGGGGAATGACACTGGGATGGAGTGGGGAATGACACTGGGATGCTCTAGGGAATGACACTGGGATGGTGTGGGGAATGACACTGGGATGGAGTGGGGAATGGTGTCAGGATGCACTCATGGATAACACTACCTTAGGGCAGTGCACTGGGATGTTTTAGGGGATAATGCTGACATGCTCTAAGGAATGATACTGGGATTTTTTTCAGCGAACAGACTGGAATGCTCTAGGGGATGATGGTGGGAGGAATTAAGGAGAAATGCTGGCATATTTTAGGGGACCTTATGGGACTTCAGGGTGTGATGTTGGGATGCTGTAGGGGAGCAAACTATCATGCTTTAGAAAATGTTACTGGGATGCTTTAGGGGATGAGTCTGGGATGCACGGAGGGATGCCAGGATGTGTTAGGGAATGATGGTAAGACACTGTGTTGCAGTACACTGGAATGCTGCAAGGAACAATGCTGGAATGCTGCAGGGGATGGTGCTGGGATGCTTTAGGGGAGTGATCCTGGCAAACTTTAGGGAAGCACACTGGAATGATTTAGAGGACACAGTGAGAGGCTTTAGGGGATGGTGCCAGGGCGTGTGATGGAGTAACGCTGGGATGTTTCAGACGAACATGCTGGCATGATCTAGGGGATGACACTGGGATGCTGTAGGGGTTGATGCCAGGATATTTTAGGGGACGGTGCCAGAACTTTTTAGTGGATGCTTTAGGAGAGCTTAGTGAGATGCTTTAGGGGATGACTGAGAAGATTTAGGGGAGCACACTGAAGTGCTTTAGGGGATGATGTCAGGGTGTGCAAAGGATAAAGCTGGGATATTCCAGGGAAGTGCGCTGGCATGCTTCAGGGGATGCTGCTGGGATGCTTTCAGTGAGCAGATTGAGATGCTTTAGGGGATGACCCATGGAGCCTCTGTGGAACGGTGTGGGGATGCCTCGGAGGACGGCTGTCAGTCTGTCTGTCCTCCGCACCTGGCAGGCGCAGGAGGCCGGTGCGTGGAGATCTCCTCGCGGGCATCCCAGCCCGCCTCATTACCAGCGCCTTCGGAAAGCCGGAGCCCATGTGTTCTCGAGACGAGCGGCTTGGGGTATATTAACATCCCATTTCCACCTCTTTAATATAGAGTTTGTCGAGATCATTTATCAGCCGAGCCTCCCTTCAGGGCCGGGGGAAGCCGGGCAGAGCTCGGCAGCTGGGTCACGGCGAGAGGCGAGGGATGCTCGTCCCCGAAGGAAGCCGACGCCGGGTTTAACAGGTAGTGGCTCATGTGCGAATCGCTAGTTTGGGACCGCCACATCATTGGGAAAGGCTTTATCAAAGCTGGGCTTAATTGGGTGGAAGGCTTGTTTGCATGGCCGCTAATGGGGGATCAGAGGGCCGGGGACCCAGCGCTGACGGCCTCACAAAGGCAAGCAATTACTTGCTTGTCTGCATTATGTATTAACCCATCTGGGGTCGGGATATTGGCTGTGAAAGGGAGACAAAGAGGGGGGCGTGCCGGTTGCCCCCGCGCCGAATTAGCCCGCCTGGGTCCCCTTTGTGCAGCGGGCAGGGCAGCTGGATCGGGATGCAGGCGCTCAGGATGCTGATGGGCACCGGCGTGCGGCAGCAGGGCGCTGCCTCGCTCGGCATCCCCGCGTCCTTCCCAATATTGCATCGCGCGTCTTTTCTCTCCTTTCATCAGTTTCCTGCCTGCGGCCACATCTCGGGATAATTACAGCTTTCGCTTTAATTAGCCACCGTCGCCACTAATAAGTTTATACTTCTTTTCAGCAGCGTATTTTGGCGGCAGGAGGTTAATTACAAGCAGGTCAGTAAATTGCAGAACACACTGCTGTGGGTCTAATGACTTGTCCGCTCGGCTTTTTGGCGGACTTTTAATTATGCCTATTGAATTGGAAGGCTGACTGGGGCGAGGCGGCGGGGGAGTGTTGGGGACCAGGGGGTGTTTCCCCACTGCTTCCCCAGGCTGCTCCCAGGAGCTGAGAGCGGCCACAACTCATTGCATGGGTGAGCCCTGACTGAGAACGGCCGCCGTTCGTTTCGCAGACGACCCCTGGCTGAGAGCACCCCAAAATCCTCGCACAGCTCAGTCTGGGCTGAAAACACACACAATTCTCTGCACGGGTAAGCCTTGTCTGAGAACAGGCACGAGTCGTTGTGCAGGTGAGGCTCGTTTGAGAACGGCCACAGCTCATTGCGGGGTGACCCTGGCTGAGGACACCCAGAGCCCGTGGGGGAGCCGAGCTGAGAATAACCCCAGAACAGGGGGCGACCCTGGCTGAGCACCCCCAGAGCCCGCTTCACAGGGGAGCCCAGCTGAGAATAACCCCAAAACACCCAGAACAGGGGGTGATCCTGGCTGAGCACCCCCAGAGCCCGTGGGGGAGCCGAGCTGAGAATAACCCCAGAACAGGGGGCGATCCTGGCTGAGCACCCCCAGAGCCCGCTTCACAGGGGAGCCCAGCTGAGAATAACCCCAGAACACCCAGAACAGGGGGCGGTCCTGGCTGAGAACCGGCACAGCTCACGGCAGGGCTGAGCCGTGGCCCGGCTCCTCCCAGGAACGAGCGGAGGTGCCGCGGGTGAGCGGGGCCGGGGGCACCCCCTGTCCCCCGCTCGCCCCCCGCCCCCTCGCCATTAGCGAGCGGTCAAACGGCGCTGCCGGGACTCGGAGCTGCATCGCAATCAGCTGCTCTCGGCCGTAATGAGTGTTCAGGCCCTAATTAACCGCCACCCTCATTTGCATCCGGCCCGCCCCCCCGCTCCCAGGCCTCTGATTGTGGGCTGGCCAGCTCCGGGGGGACACTGGCGGCTGGTGTGCCCATCTGAGGGGACACCCCACATGGGATGGGTGGCAGTGGGTGCAGCCCTCTGGGGACACTGGCTGTGAAGACATCCCTTTGGGGACACCCCAGGGAAGCGTGTGCATAGCTCTGGGGACACGGTGGCAGCAGAGACACGCCCTTGTGGTCACACCAGCAGTGCGGACTCCTGTTTTGGGACATGGTGGTGGCAAACACGTTATTCCAGGGCTGACATTGGGGACACCTCTTTGGGGACATGCTGGCAGTGGGAGCACAGCAGCTGCGTGTCCCTTCGCGGGTGTGTCACAGTGGTGACAGTGGGTGGACAGCTGGCTACAGGGACAACCCTTTGGGGATGTGGTGGCACCGAGGACATGCCAGGGGAGGGATGTGTCCCTTTGGGGACGTGCCACAGCACTGCCTTTGGGACATCCCTTGGGGGCACGCTGGCTCCTCACACCCGCGGGGATGCGGTGGCAGCGGGGACATCCCTTTGGGGACATGTAGGCATTGGGGACGTGCCTTGTGGGCACTCCCTGGGGACAGCGGTGACAAAGAGCCCGGTCGGGGTGGGGGATGGAGTGTGCCCCCCCCCCCACATCCGCAGCCTCGCCAGCCCCTAATCCCGCTAATTAGAGGGGTGTAATTACAGCGCTGATCGCGCCGTGCTGCGGGCAGGAGCGGCAGGGACAGACAGAGGCGGGGGATGTCCCCTTCCATCCTTTCCCCCCATTTGTTTAACCAACAAGGCTCTAATTAAAGCGTTTAATTAACCAACCCGGGCGGGGGTCCCCGAGGACCTCTCTCACCACCCCCCTCGGATGGAGGGGGGGTTTAGGGGGTCTGCAGAGGTGGAGTCTCCCCATGCTCGTTAGTCTTGGCTTAACGAAGAGTTGGGGCGCAGCTGGGGCGTCCCCCCGCGAGCAGCGCCCTGCCTCATCAATCACGGCCACGCTTAATTGGGGTCCCGGGGCTCCGGAGGCACCAGGGCCGGGGGCAGCGAGCGGTGAGAAAAGAGAGGTCCCCGTCCCCTTGAGTCAGCCGCAGTCCTTGGGGGATGGAGGCTCAGAACCGGCGTTTTGGGAGATCTGCAAGCCCAGAGCTCAGGGGGGCTCCACACAGGGATAGGGGTGCCCGGCCCGGGGGGGCCAGCTCAGCTCCAGTACGACGGGAATGCTGCTCTCCAAGGCTGGGGGGCTGAACCCGACGTGTGGGGTGTTCGGCCGCACATCTGGGTGCTGGGGCCGGGGCAGATCCCGGGCGGTGTGAGGGAGCGCTGGAAGGGTCCCGGCCCTGAGGGCTCTGAGGGGACCCCGCCCGGCGGGGCCCCGCCCACACAGGGCCACGCCCACTTCGGGTGGGGCTGGGGGTGCGAGCCACGCCCATCATTAGGCCACGCCCACTCACTGCACAAACAATTTACCCGCCCATTTTAGCCACGCCCGTGCTCCGCCTTTGACCACGCCCCTTTCCGCGGAACCACGCCCCCGCCCCGCCAGCCATCTCCCCTTGCAGTGGCCACGCCCCCTGGCCACGCCCCGTCTGAGCGTCTCTGTCCCGCCTCCTCCGGCACCGCCCCGCCCCAGCGCTGCCGGAAGTCCCGCCCCCGGCCGCCGCGCCACTTCCGCCCGCTCGGTGCGCACCCCCATCATGGCGGCGCCCTGCGGCTCCTCGCAGCTCCCAGCGGCCGAGCCACCGCTGCGCGTCCCCAAGATGGAGGTGCTGTCGCCGGGCTCGCCGGGCGCGCTCAGCGACGGCAACCCCAGCCTGTCCGACCCCTCCACGCCCAGCGGCGCCTCCCCGCTGGGCGCGGGGCCGGCGGCCGGCGGGGCCGCGCTGGGCGCCCGCGGCGGGGCCTCGCCCTCCGTCTCCTTCTCGCCCGGCGGCGCCGCCGCCGCCGCCGCGGCCGCCGCCTGCCGCGGGATGTCCTGGACGCCGGCGGAGACCAACGCGCTGATCGCCGTGTGGGGCAACGAGCGGCTGGTGGAGGCGCGCTACCAGCAGCTGGAGGGAGCGGGCACCGTGTTCGGCAGCAAGGCGCCCGGGCCCGCCATGTACGAGCGCGTCTCCCGCGCCCTGGCCGAGCTGGGCTACGAGCGCACCCCGTCCCAGTGCCGGGAGCGCATCAAGGTACCGGGGGGGCCCGGGCCGGGCGGGAGGGTGCGCCGGGGGTCGCCGTGCCCGCCCGGCCGGGGGAGCTCCGGGAGCGCTGGGCTCGCTCTGCTCGCGGGGCTGCGGCAGCGTGTCCCGGGGTGCAGTCCCCTCGGGATCTGTGCTGAGATCCTTTGGCAGCCTGTCCTTTGGCCCGTGTCCCCAGGGCTTGGCCTCTCGGGGTCTCCGTGCAGGTTTCTGGAGCGTTCTGTGGCCGTGGCACGGTTGTCCCCAGCCCTGTCCTGGGTGCAGGGTGTCCCTTTCCCCGGCTCCCCGTGGTCCCATCAGTGTCTCCTGCCTGCCACATCCTCTGGGTCCCTCCCTCGGCCCCGTAGCCCCCAGCGGCACCTTTGGGACACGGGCACTGCTGCCCAGGGGTTCAGTTCCTCCCGTGTGGGCGGGCTCTGGCAGCAGGGAGGGTCATGGCATCCCAGCTGTTTGTGTCCCCTCGTGGGGACAGCCCCGCAGGATCTCTCCCCTGGGTGTCCTCCTTTGGCCCCAGTGTTGGGGGTGCTGTGGTTGGCTCTGTCCCCTCCTGTGTCCCCCAGCACCCTCTGTCCACGGGGGGCTGGCCCTGGCTGCCCCCTTGGGAAAACAGCTCCCAGTTCCCCCAGTAACAAGGGCTGGCCCTGGCTGCTCTTGCACTCCTGGCTCTGTCCTGTGCTCTGGAGTTGTTCTGCAGAGTCTGGTGGCTCAACAGGAGCGTTCTGTGGCTTCACAGACCTCTTGGTCAGCCTTGGGCTGTGTTTTCCAGAGGGGCCTTTCCAGTTCCATCATTCCCTGGGAAGACAGGGCTGGGTTTGGTGCCTGCTCTGTGCATCCTGCTTTTACACAGAGGAGACACTTGGATGATGTGGAAACGGCTGTGGGGTTTGAGTTTGTAAATGTGGATGATGTCTGGGAGGATGATTTACACGCTCTCATCTCCTCTGGCTCTGATTCCTCCTTTCCTGACCCCTTAGGCTCCTGCAGCCACTTCAGGTGCTGTTGGAGTGAGAAATAAATGTGTTGTTACTGCTGGGGCTCAGTGGACTGGTTGTTTCTCCCTTCCTCTTCCCATCCTTTAGAAACACCTGCTAGCCAGCCTGGGCTGGGGCTGTCCAGGTGTGTACACCTGAGCTGCCTTTAATTTGGAAAATCCCTGGAATAAGGGATGCTGCAGCATCAGGAATTCTGAGAGTGAGAGATTTCCACTTTGGTCCCTGTTGACTAGAGCAGCCTGTCCTGGAAATAGATACTCAAAACAAACCCACTTTCTCTAGAAGTTTTGGGTTCTCAAAGTATTTCCCTCATGGCTGTGTTTGCTGCTCAGGGACCTTTTTCCCTTCAACACACCCAAATATTTTTGGAGAGGAACATTGCTGCACTGGAAAAATATCTTAGAGTCCCTCATTCTCCAGGCACTGACAGAACCAGAGCACACAGCCTCCAGCTGCACCAAAGGAAATTTAGGTTGGATATTAGGAAAAATTCTTTACAGAAAGGTGGTAAAGTTCTGGACTGGCTGCCCGGGGAGGTGGTGCAGTCACCATCCCTGGGTGTGTTTATCAAAGCCTGGATGTGGCACTGGGGGCCAGGGTTGAGTTGAGGTGTTGGGGCTGGGCTGGACTCAATGATCTTGAAGCTCTCTCCCAACCTGGTGATCCTGTGAATTTTCCTGGTGGCTCTCAAGGTGCTCGTTGCTTGAATCAGCTCTTATGCAAACCTGTGAGCTTTGCCAGAGGCAGCTGCATGGTGGGAAAGTTCCTTGAGGTGGCCTGGCTTTGTCACTGGCTTTGGGCTGTGATGGGAGTCAGTGATATCGAGGCTCCCAGCCCCAGTTTTGGGGCATGCTGGCAGGTTGTGAGGTGTCATCTCTCTGTCAGAACAGCCCAGACCTGGCTGTTTGGCTTTGGGTGGTGCTGTTGCATGGAGGTGATTTTGGGAGTAGTTTGAAAGGGTTCTCCCACTTTCCCTTCAGAAGTGAGGCTTGAACACGTCTTTGCCCCTGAAATGTTCAAGCTTGGAAGAAACCACCCATCAAACAGCAGAAAAAGAGCTCAAGGCTGATATTTGTCACCAAGAGCAGCTCCTGACAGACCTGTTAGATGTTTCTGGATTGCAGAACACCGAGGTGGGCTCTCCTTGAATGCTGTAATGCTGGAAGGGAATATCTGTGGTCTGTGTTCCACCCGTGAGTGTTCCTGTGCACAGCCTGGCCTCTCATCAGGCCATGTGCAGGGCAGGAACAGCTCCTTGAATGCTGCTGTCTCTGGCACCATAAACCCAAACTTTGCATATCCTGGATCCCCACAGTGAGTGCCTTCCTCAGCACAGTCATCTGGAGCAGCAGAAATGTGGCTTTTCCAAAGCCTTTGTGCTCTCAGTGGGTTTTGGCCTGGAATTGCTGGGAAATGAGCCCTTGTTGAGAGCTGTGAGCTCTCCTGGGTGTCAGGAATTTCCCTTGTTGCAGGGATTACTGAGATAGGTGTGGTGGCTGTTGCCAACCCTCAGGTCCCAGTTTTTGTAAGATTCCAGGCAGGATTGGCTGCTTGACACTTCAATGATCCATCACAAACAAAAGTGGAAGGGGTCACACATGGATTCTTCTGAGATGGAGCAGGACTGTCATGTGCTGCAGGAACAAGAGGAGGGCACAGGCACCTCAGAATCCTCCACACTGAGAGCAGGACTGGGGAGATGGTGATGAGGGAGCACACGGCTGCATTGTTCCATTTATTACCCAAAATGTTCTGTGGTTCCATGATTTTGTAGGATACTTAATGCCCATCAGGGGACAGAAACTTGAGACTTTGCTGCTGGATAACAAATGGTGCTTCAAACATTCCAGGTTCAGGTGGTTTTTAAATGAATTTTAGATAAGGATGCCATACTGCTTTCCTTGGGAACACCTGCATTCCCTGGACAGCCAAATCTTGAGTCTCAACAGCCAGTTGAGCTGGAAAGGAACAAGGCAGTTGTAAGCAGAGGGTTTTCCAGTTGTGTGGCATGGATGCATTCTCTCTTAATTCAAACAGGGTGTGCAGAAAGGTCCTGATGCAGATTTTTGCCTGGCTCTTACCATCTGGATGTGCTTTTCTGCACATCAGCAGCTGGAATGAGGCTGCTGTCAGGTTGGAGCTGCTCTGGGAGCAAAATGTTTCAAATTTAGGAATTCACATGTAACTGTTCCAGCAACTTTTCCTTTGGAAAGAGACCTTGAGTCCAACTTGGTGGCTCTGAGATTCGTGGCTTGGGTAGCCCTGCAGCTGGGAGCTGCAGGAAGAATGGAACATCTTGATTTCTGCCTGTTGCATTCCCAGAAAAGCTGTCTTGTGTGCCACAGCATCCTGTCCTTAATCCTTGCTTGTTCAGTGACACTCTCTTCTTTCATCCAGCCCTTTCCTATTCCCAATGTTCCTGAGCAAGGATTTAGCCTGGTTTTCTCTCCTGAAACTCCCACACCTTCCCACAGCAGCACGTGCAGAGCTGTCTGTGTTCAGGTTTGACCTTAGAGCTGGGATTTTAAGGCAGGTGATGGAGTATTTGGCCAGACCCTCTCCAGCCTTGCTGGGATCCTGTGCCCTGCTCTGGATGATGTTATTCCAACCAAGCAGCAGGAGGTTTGCTGGGACTTTAAGCATGGGAAAATGAGCCCTTGCCTTGAGCTGTGAAGCTGTGACCCCAGTCCATGGGGTGCATGGAGCATGTTCCATCAGTGTGCTGGAACTCCAGCAGTCCATCCTCTCCAGGCACCCCAGGTGGCTGCAGGGATGGGGTGCTCTGGGGAGGCACAGGTGAGCTCAGGTGCTGCAGCTGGAGCTGTGGGAGTCAAGGGCTGTTTTTAGGCAGTAAAGGCTTGTTTTGTTTTAAAGGGATGTTCTTGAAATAATGGGCTCCAGTTGTTTCTTCAACACCAGCTTTTAGACTTTTTTTTTTAAACCCGTGGGAGATTTTGTGTTTCTCTTGCTTGCATCTGTATGGAAGGTGGAATCAAAGGCTCATCCTCCTGATGGCACATTGCTCAGTTGGGCTGAGAGAGCATTTCATGGCTGGAAATCCTCTGGCTGGAGAGCCCCTCCCCAGCAGAGACAAATCCCTTCTCAGAAGTTGCTGTTAAAACTAATTTCAGGGCGTTTTTAAAATGTCATTTCTTCGGCTACTGCAGAAATGTGAGTTCTGCTTTTATTTTGCCTTTCCCAGAGTCAGTGCCAACCCATTGATTCAAAGAGAAGCAGTTCCAACATCTTAACTCCTGCCTGCAGGAATTCCCAAGTACCACTGCCAATCCAGTCCCACTGTTGTTGGGGGTTTTTGTGTGTAGCAACTTCCTCCTCCCCCCAGATGGGTGACTGGAGGTTTTGGCTGGGTTGTGGTTGTCCACAAAAGTAATTTGTTTTTCAAAAGGAAAAGAAATACCTTGAAGATGCTGGTTCAGTGCTTCAGAAAGAGCAAATCATAGATGGGAGTGCCACAAACCCACATGAAATGGGAAGGGATGGAAAATCACACCTGACTATCAGCTGTTGGTATCTCTTGCTTTAGGCAACACAAACATGATGGTGGTGAGGCTTGTTTGTAAGGGGGCTGTGGTTTAGGTGCTCTGTGATGTAAACACTCTGTAAACCTTGCATGGAGTTGTTTTTTAAGGCAGGAAAAGCTGCTCCAGTGAAGCTGTTTCAGAAGCAATGCTTGCTGTGGTCTAGTGTGAGCTGCTGGACATGAGAGGATTTCAGCCAGAATTCCATCCTTGGTCCAGTGAGTGGAGGGGCTGTCTTTGTGATTCAGAAATGTCAAGTGATGGAGCCTTGGTGCATTTATGGCAACCTCCCAACCATCCACCTTCAAAGCAACTTTGATTTGAGCTGACAAGAAGGATGGAGAGGGACTTTCTACAAGGGCCTGAGTGGCAGAGCAAGTGGGAGTGTGTTCCCAGTGACAGGGCAGGGCTAGATTGGATAGTAGGAAACATTTCTTCCCTGGGAGGGTGCTGAGGCCCTGGCATGGGTTTCCCAGAGCAGCTGTGGCTGCCCCATCCCTGGGACTGTCCAAGGCCAGGCTTGGAGCACCCTGGGATAGTGAGAGGTGTTCCTGCCATGGCAGGAGTGTTGGAACAAGATGAGCTTTAGGGTCACTTCCAGCCCAATTCCATGATTCTGGGTTTTTTGAATGTCATGTCTTTATCTCAAGTTTATCTCAGTCACAGCTCCCCATCCCTTTAACTCCCTGGGCTGTGGTGTGTGTCAGTGTTCAGGTTACCTCCCCTTCTTCCCATGGCTTAAATAGATTCAGATGTGCTGGGTTTTCCAGGCTGGGCTGATTCTTGCCATTCTTTGAACCCTTCCCAGCAGCCCAGCTTCTCACTGGAGGATCTCATGTGCTCTGGTAGGTGGGAGCAACTTTTTGTTGACATTTTTAGCAGGAAAAAATAAACCCTTCAGTGACAAAGAGCAGATTTAATTGTTTCAATCCTTTGTGGGGCTGTGGCAGAGGAGCATTTCTGGGGTATGAGTGTCCTGTGGAATGAAAACTCTTGGATTTGCTCTCAGCTGGGGTATTTGGAGAGTGCTGTTGTGTTGGAAAGAATATGGCTTGAATTGCACATGCAGGACTAGTGTCTTTATGATCCAGTGGCTTCTGCAGCAGTGTAGTGTGTTTATAATACTCTGCTCTGATTGTTCTGGTGTACCTGGGCCATCCACTGCTCATTCCATGGGTGCAGAATGATTCCCAGAGGGAGCTGGGAGGTTGTCTTGTTAGGACAGAAACAGTTGATGGTCAGGAACTCATTGCAGGAGGACAGATCTGCAAAACTTGAGCATTCAGTCTCATTTAGGGAGATGTGTGAGCATTAAATCCTGGACTGGGCACACACCATTTTTTTTTTCCTGTAGCGGTCTCTGACCATGGAGGACTTGGGAAGATGTTAAAAATCCTCCTGATTGTTGCCCTGTGCTTCAAGTGCTGTCACAGGGGCAGATTCCTGCTTACCTCCCTCTTGTGTAAATTTGGGGGCCAAGCAGACAATGCTTTCTGGACTGCTGTGGTCTCACCTCTTGCCAAACCTTTCACCACTAGTGGTGAAAATTTGGGTTGGAGTCACTTCTGGTATTTCAGTTCCAGCTTTTCCCATGGATTTAGAGATTGGTCTCTCTGGTAACATTTTCACAGCACAGTTGGTGTGGACCTTCCTCTGGAGACCTCAGGATCACACACGGCTGGGACACTGTTGGATGTCTGTGTTTCAGGGTTCTGAATGTCACAAGCCATTTCCCTTGTGCTGCTGCCCATGTTGATGCTCTCTGCACTTCAGTGAAGCTCATTTTGGAGAGGAGTGTTTTCCCTCCCACCTGTGGAATGATTTGTGCTGCCCTTCCTCTGCTGGGTGGGTTTGTGGTCTCCCTCCATTCACTTGGGAGTGAGCCAGCAGGGATTTGAGTCTGTGATCTCTCGAGGCTTGCACAGACGTGGCTCCTTGAGTACATCTCAGACCTCTTTTCATCCAGGCTGCTGCAGTTTGGGTTTTCCTTAAAAGTCTGGTTTTGTGAGTGGTGCAATGATGTTTGTCTTGATCACAGTGATCACAAGTAGATGCATGCAACTTCAAGTTTGATTTTTGGAATGAGCTTGTTTCCAAAGGCAAGGTGACCTACTCAGGTGTGGCTTTCATTGCCCCAAAGTAAGTAATGTTTGAACAGGACATGCCAGGAGCAGGTTGAAGCTCACTCAGGCATCTCGTCCATTTAGGCTGGATATCAGGGAAATGTTCTTTCCCCAGAGGGTGGTTGGGTACCTACACAGGCTTCCCAGGGAATGGGCATGGCACTGACCCTGCAAGAGCTCCAGGAGTATTTGGGCAACATCCTGAGACACAGGGTGGGATTGTTGGGGTGTGTGGGCAGGGCAGGAGTTGGGCTGGATGATCCTTGTGGGTCCCTTCCAGCTCAGGATATTCTGTGATTCAGTGATGTCTGCAAGCTGAGCTCTGTCTGGAGGACCCCCCACTACATCCAAACTCTTTACAAAGTCTTTGGCTGGGTGGGTCTGGAGGAGGGTGGTGCTTCCCTGCCTTCTCAAGCTCTAACAGGTTCATTCCTATTCTTTCATCCAGTGCTGGTTTAGGAAAACCAGGAGCATTGAGAGACAGAGGTGCCCAGCTGCCAGCCCTTCTGCAGGCAGTGCTGGAGTCTCCTCTCTAGGGGTCTGGCTCAATTAGTAACAAATCCCTGATGAGGGTCTGAGTATCCTCAGCATTCTGATAGCAGCAAGCAGTGGAGCATCTTGCCAGGTTGTTGATCTGAGCCCACAGCACTGCAGGGTCTGTTGTCACAGCACCACACGTCACTGGTTCCTCACCCTGATGGGACACAGCCTGTTAAACCCCAGCTTCACCCACTCTTGGCGAAGTCCTGTCTCATGGGGGCTGACCTCTGCAATTGGTTGTGGAGCTTCTGTGAATAACTCCTCTACAGGCAAGACCTTTTTTTGTGTTACATTTAATTGTGATGTAGAAATTGGCAGTGGTGGCTGTGAGTTTTCATTTGGTTCCAGCTCTCCCTAACAAAAACCCAAGTCTGCCCTGCCTCAACTGATATCCCCATACTTGTGTCAAAGCCAGGGTGACTTTGCTTCTTCATGGTCCAAAGAGAGCTCTGGTTCTTACCTCAATCAAGACAATCAGCTTGTCTGCATTTACCCCCCAAGCCTTCTCCCCTCTTGTGAGGGCATTCCCATCACTTTTCCTCTGTACCAGAGCCAAACCCTTCAGGAAGTCCTTGTGTGTTTGGGTGAATCAGGACACAACCAAGGCCTTGCTCTTGATGTAGAGAGTGATTCACTGTGACAGCCACCGTGTCCCCGGTGCTGTGTCCCCGGTGCTGTGTCCCCGGTGCTGTGTCCCCGGTGCTGTGTCCCCGGTGCTGTGCTCGGGCAGATGTGCAGCCAGCTGTGGGGCTGGAGCCTTTGCAGACTGGGCTGCAGCAGCTCCTGGGACTGACCCTGAGCTCTGGGGGGCCTGTTTGAGTGCTGGGCTCTCACCTTCTGCAGAGGGGTATTTCTGTTTGGGGCCTCATGCTGGAGATGCATTGGTGCCATCAGCTGCCTTCCTGCAGTGGTGTGCAGCTCTCCCAAGAGTTTGAGGTGCTGCTCTTCTCATTTTATTTTTGATAAACCACAGAAATGGGGCTTGTTGAGGCAATACCCCATTTAATTCTTGTGTTCTCCTGCCTTGCACATACCTTTTAACCTAAAAGTTCATGAGCTGAAATTACTGCACAGATTTGTTACCTTCTGCTCCCAGGAACTTAAAAATGGACCTTTCACTGTCCCCTACAACCACTCCAGGCTTCCAAAGCTGTTTCTTTTGTCCAGTGTAGTTTCATCTTGTGTTTCCTGTGAGTATCCTGGCATGATGAGGGAGGGAGCTGTTTGGCACTGCTGTTCTTTATTTGGGATATAAAGCTGAGAACTCCTCTACATTAAGTAAAATAGCCTCTTGGAAGCTGAGTGTTGTGCTAGGTGCTGCTCTGGGACATCTGGAGCCCTTTAGGCTGCTATAAATGAATCAACTTAAACAGATATATGTGGACACAGCCACAGGCCACCAAACTGCTCTGCAGAGCCCATAGCTTCTCCCTGAGTAAGAGCATGTCTCAGATCAGGGATCTGGAATTCCATGTTGGATGACCTCAGGTTATATATAAAAACTTGCTGTGGTCTGGTTCTCCCTCATCTTATTTTTTTTTTTGCTGGGAGGAGGACCATGTCTGCAGCCTTCCTAAAGGTTTTTCTCATCCTCATCCTGCAGTTCCTGCAGAGCTCCAGGTTCTTCGGTGGCTTCACTTGTAGAGATGAGGACTCGTGAGTTAGAAATGGTGAGAAAATCCACAATGAGCTTTGTGACTGTCTCCTCCTTTGGTTTTCCTGATGATAAATTAAGCGGGGATAATGTGTGTTCGTGTTGCAGGCAGTGTTGCAGAACAATAAGCAAAAGCCTCGGTCTCTTCCAGTCTGAGCAGTCACTGGGCAGTGATCAGGTCTGTTTTCCTTTGTCCTAAATTCCCTGCTTTCTGTATCTGTATCAATCTGTGTATGTGCACTTCAGGAGCCACGGAGCAGGAGTTGAGCTGGACACCAGGAGGAGTAGAGGAGGTGCGTAAGAAACAAACAGATCTTAGAGCTTGGAGATCAGGATAAAATGGTGAGAGAAAGGTTAAGGATTATAAAATGTCCAGGTTTCCTGAGGTCTGAGCAATTTTTTAGGTCTTACCAGGCTCTCTGAAGAAGAGAAGCCTGTGGGCTTACATGAAACATGGCTCATGGTATTTGGAGGGAACATCAGGAGAAGTTGTAGGGACTGCCTGTTGGAGACACTGGGGAGAGCCTCCAAGAAGAAAGAGCCAGCAGGAATCTTGATTCTCCAGCACACAAGACCAAGGAGCCAGCAGCTGCTTAGCCACAGGCCCTTTGGTGCTTTGGAAATCCCTACATTGGAGATTATTTCCCCCAAATTTTAGGTTATCTGCTTGCAGAAGCGGAGGTGACACAGCCAGGTGAGCATTTGGGCAGTACCCCCAAAAGTATCAAGTAATGAGCAGTCACACTGTTTCTCATTTATTTTCATCCCCTTTCCTGTGTTGCTCCCTTTAGTTTTTCTACTTGTCTACATTGACTTGCTGCTAAATTATTTTGATAGTAAAATATGCCAGATTGCAGCCTGACTGAAATAATTAATTACTACTAGGCTACAACCTAGTGTGGGATCCTCCATAACCCCACTGGTGGGGAGAGATGTTTGAAGCACATGCTGAAAATAGGGTGTGAAAATAGAGTGGCTGAGGGTGTCGGGCATTCCCAGAGGGCTTGGCCAAGCGTAGGGATGCTTTGGAAACAGTTTGTTTCACTTGAAGGCTGCTAATAAATTCAGCTGGAGGCTCTAAATCATGTTTAACTCCTATGGATAAGCTGGCCCAGGTACAAGAACTGGGGCCTGGGAAATACGTTTTAAAAATCTAACCTGGGTGGATTTTAGAGTCTGGGAGTGAAATGACTTTGCCCTTATTGGTCAGTGAGATTTGAGCTGAAAGGAGAGAAATTGGAGTGAGAAAGCTGAATTCTAAAAACCAAAAGTATCTATACCCCAGCCTGAGGGAACCCTATTTGCACCAGCAAATACCAGCAGGTTTCTAGGCTGGGTTTTGGTGCTAGGTTGCCATAGCAGGTTGTCTTCCACCCTGCTCACAGACAGAAAGTTCAAATGTGCTGGTGTCCACCAAAGAGGATCTGCCTGTTGATCCTGAGGTAGTAATGGCAAAAGTGGGAAGGGTTCCACCTTAAACCATGGAATAACTCATGCCTGTTGCTGCCTGTGTGTTTATATGGGTTTTTTTTTTATTTTGTGTTGTTTTCGTGTGTTTTTGTTTAAAACAGCAGGGTAATACTGACTTGCTGCTTAGCGGTTTTGCTTCTGCCCCCAGGGCTCTGAATCTCAGGAGGAAACTGGTTAGAAATGTATCCCTTTGCTGCTGATGCTGTTAACCCAGTGTATGAGGAGCTTTAGGTAGGTTCCAGCTTTCTGGAGTTTTAAAAGTTCCTTTCTTTGGGGGGGAAAAAAAACAAGTAGTTTTTGTAATGATGTGTCCTCCTGCAGAAAGCAAGGGAGCAGGACTCGTCCTTCCCAAATTAATGCCTCTCTTGATTTCTGGAGGCAGCTTTGCCATTCAACTTAGAGCCTCAGCAATCTGATATATTTAATTTTTTATAAAGTTAATGTTTTCTAGCAGTTTACTAATGTGAAAAGACCCAGAAAACCTGGGGCATATCACTGTCTTTCAAGATCAGAGCAGTGGTAGAATTAAAACCACACTAAGGGTTGTGTAGAAAGCTTTAGTATTTTTACCCCCAAGTTGTTATCTTCTGCTCCAGAGTAGGGGGAAAACATGGATGGAACCATAGGCTTATCCAGCAGCAATGAAGTGGCTTAACCCTTGAAGTGGGATGTCAAAGGGATCACCAGAACTGGGTGAGGCTTTGGCATGAGGTTCTGCCCCAGCTCTGTTTGAGAGACTGCTCATACCAAGCCACCTCAGTGCTGTTACTTACTTGATGCTTGATATCAAAGTCTGGGGACTGGGAGCATTATTGATTTGACCTCTTTTAAATTTCAGCAGCTTCACAAGAGACAGAGTGAGTTAGTAAGGAATGCAAAAATATGTAAGTAATAAATATTTTCCTAGCTGAATAGCTTAGGCATATCCATTTTGTACCTTGTGTCTTCTTACCAGAGTAAGGAAGGTTGGACTGTCTTTGCTTTTGGGGGAAATCTTTCTGTTTTCCTTTCTCTCTCCTCCCTGCTTTCCCCTCTCCAAGCTGTGGGCACAACACCAGCTCTGCTTTCTCCTCCTCATAGTAGGTGTGCATTTTCCTGGCTGATTGGTGTCTCTGACTGGGGGGCTCTTGGTATTTTTATTTTATTTTTTCCCTGCATCCATAGGAGATCCGGGGATTTTTTTTTTCTTTTTTTAAAGTGAGAAAGAGAATAAATTACCCAAGTTAAATCTGAGGAATCTGTAGCTGCTACACAACTTGTCCTGTGTCATAGATGTTAACGCTAAGCGGGAATGTCGGATATATATGATGCTTCCTGGTGGGTGTAGATTAATTTGGGAGCATTGCTCATGAGCGTGGGGCAAATATGACCAACAGAAATAACCCCCAAAGCCCTAAACTCTGCCTGTGTGACTGTGTGTGGGTGCCTGTGTGCTCGTCCAGCCCCACACCCCCTGACTGAGCTGCTTCTCTCTCTCAGACCCTCCGCAGGTGCTACAGCCGCGTGAAGGAGCACGGCGTTGGCAAGAGGAAAAGCAGCTACACCTTTGAACAGCTGGAGCAGGTGTTTGGGCAGGGAGGATGGGACTCCCAGCCCTGCCAGCCCGTCCTCATCAACAGCAGTGGCTTGTACCAGGAGCTGGAGTCAGATGGCAGCACGATGGAGGAATACTCTCAGGAGGACTGGGGAAACCACAGTCAGGATCTTCACTGCTACCAGACCGGCGAGCAGGAGTTGGGTAAGAAATCCCACCTTGGCACATCTCCCTCCTTGGGTTTGTGCTCCTGGCTGTCTGGCACACACATATCTCTGTACCAGCTTTCACCTCTCAATGTGCTCACAGTGCTAAACACATCCTTGGGGAGAAAAGGGACAGAAATTCCTCACTTAATCAAAAGCAAACCATGGATCAGGACTGGGGGAAAGAAGGGCTGTTTGCCCAGAAACAGCAGAGGTGACACCTTCCCTGTCTGTCCTTTCACTCCCAGTTTTACTTTCCCTCATGGGATTCAGGAGATATTTTCCCTTCCAGTGGTATCTGGGTGTTACCATTCAAACATCATTTGCTTAAATTGTGAACAGGGCTTCAGCCTGCTGCTGGCAACAGCAGTAACTATAAAAAATGCTGCTCTTTCTTATTTACCTTGATATATTGATATTAAACATGTTAATATATCTATATCCAAAGGTGTGGCCTTTTTTAAAGTGAAACAATGGCAAGCAAACCCACACTTGATGTTTGAGACCTAAACCAAACTCTTCCATGTGCTTTTCTTGCCTGAAGTTTTGCTGTCTCTGCCTAAAAGTCAATTTTTAAATTAATTTGGAGGTTTAATTGTTGCTCATGGCTTTTTGAACTTTGTTAAACAGATCAGGGTACCACATCCCTGATAGAAAACACACTCCAATCTGAGCAGTTCTGGGAAGAAGTGGGTTTCTTGAGGCATGTTTCTCTCAAGCTACTCCTCTTATGGGTGTGTGTTCCTCCCTTGCCTGAGCAGGGTTTTTTTCACAGCAGAAGCTTTAAGTTGATAAAATCCAATGGAGATGCAGGTGAAGAAGGTGAATTGTGTAAAGGCTTTTTTTCCCCATTTAGAGGATGAAAGAGGAGAGGAGGAGCAGTTGGGTGTCTGTACACATCTGTGTTTGGGGGACTGGTGAGTCAGGATGCTTTGGAAGAGCCTTAGATCGCAGTTTAATGTTAAAATTTGCAAGTTGGCTGTTAACCACATTCCAGTTCCTCAGACTCCTTCCCTGGGGGATTTAAAAGTCAGAAATATGTGGGAGAGAAACAGTGGAGAGAAGAAAACGTTACAAAACGTATGCAAATGATGGCTAATTCTGTCTGGTGTGGCTTGTTGTGGTGAGTCAAGCTGGGATCTCCTGGTTTGTCACCAGTTTCGGGGACGTTTGCGTGCGCTTGGGCTGACGATGCCCTTCACACTCAGAAGTTGTGAGCAAAGCACTTGGCACACAACGTCTGAATTGAACACAGATGCAGTTCTGCTGCTGCTTCCTCTTGAAATGTGCCATTAGAAGCGGAATTGCTTTTTCTTTTTTTTTTTCCTTGAAACAATGTAGTTTGCAATTCTGTCAATGCGTGATTTGATGGATGGGACTGGAGCCTTGTCCATGAAAGGTTTTCCACTTGCAGAGGGAGATTCAGAACTTAACTGACCATATCTCTTCCAAAGAGAAAGATATGGTCAAAGATGGTTAAAGAAAAACTCAATCAATTATAGAGGGTGTAGGAGCTGGAGCTGTCTCATGCAGAACTCCAGCAGACCGCCTGGCTTAGGAAGCAACTCAGATTTATTTTTTATTTAATTTCAAGCTCTTAAAAAAAAAAGCCCTAAGAACATTATTTAAAATCTAATTATGTGTTGGAATTTTACCTTTCAGATGAAATGCCTACCACGAAAAGAACATTAAAGATAAAACAGGAGTCTTCAGAAGACACGCAGTAAGTAATTTATGAATGTTTTACTCTGGAATGTATTTCCCTGGGGATAATGTGCAGGAGGGGAGGATATTTGAAACTTCTGTTTATAATTATAAATACATTGTGCAAGACTATTCATACAGTTGAATCTGCTTTATGCATTATTCCCATTACCTCGGAACAGCTGAAAAGCTTCACAACTCTGTTTCTCCTTGGCTTTGCCATTCAGCAGACAAAACAAGACTTACTACATGGATGTGAGGACTTAAACCACAGATAGAATCCACAAGAAGAGCTCCCTTCCTTGGTGGGAAGGCATGCCAAAGCTTGGGAGTCTCTGACTTCCATTTTTATAACTTTCCAGACCTCACTGGTAACCTTTTGGCTGGGTTTAATGCAGCAAACACTGGAGCCCTTTGAATGCTTTGAGCATGCAACTCTCCCTTGCCTCTCCAACAATAACACAGAGCATTCCCAAAAATGAAAGGAATTGTGCTGTATTTACTCTGCCCAGGGCAGCTTTCTGCCAGCCTTTCGGGGTGGTTGTGGGTCTGTCTGCAGTGGGAGTGAGCCCAGGCTCACAGATCCTTTGGGGTTCCTCACAGGAGCTCCCACCCCAGTGGGTTTTAGTGTTACTGGGATTTTCCATGGTAGAAATCAGCTGCTGTAGGGTAGGAGGTCACCAGCAGTGGGAACAGCAACAGAGCATCCCTGATGAGTCATGTAGAACAGAGGCTTTGTACTGTAACTCAGTGAAAAAAAAAATCTCTAAAAACTTAAACATAAATATAAAGAAGTAAAAAGAGACATAAATTTAAAATAAAATAACTTAAGAAAATAAAAGTAATTTTAAAAGAAAAATAATTAACAAGAATCTTCCCTGGCCGTGGTGTAGCTTTGGCAGACTCCTGACTTCAGGTGGATATTCACATAGCCAAAGGTGACTTTTTTCTTCTCATGGAGCAAATTCATTTTAACAACACAAGGACAACCTGGAGAAAAACAGCTTTTTTCAATGTTAACTTTCTTACTGCCACTTTGAACAGTTTCTTCATGCTGTTCTGGAGTAATTTTACTTTTAAGGAGCTCCATAGCAAATAATCCTGAATTTTCTTAGGCAAAGGCTTGGACCACATGAATCTTCTCTTCCGAGTTTTAATGTGTACGTGACCAGCTGAATTAGATTTTGGTAAATGAGACCTTTCAGAGTTTTATGTTCATTTTTCCCCCAAATTCCCTCTGAAATGCAGTGGAGTCTCTGAACTCTGGGGCACTTTGTGAAGCGTGCCAGCGATAAACTCGTCCTACATGCAGGGTGGAAGCACAGAGCATTTTCCAAAGCACAGATTTGCTAAAAGCTGCTTTTCCCCTTGTCTGTGAGGAGAAGGAACTTGTAAACTCTGACTCAGTAGGTTAAAAGCAGTCAGAAGATGCACGGCTGATACAAAGATAAGCTGGGTATTTATTTATTATCTTAAAAAAATAAAATTTCATCTAAAAGCCACAGTAGATAAATAGTTATCAAAGTCTTTCACCTCTTTGTATAGCATTTTAAAATGCAGATAGCCCACTTCAAAGACAAGTTCATTTGCCTTCTTGGTCAAGGGCAGATTTTCAGCAGAAATTGTCTCCAGAAGTCATTAAAATCCTGGTGAAACTTGTGGTGTGCTTTTGGACAGAGAAACAGAATTCTAGAGTGGTTTGATTTGGAAGGAACCTTAAAGCTCATCTCGTTCCACTCCCTGCCATGGGCAGGGACACCTTCCACTGTCCCAGGCTGCTCCGTGCCCCATCCAGCCTGGCTTGGATACTCCCAGGGATCCAGGGGCAGCCACAGCTGCTCTGGCACCCTGTGCCAGGGCCTCAGCACCCTCACAGAGAAGAATTCCTTCCCAGTATCCCATCTATCCCTGCCCTCTGGCAGTGGGAAGACACTCCCTGTGTCCTGTCACTCCATCCAGTGTCCCAAGTCCCTCCCCAGCTTTCCCCAGAGCCTTTTCCTCTCCAGATAAACACCCCTCTCTCCCAGCCTGGCTCCAGAGCTGAGGGCTCCAGCCCTGGAGCATCTCCATGGCCTCTCTGGCCTTGCTCCAGCAGCTCCAGCTCCTCCCTGTGCTGCCCCCCGAGCTGGAGGCAGCTCTGCAGGTGGGGTCTCACCTGGGGGCAGAGGGGCAGAATCCCCCCTGCCCTGCTGCCCACGCTGGGGATCAGCCCAGCACAGGGGGGCTCTGGGCCAGGGCCTGTCCAGCTCTCCCCCCCTGCACCCCAAGTGCTTCTCCCAGAGCTGCTCTCCAGCCCTTCCTCCCCAGCCTGCACAGATCCTGGGGGCTGCCTGACCCAGGAGCAGCACCTGCCCTTGGCCTTGTTGAACCTCATGAGATTCCCCAGGGCCACTGACTGAGCTTGTCCCGCTCCCTCTGGGTTCCAGGCTGTCCCTCAGCCATGGAGCAGGAGCACAGGGAAGGCGAGCACGTTGCTGCAGGTGCCAGTGCAGGTTTGTGTGAGAGCCAAGAGCTGTTTAAACCCCACCACTGGTGTCTCCTTCTCTCCTCAGATCCCCAAGGACCCAATGGCTCCGGGAGCTCACTGCCCTGGGCACTGCTGGGTTCACGTTGGTGCAGTTTGCTTGTGCTCATAGCAGGAAATTTTTTTGCCATCAGCTCGTGTAGCCAAGTGCTATGAGCACAAGAATGGATGTGAGCAAAGGAGAAAGCAAGGGATAGGGAATGTCTGGACCAGGTTCTTCAAGTACCAATTAATAAATATGGTTGGGTGGAGGGGGGCTGGATGAAGATCAGGTGTAACAGAGCCCTAAAACACTGAAAGGGCTGGGGAAAAGTGAGCTATAAATCTGGGAGGAAAAAGGCCAATTGTAGCTTTAGGGATTTAGTGGGCATCCTATGGATAGCTTTTAGTTACAGCAAGTGTACGACCTGCCTGGGTGTCAGAGGGCAGATATCCCAACTCCCCTGAACTTCCGAACAATGTGGGACAGCACAGCTGTCCCCACTCAGGCACTGCATCTCCAAGTGACACAGAGAGAGCCATGGGCTCCTTTAGGGGGACATGGTAAAGGCGCTGCCAAGGCCAGAGCCCCTCTGCTCTGGAGTTAGGCTGGGAGTGTTTACCTGGAGGAGAGAAGGCTCCAGGGAGACCTCAGAGGCCCTGCCAGTGCCTAAAGGGGCAGCAGGAGAGCTGGAGAGGGACGACATGGGATGGAGGGACAGGACACAGGGAATGCTTCCCACTGCCAGAGGGTTAGATGAGATATTGGGAAAGAATTCCTTCCTGTGAGGATGGGATCCCTGGGGGTGTCCAAGGCCAGGCTGGACAGGGCTTGGATCAACCTGGTCTAGTGGAAGGTGTTCCTGCCCATGGCAGGGATGGGAATGAGATGACCTTTTTAGGTCCTTTGCAGGCCAGAGTGTTCTAAGTCTGTGACACGCAGGGACTTGCCACCTTTCACTTCATTTTTGACAGTATGGGAAGCAAAGGGCAGCAGGTAACCTGTGTCCATGTCCCATCCTCCATCAGGATGCTCCTTCCCCATGTCGGCTCTGCTGTTGCCTGCCCTTGGCTGTTGTTTCCAAGTAAACTGTTATGAAATTTGAAATACCACTTAGAGACTTTGAGAATTGGTTTGATTCACTGTGGATTTTGGGAAGATGAACTAGAGAAAGCTTGTGGATCTTCACTGCAAGCAGCTGTTCTGGGCCCTTTGAAGTCTGCCTGGTTTTGAAACAGCGCCCTAGAACAAATTTGCGCCTACTCTTGTCTCAAGTTTTTCCTCATTTGAATTGCAAAAGCTTCCAAGGAGGAAGAAATGCGGGTCCCAGACTCCATCAGGGAGGTGATAATTTGATGATGAGAGAAAATCCAGCTCTAGGGCACCTTCTGCAGCTGAAAAGTGAGATTGTCCTGAGACACACAACAGGTTAAACCCTCTGCTCAGCTCCCACTGTCCTCCTGAAAAATGAATCATATTAATAATACAAATAAAGCAAATACATAACTACAACTTCAATAAATAATTTTAAATAGTTCAATGAATGAAAATTACATTTGAAATTAATAAATAATTAAATAATAGTAATTTTTACTGCTGATGATACCTTTGCTTGGGTAAGTCATCAAGATCCTGGATCCAGCCTGGGAATGCGAAGCGCTGCCAAGTCGGATCCTGGCAAAAGCAAGAAGATACTAGACCTGAAAAGCAAAACTTAAAATTCATTTGTCCCTGTTCTCTTCTGTGCTGGAAGCAGTAGGTTCCTTGTGGAAAGTCCTCAGTGTGCTGCTGAAGCTGTGCTCCCATGCAGTGGTTCCCATTCCCTGCAGGAGCTGTTGCAGTGACTAATGCAGCCGAGCTCGGCTCTGGCTTGTGCCGAGCTAAACCGAGCAGAGTATTTATAGTGCACTTAATAAAGGTGGGGGCTTTGCTTTCAGTTCCTCACTCTGCTCCTCAGCTGTTGAATGAAAACCTGCCCACGCCGTGCTCTCCTGTCTTTGCCTTGGGAAGGGAATAACTGGAGCTCAGCTGCTGTCAGGAGTGGAGCGTGTGTGCCAGTGCTGAGACACCGAGCTGTGCTCCAGCACTGCCCTGTCCCCCTGGCTGTCCAACCCCTTGTGCCCAGAAAGGAAGTGCCACTTCCAGAAGCCTCAAAAATATATTTTCCAAGCATGGCAAAGCATCAAGGAAGCTTTAAATGAGTTTTGCCACAGTGTTTGGGTAAATGGAAATGGATGAAATGGATTTGGGGTAAACATGCATTCTTCTTGTCTAAGGTTTCTTTCTGTTGCTGCCAGGTAGTGGAACTGACTCCTCAGAATAACTTGTAGTAAGAAATAGAACTTCAGTGCTGGTGGAATCAGTGTTTTTAAGAACCACTGGGCTCTGCTTGTCTAGCCTGTTCCTCCTCAGTGCTCTAGAAACTCTGTTACACTCCAGTTGTGGTGGAAATGTACTTCCCAAAATGCCTTTGAAGGTCTTTTCAGGGGGCTTCTGACATGGTTGGTGCTACAAGGCAGGTGAGGTTGATGAGGTGGTGATGGATGTGGCACTGGTGTCACTGTGAGGAGGGAGCTGTCCCTACCTGGGTGCTCAGAAACACTTGGGGGGTTGGACAGCACAGGTGAGGTTTGCAGATGGTGTGCACCCACCATCCTGTGTCAAACCAGAGCTCTGTGTCCTGGGCCCAGAGGCCTCCATCACCTGCAGGACACCCAGCAGCTGGAGAACCTTGCCAGAATCACGTGTTAGACCTGTAAAAGGTTTTTTTGGATGAAAGGCTCTAATGTGGGGCCTCTCCAGCACTACAGGAAAGCTCTGCAGCTCCCAGTTTTCTTTGAACCCTTACGTACATTGTGATGGGAAAAGAGCTACTCCCCACAGGGATTTATTGGGCAGGAATGCACCAGGGTCAGCCTTGGTTGTGGGGTGTTGTATCTGCTCTTAGAGGCCTCATGTCCCTCACCAGTCTGATGCTGGACTCCATTGGGAAGGGCTGGTTTTAGGGAGTTCAAGTGATCTTGAGGAGCCTGCAGGAGGAGGGAAGTTTGCATGTGCCCTGTGCCACCTGGTGGGGGGTGGAAGGAGAAAAAATCCTCCTGGGAGTGCAGTGGCTTCATAATTCAGCTTTACAGACATGGCACAATGGATAAAGGAAGGAGAGTTGCATGGGAAGATCCTTTACATCCCATTTGTTGCACCAAGAGAGGTTTCTCTGTTAGTAAATGAGTTGCATTATCTTCTATGCCTTTGATTATAGGACAATAACTTCCCAAATTAGGAGTTCTCCCTACCAGCTAATTACACCCTAATGGTCTCATTTATCCTGGAGGAAGCTGTTCCAGCTCGCTGCAGGTGCACACAGATGCTCTCTCCTGATGTAAACCCCTCTCTGAAACCTTGCAGATGGGAGTGAAAACACATTTTTGGGAGCGTGGGGATTTCTTAATTGGCTTTCTGGAGGGATTGCCGCTGTCCATCCCACAGCATCTGGGATGTGTCTGGGAGCATCTTCTGCTCCAGGGGTTTGGTCCCTTGAGCTGTGTTTCCACCTCAGCACCGGGACAGAGCCCTTGGGAGTGGCTTCATGCTCCTGTTGGGATTTTTACAATTACAGTGCCATTCGCTGGCATTAATTTGGGGATAACAACGAGGCAGAAGTGTTTTGAGTGGCAGTTGTGAGTTTGGGATGCATCTCATGAGTCATGTGCTGACAGAAGCCCAGGATTGTAAGGAATGACCCAGTAGTTGTATTATTTATTCAGCAGTGCCAAATACGTGCTTCCTTGGAGATGCTTTGATATCAGGAGGAGCTGGGGTTGGGTTTGTTTTTGTTTTGTCAAGATTAATTTAAAATTCCTCTATCAGGGCGTTGTTACAACCCATAAACTGCCCCAGAAATATAGTAGTAAGAAAAGAAAGCTGATGGGGATTATTATTTTCTGAATGTTGGTGCATTCCCTGGGAAAGTTTTTCAGCTCTGATGCCTTTATCCTTCTCTCCCTGTTTCTTAATTTCCAGGAAGCGTGACGTCATGCAGAACATTATGCAAATCTTGGAGTCAGTCCAGTTGAAGTGGGAGCTGTTTCAGAGCTGGACGGACTTCTCCAGGCTCCACCTTTCTAACAAACTGGCCATTTTTGGCATCGGGTACAACACCCGCTGGAAGGAGGATATCCGTTACCACTACGCAGAGATCAGCTCCCAGGTGCCCCTGGGCAAGCGGCTCCGGGAGTATTTCAACTCTGAAAAGCCAGAGGGTCGGGTGATCATGACCCGGGTGCAGAAAATGAACTGGAAGAATGTTTATTACAAATTCCTGGAGATCACCATCAGCGAAGCCAGATGCTTGGAGCTGCACATGGAGATCGACTGGATTCCCATCGCTCACTCCAAACCCACTGGAGGGAACGTGGTGCAGTATTTATTACCTGGAGGGATCCCAAAAAGCCCTGGCCTGTACGCCATCGGATATGAGGAGTGCCACGAGAAGCTCCCCTCCCCTCTGGCCGAGCATCGGGCACCCGACCCCAGCAATGAGACTCCAGGGGAGCTCGAGGTCCCCTCGCCACAGGCCTCCCTTCGGGTGGATATGGAGTCTGCCCGGATTATCTACTGTTACCTCGGCATCGCCGAGGTCCGGACTCTGCAGCAGTGCCTGTTTTTACACTTCCAGGCAAACACCAAAACCTTCAGCAAAGATTGGGTCGGGATCAACGCCTTTTTATCTCAGAACTGCGTCGTAGAGCCCGGTGTCTCCCCCAAATCCATCTACATCAAATTTGTGGAAGTGGAGAGGGATTTTCTGTCTGCTGGCTCTTTGGTAGAGTGCCTGGAAAAAGCCATCGGGTACCCCTTAAAATTTAACAACTGAGCCTCGTCCTTCATAAGGATCAGGGCTTTCCGCCCCATTTTCCATCTCACTCGGATCCTGTCCGTTCCCACCGGGGCACACGGGACTTTTCCTGCTGGGAGGGGCGCGGAGGCTGCCGGGGCGGCTCGGGCGCGGCGCGGCCGCGAGGAGCGCGCGGCACACGGGACGGCCCTCGGTACATTCCACGTGGGACACGCCCGGCACACGGCGCCTTCGTACCGCAACTGAGGGGTTGGGCTTTCCTCTGGTCCACGGTGTCTCATTTGGACGCATCCGTCTCTGAGTGTTGCTCTGGATCTGACTCAATAAGCAATAGATAACGGCGAGGGAAACCCCAACTCCCGGCCCGGGGACTGTTTTTCAAAGCCACCCTTAGATATCTTGTATATAATTTAGAACTTCACTTTTTTCACCATTGAGTGTTCTCCTCTCTCCAAACAGTGTTGCCTGCAAAAGACTTTGGGTTCCGTGATGTATTCCACATCCTTAGTAGCGTTGCCATATCTGCTATTATTTTATTTTATTTTTATAACATTAAAATAATTCCTGGCTTTTTTATTTTTTCTTTATTTTTCCCTATTCTTCTCTTTACTGTCTTTTTTTAATCATTATTTTTCTCTTATTTCTCTCATTTTTCTGTTCTTTTTCTTTTTTCTCTATTCGTCTTTTTTTAATCTTGTTTTTATCTTGTCTTTTTTGTTTGTTTTTTTAAATTTCTTTATCATTTTCCTTTGTCTTTTTTTTTCTTTTGATTCTTTTAATTTTTTTAATTATTTCTATTTTCACTTTTTACCCTTTTTTTGTCTTATCTTCTTCTCCTTCCGGTTTCCTTTTGTTTTGGTTTTTTTTTTTCCAATCGAGTTCCAAAACTCTTTGTGAGAACAACCTGGCAGCTGGGAAAAAACAACGATTATTTTTACTTGTTTTGTTGTCGACCCATTGCTTATGGACACAATCAAAGCTGTGAGAAGGGGACGGTGGGGAGGGGGCGGGGGCGGGAGGGGGGTGGGGGAGGACGCATTTATGCCTTTTCAGCGTGGTCCCGGTGCAGCCCCGCGCCGCCGCCGGGGCCGGTGGGTTTTATTTCCTGGAGCTCATCCATCGGTGACGTTGTGACATACGATGAATGTGTCGGTCCTAATAAAATCAGACAAACACGTACAGAGCCTTCCACACGTCCTTCTGTGGGGCAGTCTGGGGAGGTGCCGAGCTCTTCCCTGTGCATCTTCCCATCAGGGCTTTGCTCCTGGGCTCGTTGGTGGAGTTGCTGATTTTTTTCCCGTGGGGTGAGCGCCGCCAGAGCCGGTTGCTCTCCCTGCAGAGGTTCCCAGAACCCTTGAAAGAAGTGAGGGGCAGTGCCCGTCTGGAAGGTGGCATCGCCTTTGAGCCCGGGGATGGCGGAGCGAGGAACGGGAGCAGGTCACCCGTGGGTCACCCGTGGGTCACCACGGCACGCTCCCCGCTCCAGCCTCCGGAGTAGCGGGACAAGGTGAGCTGCCCGGAGATGCCGAGTTGGGAGCATCGGGCTCAGCTGTCCGGGAGGGGTGGGGTCCTGCCGGGATCAAGCCAGGTCGATCCCCCAAAGCCTCCTTGCTCCCGGGATCCTGCAGTCCTGGAGGCCAGGCTGGATTTACGGGGGGGGTGGCGAGGGCGAGAAGGGATTAATTCTGCCCCACCGCCTCCTCCTCCTCCTCCGCCAGTGTTTAATCTCTGCTGGGGCTTCGAGCTCTGACCCTGCTCTGCTCGAGGACCGGGATAACCCTGGCTGAGCCGGGCAGGATCCACCCGGGGCTCCCGAAAACCAGGTAGTCAAAATTGTCTCCTTTTTTTTGTTATTGTTTATTTTTCAGGATCGATGCGTTTATCGGGGGGGGGGGGGGGGTAAGGGGGGTTGGATGAGGGTGAGGGATGCAGAACAGGATATTCCACCCTGCCGGCGTGGGAGGGATGAGAATGGAGAGGCTTTGGGGTCCCTGTGCTCCCGCTGTGGGGCTGACATTTGACATTGCGGTGCCGCAGCGCACCCACCCTTAACCCTAACACAACCAACAACAAACCCGCGTAACTAACGCACAACCGCGCACCAGGGGGAGGCTGGGCCGGCCCTGGGGGAGGGTCGGGGCCGGGACACCCCCCCGGGGTGGGGTGGGCTCGGGCCCGCCCCCACCTGCGCGGCGCCGCCCCGGCCCGGCCCCCGGCACCTGCTGCGCTCCGGCCATGGGCGCGCTGCGGCGGGCGGCGCTGGCGCTGGCGGCGCTGCTGGGTGAGCCCCGGGGCACCGGGGGAGGCACCGAGCGGGGCCCGGGGTGCCGGCAGGGATGCGGGGCAGGGGGCGGGAGAGCTTTCGGGATGCGGGCCAGGAGGCGGGAGAGCTTTCGGGATGCGGGGCAGGGGGCGGGAGAGCTTTCGGGATGCGGGGCAGGAGGACGGAGAGCTTTCGGGATGCGGGGCAGGAGGACGGAGAGCTTTCGGGATGCGGGGCAGGGGGCGGGAGAGCTTTCGGGATGCGGGGCAGGGAGCGGGAGAGCTTTCGGGAGGGCACGGGGCAGGAGGCGGGAGAGCTTTCGGGATGCGGGACAGGAGGACGGAGAGCTTTCGGGATGCGGGGCAGGAGGCAGGAGAGCTTTCGGGATGCGGGGCAGGGAGCGGGAGAGCTTTCGGGATGCGGGGCAGGAGGCGGGAGAGCTTTCGGGATGCAGCGGGCGAGGTCCGGCGGTGCTGGCGGCGAGCGCGGGGGGATCGGGGCACGCGAGGATCGGGGGTGCGCCCGGCGGGGCTCGGGAAAAGCGGGAGGAACCGGGCAGGACGAGCGAGAGCTTTCGGGAGGGCACGGGGCAGGAGCCGGAGATGCCGAGGGGGTCACCGGGCAGGGTGTGGGAGCAGCCGGGCAGGAGCTGGGAAGCTTTGGGGTGGCACCGGGAAGGACCGTGGGGTACCGGGGGCGGGGGTCGCAGCACCCACCTGTCTGTGTGCCCCCAGTCCCCTACCCCATAGGACAGGTTTGGGGGATAGAAGGGGGGGACGATCCACCCCCCTCCCCTTTTAGGAGTGCTCAGAGTGGAGAAAGTCTGAGTGTTCCCGGGAAAAGGCATTGGTACCTTGGAGCTGCCTAACAGCCGCTTCCAGCACCCCCAAACCCGATGTACCCCCATAGGGGGACACACCAGGGACACAAAAGTCCGCGGTTCACCTCCCTGCGTGGCACTGGGCAGGAAATATCCACTTGTTTTCCCTTGTTTACTGGTGCTGTACAGCCCTCCCAGCTGCTTTTGAGGTGAGGGATCTCAGTGCTTCTCTGTCCATGGGTTTTTCCCTTCTTCCACCCCTAATTTCCCACCCTATTTGAGTCTTTTTGGAACTTGCCACCATTGCTCCAAAAGGAAACATCCTTTGGCGTTCCCAGCGAAGGAGAGGCCTTTGGAGAAAGGAAACGGCCCCAAAAACAATGGCAGCAGCATTTCCTTCCAGCAGAACACTGGGTGGGGGTCCTGGAGCCGTCACTTGTTCCTCCTTGAAGGTTTTCTTCCTTGATAAAAGTTAATTGAAGCATGTTTGTATGAGGCACGGGGGTCACTCAGCCCTTAAATCCCACCAGGGCGCTCCTTTGCCGCGTCCCGGTGGCGCTTTTTGCATGGAATCATGATGGATTCCCACAAAAAAATCACGCTTGAGCCCTGGGATGTGACATCACAGGCACCGATAGCTCAAAAACGCAGCAAAAAGACCCTTTTGAACCCCAAATGTGTGTTTTTCCTTTCGTTTTGCTCTCAAGCAATCCTTCCTCATCCCGGGAGATCCTCATGAGATTGTGATGGGGAAAAGCAAAATGAGGGATGTTTGCCATCCCTGTTTTCTTCCCAGTCCCAATCCCAACCCCAATCCCTTCCTCAATCCCATCCCAATCTCATCCCCTGCCCATCCCATCCCATCCCCGCCTCTCCCTCCCACACCAGGGGTGAAGCACGTTTCCATCTATAGCAAAGTCACATATGATTATTGCATTATTTAATTTTTTTTCCCCAAATTTGGTCTCTCTGGAGGATAGGGCACTTTCTGCCCCCCCGCCCCCGGGGTCGTGAGAAATGCCGCTGTGGATTTTCCCAAGGGACACTGCTGCACAGCCCGGCATCTCCTATCTGCCCGTTTATAAATAGTCAAAGTTAAGGGAAGAAAAGGAAAAAAAAGTCCCCCAAAAATAATTTTTTAAAAAAGGGAAGGCGACTGGCTGCGTTGCAGTGCTGAGATGCTCCTTGACCTTTTTCCAAGCTTTTTCAAGGGTCCCTTTTCCGGCCAGATTCCCGCTGTGTATTTTAAATCCCAAGCTTGGTCTTTTGGGATTTAATTTGGGTCTGGGTTTCACATGACTCCAGCGCCTTAATCCTATCAGCCGGGGTCATCAAACCCCGACGGCCTCCGGGATTTAATTCCCCTTGCAGTTAATGGTTCAGGGACCTGGGGAGGGGGCTGCAGGGGGAGTTTGCTTTTTGGGGGTTCAGGGTGTGCCAGGGCCAGGAAACAGCTTTTATTTGGGGGTGAAAGGATGTGATTTTAGATGAGGATAGGGTGGTTGATATCAGCACAGGGATTACTGTTAAGATTGCAGGGATTTAAAGGTGATTTTTTTAACATAGGGAATAAATTCGAAGGGAAATTTAAAGCCGTTTTTAAATTTTTTGTCACGAGAAAATGTAAAGTATTTTGGAATGCTAAATTGTAAGATATTTATTCCATAGGGGGAAAAAAATTATAGCTATTTTTAAAGGTAAATTTAAGTCTATTCTGTTCTTCCATATGCAAAAAAAATCCCAGCAGATGGGCTGGGGCGGGGGGAAAGCACCCGGGCAGGTGTTTAGCTCAGGGCAGCTGGATAAAAATCCAGGTTTTGAGCCCAAAGAGCAGGCGGGAGGGGCTGAGGGCCCCAGGCCCCCCTGGATGCACGAGCAGCTTAATTTTTTCGATCTGGTTAAAGCATTAGAGGATTTGGAGCGTCGAGGTGGCCAAAGCCAGAGCCGTGCCAGGGGGCTCGTCCCGTGCCTGCCGCTCCAAACCCAGCCCCTCCAGCCTTTTTAGGGCCACGTCTGTCTGAGAGGGGGAGTTTGGGTGAATTCTGCAAGGAAAAGGGGATTTTGGGGAGCGAGCAGCCTCCAGCTCTGGATCCATCTCCCTCTCCCCGACGCCCTGGAGGGGAGGTGGTGGAGCCGGGGTCTCCTGTTGCCGCAGGAGTTTTAAGGATGGCAGAGCAAAGCTGCAGCCCCAGAGCACAATTAACGTAATTAACGTGCTCATCAGTAGGTTTCAGGGTTAACACCCCCGGGCTCAGCGCTGGGAGCAGCTTTGAGGCACACGGGGCTGCTTTAGTGCCTTGGGGAATCCTCTGGCTGGAGCCAGAACTTCTTTTCCCTCTCTGGAGCCTGCGTTTCCCCAGGAATCCCCAGCACCCCTGGGCCCAGCACCTTTTTTGTGCCCAAAAAGCCATGCTGATGGGGGAGGTGGGATGAAACACCTGGATTTTCCCAGCTGTTGGGGATGCACAGGGGTGTAGAAGCTGAGGAGTCACTTACTAATTCCCTCTCCATCATTAATGAACTATATTATTATTAATAATATTTTTATTATCATTATCATCATTATACTTATCATTCTTTTATTACTAATATCATTATAATCACTGTTATAATTGGTTTTGTAACTGTTATAACTGTTACAATTATTTTTATTAATTTACAATTATAATTCTTCAGCCAGGTCTATTACCTGTTATCTCTAATATTTCTAATAGACATTACAATTATTGAATAGAATCTATTTTCTTCTAGATTATCCCAATTTAACACACTTTGATAATGATGGGAGATCTGGGCTGAAAACACCTGGATTTTCCCAGTTGTTGGGAATGCAGGAAGGTTTAGGGGCTGTGCCATCTGCAATTAATGAACTGTATAATTTTGATAACTATTATTATTACTATCGCTATTAATATTATCAATATTATCAGTATGATCAGTATGATCAGTATTACTGTCATCATTATTGTATTGGAAACATTGTTATAATTATTATGATAACTTATTATTATCATTATTAATATAACTTTTATCATAATGATTCCCACTTTTATAATTATTATTCTCACTTTGATCATTACTCTCATTATTCTGAGCACTATTATCACTCACATCCCCGCTATTATCCCTATTCTTACCAAAATATACCTATATTTAAACTGTTATAAATTATATGTTCTCGATGATCTGTTTTGTTCTGGAAATTCCTATTTAATGAGTCGCCATCCCATATTTCTTTCCACTTTCTCTAAATTTAATACAATTATCTGTATAATTACACATAAATACACTATAATTACCATTATTTTTCCATACTCTCTATTGGATCTGATACCACAGCTTTATATAATTAATAAATAATATTATCAATGATTTGGGAGCTGCGGGCGCCTCCAGCATCTCCCCCCCCCAAACCCTCCAGGATTTAAAGGTTTATGTTCTTAGCCCGGGTGAGCTATTTTTACGCATCCTCACCAGACTGGGCCTTATTTCTCCCAGTTTTTCACCAGAGGGAAAAAAAAAGTAATTATTTTTTTTAATTCCTGAGAAGACTTATCAGCCAGAGCAGAGTTTCCTGCCTGGAGCTGGAAGGCTCCGTCCGGAAATGGCACCAGTGCCTTGCCAGGAGGGGGGATGGACGGATGGGAGGAGGCTAAAAATACCCCCCAGCGCCTTGGTTCCCTCTTCCCACCCTGGAAAAATCCAATTAAAACCTCTGAGCTCTTAGGGAAAAGTGAGAGGTTAATGAAAGCTCCCGAAATCCTTCAAAGCCAGGGGTTTTCCCCACAAACGGAGGGTTTGGGATGACGGGCAGCATCATCCTGCCCCCTGCATCCCGATGTGAGGCACCCCTGGGGCGCTGGCAGGAGCGGGGCCAGCCGGGGTCACGGATCGATGGGTGGATCAGGGATGGAGCTGCTGGGATGCAGGGCCTGGTGATGTTCCCCTGGGAAAAACAAGCCAGCCCCAGCGCATACTCAGCCTTGCCTGGGCTGATTAATTTTCTGGCTGAGCCTTACGGGCAGAGCTGGGGAATGATCTTCCCCCAGGGGCTGAGCATCCCTCCCCGTCCGTGGTACCCCCCTTGCCCCATCAGCTCCTCCCAGTGGGGCTTGGGGGGATGCTGGGATGCAGGGGACCTGGTGACAGGGGATTGGGATGGGATATGTGGGGTCAAATGAGGTGGGGCACCAGAGGAAGCCACTCATGGATTATCCCAGTTCAGTGCTGCAGCAAAAATGGGGGATACTGGGATGCTGGGAAAGGCTTGTGGGGTGCATGTGGGGAGCCCTACAAGTAAATCCCATGGGAGCTGCTGCAGCACCTTGGGAGGCTGGGAGCACCCCAGTACTGAGCTAAGGGGGTGTCTGCCTGCTGGAGCTGGCTGTCTGCTGGAAGGGTGACTAGGGCCTCAGGAATTCCCAAGCTGAGTGTGGGGCGGAAGCTGGGATGGGAGGGAGCAGCAATTCCTGCATCCTCCGGAGCAGGCGGAAAGCCCTTCCTGTGGCAGGGAAGGAGGCAAAATGTTTTCTTGGCTCAGCTTCCTGGTGATAACCTGGGATTGTTGTTTTTGTCTTGGGAATGGTTTTTTTTCTCACAGTCAGTGAGGTTTTGTGGAGATGTCGCACCTGGGGTTGAGTAATTTCCTGGTTTCTTCCCTCTCCCACGGGCAGGTGTCTCCTTGGCCATGCTGGAGGTGCACGTGGGGACGAGCCTGGTGTTCTCCGTGGAGGGGCAGCAGGCAGTGCTGCCTGTCTGGTACACCAGCCTCTCCCAGAATGAGCCCTACATCACCTGGATGCTGAACAAGAAACCGACTCCCTTCCAGGTGGGAAGAGGGCAGGGGCTGCAGGACTGGAGATGGAGGGGACCAAGGTGGGCGGTGACCGTGGAGGGGGTGCTGGTGGTGCCCATGATGGGGGGAGGATTATGGTGCCCACCGTGGGGTAGTGGCCACAGTGCCCGTGGTGGAAGGATGCCCACGATGATGGGGTGGCCATGATGGAAGGAAGCTCATGGTGCCCACCATGGTGCTCATGCAGGGAAGATGCCCACAGTGGGTAAGAGCCCATGATGGGGGGAACCTCATGGTGGCCCACAATGGATAAGTGTCCATGGTGGCACCCATGATGGGGAGATGCCCACAAAGGGGAGATGCTCATGGTGGGGATGTGCCCGTGGGGAGATGCGTGTGGTTCTCACAGTGGGGGAGTGCTTGTGGTGCCCATAGTGGGGAGTTGGCCCATGGTGGGGTGAAGTTCATGGCACTCACCATGGGGAGGTGGCCACCATGGGGGACATGCTCATGGTGCCCAAGATGGGGACATAGCCATGGTGCCATCCCCACACCCACGGGGAGCTGCTTGTAGCGCCTGAGATGGGGTGGTGCCCACCATGGGGGGTGCCCGTGATGGGGGGTGCTCATGGTGATGTGGTGATGCCCACGATGAGGTGGTGCCCACAGTGCCTGCAGCAGGGAGGTGCTTGTGGTGCCCATAGCTGGGAGAGACATCCAAGATGGGGAGATGCCTGTATGGGGAGGTGTTTGTGGTGTCCATGGTGGGAAATGCTTACAGTGGGGGGATGATTGTGGTCCTCATCATCAGGGGGTGCCTATGGTGGGGAGGTGCTCATTGTGCCCATGAGGGGAGATGCCCACACTGGGGTCATGCCCAGGGTGCCTGCAGTAGGGAGTTGCTTGTCGTGCAATGATGGGGAGATACCCATGGGTGGGAGATGTCCTTGGAAAATGCCCATGGTGCCTACAATGGGAAAATGTCCACAATGGGGACACCACTTGTGGTGCTTCTGATGGGGAGATGCTCATGATGGGACAGCTGCTCATAGTGCCCATGCCAGGGGTATTTGTGCCTGTGGTGGGGAGCTGCCTGCAGTTCCCATGTCCAGGATGCTCAGGGGATGGATGTAAGGCTGGAGGGAGCTTATGCAGCAACCACTGCTCTACAAAATTTGGGATTTGAGGGGCTTTTCTCTCCAGCAGCACGATCTGGAAGCGAAAGCATGTGTTTTTTTCCCTGTGCAGATCCTGTCATACATAGGCGGGGTGGTGAAGGTGGAGGAGACAGACCTGAAGTCCCGCGTGGGGTTCCTGTACCCCATCATCACCCACAACATCTCGGTGTTCATCAACGCCACCCGGGAGCAAGACTCGGGTCAGTACATGTGCACCGTCAACGTGGTGGACGACCCCATCAGGATGCACAAGAACGTCGGCCTCATCAACCTCACCGTCCTGGGTAAGGCTCCGCCGGTGCCCCGGCTCCCCTGGCGCTCCCCGTGGTGCCCCTGGGGACTAACGCCTGTGCCCACAGTGCCACCGGCCGCCCCCACCTGCCAGCTGCACGGCAGCGCCATCGTGGGGGCCAACGTCACCTTGAGCTGCTCCTCCAAGAAGGGGAAGCCCTCGCCCATGTACCAGTGGCAGCGTGAGCCGCCCACCCTGCAGGTCTTCTTTCCCCCTGCCCAGGGTAAGGTGGCACCAGGGTGGGGCTGGGGACGGGCTGGAATATCCTGAGATTCAGCTGAGGGGTTCTTTGGCTTCACCCCCTCGACCACTTCCTGTACGAGGAGGTGGAGGAGTGGCTGTGAGGCAGCACCCAAATTTGTCACCTGCAGACCGGGCCAGGGGCACCCTCAAGCTGACCAACCTCTCCCTGGAAATGTCGGGGGTCTACGTCTGCAGGGCTGAAAACCAGGCAGGCTCTAAGAACTGCAGCATTGTCCTGGAGGTACACTCAAGTGAGTACGTGTCCCCAGGGCCGGGGAGGGGGACACGGTCCCCATGAGCTCCCAGTGGGAATGAGGCAATAAGGGAATCTCTGTTTCTCTCTGGCAGAAAGCACCAAAGCAGTCATTGCTGGCGCCGTGCTGGGCTCCCTGGGTGCCCTTGCCACCATCATCTTCTTTGCCCAGAAGTTTTTTGGCTACAGGAGGAAAAAGCGTGACAGCCAGGAGGAGGGAGCCAACGAGATCAAGTGAGGCACTCCTCCTGTGGAGTGGGTTCAAATCATCGTTAGGTTTCAGGGTTAATGGGTGAGGAGGGTGTTTCCACCTCTGGCCTGACATTTCTCAGGTTCAGAGTTAATAGTGGGGAAGAGTTCTTCAACTCTGGCCAGTCATCAATATTCTTCAGAGGAAGAAAAAAGTTTCCACCTCAGGCCAGTTGTCGTGAGGTTTGAGAGTTAACAAGGGGATTTTCCACCTCTTTCCCTTTTGTCCCTGTGTTTGGGGGTCCAGGATGTCTGCACACCCTCATTGCTCAGGGAGAGTGCACAGTGTGGGGAAGGAAGGGTTTCCAGAGCTGATCTCTCTGACGCTCTCCCCTCTCGGCAGGGAAGACGCCGTGGCACCCAAAACCCCATCGTGGGCGAGGAGGCCAGCCTCAGACACCATGTCCAAAACCAGCACCCTGTCCTCCATCGCGGGCACGCGGCCGGCCTACGGAGCCAGAGCCCCGTCCGACACCGCCTCCATCCTCACCAGCACCGGCAGCTACCGGGGACCCCCGCCCCGGGCAGGGGGCCGGCCCCCCAGCCTCTCGCCCCCCGCCGCTAACGGGACCCCCCGGCGCCGCCAGGACCCCCCCGCCGCTCCCGGGGGGTCGCTGCCCCCCTCCAGCCTGGCACGAGCCGGCGCCGTTCCAGTCATGGTGCCAGCACAGAGCCGAGCTGGCTCCTTGGTGTGAGCACCCCCCGAAAACAGGGGTGCCCACGGCCAGCCCATCCCACTCCCTGTTTCCCGGGGTGGTTTTGGTCCCTTTTTGGGTTTCCTTTTCTTTTTTAACAGATGCCTCGAGCAGCTGGACTCATCGTGGGTGCGTTTAATGGGTGCAGGGCTCTCTGGGTTTGGAGGGACCGAGTCTCCCCGTAAATATCATCCCCAAACCAGCCCCAGCCCTGCCTCAGGGGGGTCCCCTTCTTATGATTTTTTTTTTTTTCTATATCTATATATCAGGTGAAATGAGGGATTTTTCATAAAAGAAAGTAGGGGTGGGGGGAGGGGGGTGACGGGGACACACACACACTTTTTTTAGGGGTTTTCTGATTAAAAGCTGCTGCGCTGCCCAGCACCGGCGCTTTGGGTGAGTTTGTGCGGATTTCGAGGCGGGGAGGGGTGTCCCACAACCTTCTGGGTGATGTCACAGGGCAGGGTGACGTCACAGTGCACCAGCCAAGCCCCTCAGGGTGAGGTGACACCATGATGCACGTGTTGTCACGGTGACTGGAATGTCACTCCCTGCGGCAGGAGGTACAAAGCCACAACGAGTGAGTGACATCACAGCGTCTGGCTGATGCCTGGATGATGCCATGCAGGCATGTCACATGTCCATCAGGGATGTCATGTGTGCTTGCATGATGTCACACCCGCAGTCACGCCTAGTAGTGACGTCACACACAGTGGAATGATGTCACTCCAGCCATCACACACACCTGAGTGATGTCACACATCCAGCAGTGACGTCACACACACCTGCATGATGTCACACATCCAGCAGTGACATCACACACACCTGTGTGGTGTCACAGCAGCTGCCACTTGTCCAGTAGTGACATCACCACCCATCTCATGCCAGCACCCCACAAGTCCCCTCCACCCACGAGTGATGTCACACCACACCCTGATGTCACGTCCCATGCCTGGCAGTGATGTCACGCGTGCTGCAGCGTGTTGCACGTACAATGGGAGATCCCTGCCCCACAGCCCGCCCTCCCCTGCCCGCTGTGACCTCACCGCTCCGCCGGTGACACCAGAAGGCACCGAGGACAGGCCGGGGCTCTGGCAGGGGCGTTTATTGGGGCGGGGGGTGTCTGGGGTGGGGGCGGGCAGCCAGGGGCAGGGGCAGGGCCTGGCTGCGGGGGGACCCCGGGGGATGCATGCGGGGGGCAGGGGGTGAAGCGGGGGCTCCTGGGCCTCGGCGGGTGGCGCTGGCAGGGAGGCGGTGACGAGGGGGCTCCGGTGAGCAGCTGGTGGCCCCTGCAAGCAAGGAGAGAGCGAGAGGTCAGCCTGGGCTGGCCTGCCTGTACCCTGCACCCTTCACCCTGCCTGTACCCTGCACCCTGAGCCTTGTTTGTACCCTGTACCCTGCACCCTGAGCCTTGCCTGTGCCCTGTGCCCTGCCTGCACCTTTCACCCTGCCTGTACCCTGCACCCTGAGCCTTGTTTGTACCCTGTGCCCTGCCTGTACCCTGCACCCTGAGCCTTGTTTGTACTCTGTGCCCTGCCTGTGCCTTTAGTGCTCTCTGTACCCTGTGCCCACCTGTACCCTGTGCTCTGCCTGAACCCTTCATCCTGCACCTTGCCTGTACCCTGTGTGTGTGCTCTCTGTACCCTGTGCCTGCCTGCACCCTGCACCCTTCACCCTGCCTGTACCCCGTGCCCTGACTGCACCCTTCCCACACCCTGCACCCTGTTCACATGCTGCTCCTGCAGCCTGCAGCCTCTCCGTGCCCTCCCCCTGCCCACACCCTGCCCGTGCTCCGCTTGCAGCCCGCCCACACCCTGCCTGCACCCTGTCCTGCCTCCACTGCTGCCCACACGCTGCCCTCACCCAGCCCAGAGGCTGGGGGGGACCCCTGCCTGCACCCCCCTAGGCAGAGCACCGTGGCAGAAGGAGGGGAGCCTGGCTCCCTGCTGCCAACCTGCTCAGCCCCCCTGATAAGGCATCCCAAAGGAACCTCCGGGCCCTAAGAAGCTGCACAGCACCTACACTTGGCAGCTGCTTCCTCACTGCAGCCCTCTGACATCCTCCCTGCAGCCCCAGTGCATCCTCGCTCAATCCTCGCTGCAGTCCCATTGAATCCCCACTGCATCCCCAGTTCATTCCCATTGCATCCTCACTGAATTTCTGTTGCTCCGCCACTGCAAACCCTCACATCCTCACTGCATCCCCTTTGCAGCCCCACTGCAGCCTCACTGTTTTCACATTGTCCCACTGGATCTTCACAAAATCCCCACTGCATCCTCAGTTTGTTCTCATCCCAGCCCCACTGAACTGCCTCTCCATGCTCACTGCATTCTCACTGAACCTCCAGTGCATTCTCACTGAATCTCCAGTGCATTCTCACTGAATCTCCAGTGCATTCTCACTGCATCCCCATTGCTTCCCCACCACATCTCAGTTCTGCTCCCCCTGTACCCTCAGTTCATTCCCGCTGTGTCCCGCTGAGCTCCAGTTCCATCCCCACGGCATCCTCGGTTCCTTCCCACTGCAGCCTTGTTGGATCTCCACTGCATCCTCACTGCATCCTTCTGTTCCTCCTCACTGCATTCCCGCTGCATCTTCAGTTCCTCCCCACTCTATCTGCACTAAACCCCCGCTGCATTCCCACTCCATCCTCACGGCATCCCAGTTCCATGCCAGCTGCACCCAGTTCCATCCCAGCTGCATCTCCACCGGCCCCGCACGCTCACGTGGCCGAGCCGGCAGCACGCCCTCCCCGCCGCCAGCCCCGAGCAGCCCCGCCGGTGTCCGGGGCCAGCCCGCGCTCCCGGCCCCGGGCACGGCCCGGGCACGGCGCCGCCACCACCCGGCCTCCGATGCCACGCGGCCTCGGCACCGTGGGCGCTTTTTAAATTTACCTTTTCCTGCCAGGAGACTGTGACACAGGCTTTTAAAAATAGCATGTGCTGAGGCGAGGCGCTCGGGGTGGTGTTGCTAAGGGAGAGATTCAATCCAAATCTAGGGCTGCGCCTTCCCATCCTACTTCCCATCCTTCCCAACTACTACGGCGCGCACCCAAATTTAGGGCAAGGCAGGGGCTGCCTGCCTGTGTGTTTCCATCTCCTGGGAGGAAAAACCCCTTCTCCACCCTGAACCAGTGTGGGGAAGGTTGCTCCATCCCAAATCTGCAAAGGGAAGGTTGCTCCATCCCAAATCTGCAAAGGGAAGGTTGCTCCATCCCAAATCTGCAAAGGGAAGGATGCTCCATCCCAAATCTGCAAAGGGAAGGTTGCTCCATCCCAAATCTACACAGGGAAGGATGCTCCATCCCAAATCTGCAAAGGGAAGGATGCTCCATCCCAAATCTGCACAGAGAAGGATGCTCCATCCCAAATCTGCAAAGGGAAGGTTGCTCCATCCCAAATCTGCAAAGGGAAGGTTGCTCCATCCCAAATCTGCACAGAGAAGGATGCTCCATCCCAAATCTGCAAAGGGAAGGTTGCTCCATCCCAAATCTGCGCAGAGCAGAATGCTCCATCCAAAATCTCTGCAGGGGAGGACGCTCCATCCCAAATCAGCTTGGGGAAGGGTGCTCCATCCCAAATCACCAGAACCAAGGACACTCAGAGCAGCACCCTTACAGAAATGACCCGGTTTTGGGGGGAAGCAGTGGGATTTGGGGTGTACCTAGTCGCCGTTGCGGAGGTCGCCGCCGCGGGTGCTGTTGGCGCACTCGGCGTCCTTGGTTTTCCGGTCAATCTCACCCCCTTTGATCTTCTTGCGGGTCATATGGCCACGGAAACTAGCCTGGATCTTGGCAGCTGCCGCGTTGGCATCAGGATCGTCCAAAGGGATGTCCAGGATGTCCTCGTCCAGCTTTGTGCAGGCTCCCTCCTGACGGTGGCAATGGCAGGGTTACAGCTGGTGGCACCTCAAACAGCACAGACCCTCCCCAAAGGAATCCGTTCAAGAAGGTCTTAAACGACCCCCTTTCTAAAAATTAGGGGGAAGGCTGCTAAAAATTAGGTTTACTCATCAAAAATTGGGCTCCTTTGTTAAAAACGAGGGGTTTTGGTAAAAAACAGGGTCCCTTGCAGGTGCCTTGGGGAAATGGCAACCCCGGACCACACGGCTGCAGGAAGCCAGACTCCAGGCAGGGTTATGAGGCAGGGAGAGGAAAATCCATGGGAGCAGAGGATGGGTTCTGGGGAATACTTCTGGCAGGGGGCTGGGGGCCATCCTGCACAAAATTAGCTGGTCATGCCTCAGTTTCCCCTTTCCTCATAGCCTGTTGCATCCTCCTGCATCCCTCCTCAGGGCTTTGGTTGGAAACACCAGGAAATTTGGGAAAGCAGTGATGCCAGAAGGGAGGAAAGCCCCACCAAGACCAAACCACTCTAACCATTCCCCTCCTGCCACATCCCACCAGAGCAGCTGGACTCGGCACCAAGTTCAACGGGAAAAAAAGAAAAACGTGGGAAAATGAAATGAGGTGGAAATGAGCTGGCATTGGATGATCCAGGGCCAGCAGATGTGGGGGAGAAGCCTTTGTGTTGCCCCACGAGCACTCAAAGGACTTAAAGGAGTTTTGGGGGGCTTCTTTGGAAGCTGTAGATTCAGGGGGGAGGAAGCTCATCCTGTGCCATGGCTCCACGAAGTTGCTCAGGTTGTTTTACCATTGTGAAAGATAAGGATGGGTCCAAGGTGGAAATGATATGTCCAGGGTGGAAATGTTATAGCCAGGGCTGGAAATCCTATAGCCAGGGGAGAAATCCTATAGCCAGGCTTGGAAATCCTATAGCCAGGGGAGAAATCCTATAGCCAGGCTTGGAAATCCTATAGCCAGGGGAGAAATCCTATAGCCAGGGGCAGGAAATCCTATATCTGGGAAAGAAATCCTATATTCAAGAGAGATATCCTTTATATGCAAAGGTGGGGGAGAACAACCTATATCCAGGGGAGAAATCCTATATACAGGTGGGAGAAACCTATATCCAGGGGAGAAATACTATATCTGGAGATAGGGAATGCTATAGTCAGGGGAGAAAACCTATACATGGAGGGGCATCTCCTATATCCAGGCGAGAAATCCTATATCCAAGAGAGAAATCCTATATTAGGAGAGAGGAAATCCTATATCCAGGGGAGAAATACCATATACAGGTGGAGGAAATCTATATATGTGGGGGCATTTCCTATATCCAGGGTAGAAATCCTATAATCAGGGAAGAAATCCTATATAGAGGCGGCAGAAACCTACATCCAAGTTGAGAAATCCTGTTTATAGGTAGGAAAAAACATACATTCATGAGAAAAATCCTATATCCAGGGGAGACATCCTATATTCAGGGAAGAAAACCCATAAACAGGGGGCCATACCCTATATTCACAGGAGAAATCCTATTTCCAGTGGAAAAACACCATATCCATGGGGTAAAAACCTCTATGCAGCTGATGAAAACTTGTATCTAGGGGAGGAATCCTATATTCAGAGGGAGAAATCCTATATTCAGAAAGAGAAATCCTACATATGAGGGGAAAAGTCCTATACAGAGGGGAGAAATCCTATATCCAGGCAGGAAAAATCCTATATCCAGGGTGGGCTTTGCCTCTCTGGATGTGCCCAGGAGGAGAGGTGGGGGCTTTTCCCTGTACTGCTGTCTTAGGGGGGAAAAGTGGGGAAAGGGGAAAAAGAAACGGAAAAGAGAAAGGGGAAAGGGGGAGGAAAAGGGGAAGAGAAAGGGGAAATGGGGAGGAAAAGGGGAACAGGGGCAGGAAAAGTCAGGGGGTCAGGGAGAAAGGGGAAAGGATGTGGTTTTCTGCCCAAGCCGGCTGGTGGCCGGGAGAGAGGGGAGCTCACCCTCGGCTGAGGAGAGAGGGGCGCGACCCCAATGAATCCCTTTATCCGCCTGCAGCCCCCGATCCCACCTGTGGAGCAGTTGTGGGGTGGGGAGGGGATGAAAAAGCTCCCTAAAACCTGGATTCGATGTGGGGGGGTCCCTCAGCGGGCTGTGGGGTGCAGGATGGGTCCGGGCGGGATGGATTCCGAACTGCTGCGAGGCAGGAGCGAGCGGCGATTTGGGGGCAGAGGAGCCCGGGGGCTGCAGCAGCGCTGGGGTCGCGGAGCTGCCTGAGCACCCATCGCACCCCCGCCACCCCAGAGCCCCCGGCCCAGCCCGGGGTGAGGGAGGGATGGAGGCAGCAGGGGCGCAGGGGGAGCGGGACCTACGTTGCAGCAGTCCATGGCGGAGGGCGGTGGGCGGCCAGCGGCGGGCGAGGGGCTCGGGCACGATCTCGCTTCCCCGGCGGCTCTCCCGGCGCAGGTGGCAAGTTGAGCGGAGCCGCTTGCCTACGTAATGCGCTTTCCTCCGGGCGAGCCTATCAGCCCGACACCCCTGCCAGGCTTTTGGGGGGGAAGGAGGGGTGCCTTATTTTTTTTTTCCTCCCTTTCTCCTCTTTTTTTTTTTTTTAATTTTTTTTTTTTTTTATTTTCCCTCCTCCAATTTTATTTTGCAGCCTCCAACTCCCTCCTAACACTTAAAGGAGCCGGCAGCTCGCCTTGGAGTTTCGTGGAACACAACATCACATGCAGAGGATGCGAGCCAAGATGTGATGAGCCTTGCTTTCAGCGTGGAGGGTTTTTTTGGGGGACAAAGCTATAGCAAATGGGGGTAATGGGTTCATTTTGGGGGGGGTACATGATCCACAGTGATGCTGGTGGCAGGTTTTGCCCCCAGATTGGTCTGCACGGGGTTAAAAAACCTTCTTGACCTACTTAGGACTTGGTCCTGAAGGAGGGTGAGGATGAGGATGGCAAGGATGAAGATGGCGAGGAAGGGTGGGCATGGTGGGACACAGCGTCCCACCGAGCACGCTGCAGAACCCCGGGGCTGATGTGCCCAGCTGCAGGCTCCAAGCAGAGCAGTGGGCTCCACTTCTGGGGCCTGGGGGTCCCTTCCCCACTCACAGGAGCATCTGCCCCCCCACATTTGGGGTGTCCTCCAACCAGACCCGCGGTTCCAGCCACTTCCACGGCCTTCGGTGCTCCCTGCAGACCCTGCTGCCACCCCGGAGCACGCCGAGGTGCTGGGGCTGGCAGGGTGAGCCGGGGCACCCCGGCAAGCAGGAGGGACCCCCAGGGCAATGCGGGGGGCTGCAGCCCACAGCCCCCCCAGCGCTGCCTCGCTCGCCTCTAATCCGGGTTTGGGAGTTGCTAAGCAACTGCACAAGTCGCCCGTGGGCTCTGCGCCGATGCTGCTCCAGCCAGCCCCCAAAACACAGCCTGGCCCCCCCAAGGTGGGCACCTGCACCCCCCGGCCCACCCGCGCCGTCAGGCCCCACTGGCTCTCCCTGGCCAAGTTTGCTCGCAGGGGTCATCCTGCTTGGGGGCCTGGTGGCACTGACCTTCCTCTCTGCCGCCATCATCATCATCATCATCCCCATTAACGTCCCTGTCCCACTGACATCACTGCCTCTGGCACTGGAATGGGCACTGTCCCCACTGCTGCCACCAGCCCTGACCTCATCCCTGACCTCATCCCCATCACCTCCACCACCTTCTCCATCCCTACCATCATCCCTGTCCCCATCCCTCTCATGATCCCCATCCCACTTGTTGTCCCCATCCTCTCCATGATGCCAATCCCTGCTCCCATTCCCAGCTTCAACCCCATCATCCCTGTCCCTCTCCCTGTCCCCATCCCCATCATCACCCTCACCCCTGGCCCTGTTCCCTGCCATATCACCACCCTTGTTCCCATTCCCATCCCACCTCCATCTCTTTCTCCAAGGCCACTCCTGCTGGGTGCAGGTGGTGGCACCCCTTTGTCCCCTGACACCCCAGGACACCCTGCTCCCCATCCCACTCCACCCCATCCCAGGCACATCCCACCACTGCCACCTCCCTCCACTGCTTCACCCACACCTGGAGGTTGAAGGGGGTCACCCCTGCCCCAGCACACGCCTGGCACCCAAATTCCCCTTGGGAAAGGCTCCCAGGCATCCCTCAAATTCCCCTGAGAGCCACTCAGCTCTCCCACTGGAGCCACTTTTCCACCATCACTTCTTTCCACCAGCACACCAGGGTGGGTGGGCGTGGGGGGTGGGAATAGCTCTGCTCCAGAAAACCCTGCTGCAGCTTCCAGGAGAAGCCTTGGCAGCTCTGCTGGGATTTTTGATGGGAAGAAATCCTTTTCCCTGGATTTTAGACCCTCCAGATCCATCACTGCCTGCTCCAATCAGAGAGGACCGGGTGTTTTGGGCGAGCTAAGTGGGAAGGGTTTTGGGGGTGATTGGTCTGAGTCAACCATCTGGGGTCGTGGATCTGAGAAGTTAGCCCCAAAATTAGGATTAGTCCCTCAATTAGCCCCCAAAATCTGCTCCATCGTGGCACCGGGTCCTGGCAGAGCCGCCGAGCGCCGCCGTCTCCCGCAGGCTGCGGCTGCGGAGGAGGGACGCGAAATGCCAGAACATTTCTAATCATTAATGGCGAGTTTTGAGCCTGTTCCAGGCTCTGCATTTTCCCTCCCTGGACCCCTTCATCTGCATGATGCTTTCTCAGGTGCTCCAGCACCTCCAAAATTTTAATTCCAAGGAAACAACTCAGATTTTGGAAGGGGAGAACGGCAAGTGCAGCTGGCGAGACCTGCTGAGAACATCCCGCCGTCGTGGTTCGAGATGGTGGCACCGAGGTGTTAAAAAAACCCTTTAAAAACAGGGGGGGGAAAAAAATCCTTAAAAGAAAAGGGAATTGGATGCTGGAACGGTGCCCTGGGCGGGCAGTGCTGCCGGCTGCCGAGGCAGGAGCCGGCAGCCGGCGAGGCGGTGCTGCAGGGGGGTCACGGCGTAGCTGGCTGGCAGCAGCCCCGGCACGGGGTCCCCGCCAGCTTTTTTTCCCCATCCCTCCTTCCTGTTTTTCCCGGGGGAGCCGCTGCCATGCCCCGTGCCGTGGGCGAGCACCACATATGGCGGTGGAAAACAGGAAAGAGGGGGTAAAAACGGGGTGAGCGTGGATGGGGGGGCTCAGTCCTCTCCAAAAATAGAGCAGCCAGCTTCGACGCAAACCCCACTTTTTTGGGGGGATTTTGAAACCACGCTGTGTAGGAAAATATGAATTTCACAGGCGGGAATAGGACTGGGGGGCCTTTGTGTGCCACCCAGAACTCCATGGAGGTATCTCAGCTTATGGAGGGGGGTAGCAGAGGAGCAATGTCACATCATTCCTTCACGCTGGGATGTTATGAAGTTTCTTCCAACCTCCAGGGATGCAGGGGCCTAAATATAGAGGCTAAAAATATCATCCCGTGCTCAGCTCAGCCCCAAACCCAGGATTTTTCGGGGAGAAATCTCAGGTGATCGACGCTAATAGCGGCGGGGACCTCGTTAATAAAATTCCTCATTAAAACAGCACCGCAGGGGCAGGATGGGAGTGGAGCACCCACCCACGGGAAAAGGGCTGGAGCCAGGGGAGGACCAAGGGGTTTTTTTTAGTTTTGGGGTTGGACAGCGGGAAATGGGGGATTTGGGGCAAGTGCTGAGGTTGCATCTCCGGAGAGGTGTTCCAGTTCATGAAGGTTACGGGGACATGCTCCTCTTTGGCTCCTCTCCACTCATTTTGGGGCGGAATCACAGTGATCCAGAGCTGTGCATGCCGCCTGCCTCCCCTGGTGCTGCCTGCTCCCCCTCTGTGTCCTTGGCCTCTTTCTGCTCCCAGAAGAAAGAAGGAAATTTAGATGATGTGGCACAGGGGTGGCAGGGACAGGGTGGAGCAGGGACACAGGGCAGCTCTTGGCACCCCAGTGGAGAGGAGGGCAGCCTACCTGGGAAGGGGGCCAGGTGAGACGGTCGTCCTCCAGCATGGCTCCCCACGCCACCGGGTCAATGCCGCTAGCTAGGGAAGGAGGAGGCTTGGTGCCACATGCAGTGGGCACCTGGTACCACGGGCGATGGGCACATGGCACAGGCACAACACCCTGGGTGATGGCACCATGGCCATTCAGGACAGGCACAAGGCCACGGGCAATGGGCACAAGGGCGGGTTTGATGCCCTGGTGGTGGGCAGACAAAGCAGGCTGGCAGGCAATGCAGCGTGGGGCAGAGGATGGCTGCTGGGCAAGGCCACTCACCCTCCCTCTGCTCCAGCAGCTTTTGGAAGTACTGCGCTGCAAAGGCCACCACGTTGGTGGGCTGCTCCCGCAGCACTTCCCGCGACAGCCCCTCCAGCAGGTTCCGGAAGCCGGCAGGCACCCTCATGCTGGTGTTGGAGGCGGCGATGGACATGGTCGCTTCTCCTGGACGCTCTGCAGCGGCACAGCCCGGGATTAACCACAGCCCGCAGTGCCACCGGGCACCGCCGGGACTCGAACCCGCGGACCGACGGCTGACGGGGCCAGAGCCGCCGCTAGGGGGAGACACGCTCCCTGCCCGCCGCGCACGCGCGCGGCCGCCTCTCTCTGCGCGCGCGCGGCCCCGGCCTGGGCGGCGTGAGCGGGCGGGGTGGGCCCTGCTCCCGTCCCCGGTGTGCCCCGGTTGTCTCCCCCGGACTGCCCCGCTTCTCTCCCCCGGAGTGCCCCGGCTCCTCCCGCAGCCCCGCAACCCTCGGCCCCGCGCTCTCGGCCTTTCCTCTCGGCCTCTCCCGTCAGAGCCGGGCCGGGCCGCGCCGTCCCCTCAGGCCGCGGTGCGGACGCGGTCGCTTGGCAACCGCCCCGTGGGCGGGGCGTGAGGAGGCCACGCCCCCGAGGGGCGGACCGGGCGGTACCGGGGGCACCGGGCGGTACCGGGGGCACCGGGCGGTACCGGGCGGTACCGGCCCATAGCGGGCAGTGCCGGGGGCACCGGGCGGTACCGGGGGCACCGGCCCATAGCGGGCAGTGCCGGGGGCACCGGGCGGTACCGGGGGGCACCGGCCCGTAGCGGGCAGTGCCGGGGGCACCGGGCGGTACCGGGCTGTGCCGGGGCTCCCGCCGCCCTCGCAGCCCTTTGCCCCCCCAGGATGGCGGCGTGGGCGCTGCTGGCGCTGCTGGCTCTGGCTCCGGCGGCGGCAGGTAACGGGCTGGGGAGGGTCCCACTTCAGGGGACCCACGGGATCCACTTCGGGGCGCTTGGCATCGCCAGAACGCTTGGCACCGCAGCAGCCCGGCTCCGATGCCCCGGGAATCCTCCGAGGCCTCCCAAGCCTTGGTGTGGTGCCCTCTGCGCACTCCGAGCCTCGTCTGTGCACTGGCACTGCCCCAGCCCCGCTCTTGGGGTGCCCCTCTTGGCCCCTCCTGTAAATCCAGCCCCACTCTGCCACCCCTTGAGCCCCCAGACCCTCTTTGATGATGTTGGCACTAGTCTGAGCCCCACTTTGGGGCCCTTGGCATCCCCTTTAGCCCAGTTTCGATGCCCTTGTTACCCCCCACCCGTCTTTCACACTCTTTGCACCCCAAGCTCTGCTTCTGTGCCCTCTGCACTCGCAGAGCCCCAGTTTGACACCCTCTGCACACCCTGAGTCCCACTTTGACAAGCGTGGCATCCCCCAAACGCCACTTCAATGCCCTTTGCATGCTTTGAGTCCCACTTTGGTGCCCTTGCCCCCCAGCGCCCCTGGCCCAGCTCTGCTGCCGTGGGACGAGGCTTTACGTAAGGTGGGAGCCGCATGCGGCTCCTCGGTGGTGTCTCGTGGGCTCTCCTCCCTTCCCTCCTCCCTGCTTCTTCCCTTCCCTCCTCCCAGATGCTTTTTATAGCTTCCACTCTTCCCTGGCGTCTCAGTTTTCGGTTTTTTTTTTTTTTCTCCTCCGACTTGTTTTTTATATAACTCCGGAGCCTTGTGGCAGGAGGCAGCGGGACCAGCCATGCAGCTGACTCCTGAGGGGCCAAGAACATTGTTCCTTCCTCAAACCCAGCCCAGGATGAGCTGCAGAGGAGATGAGGCTCCATGAGCTCTCATTTGGTCACTGAGGTTCTCTGCCCAGGTCACCCCTCACATGTTTTTCTGACCCACTTTTCAAATATGATTTTCTTTCACTCTGCAAAAATGGGGCTTTGGGGGATGCCAGGGCTGGGCCTTCTCCTTCCATCCCCACTGAAGGTGCCTTTGCTGATGCTGCACGCCCAATGTTTTCCATCCCACCCCTTGACAAACCTTTTTCCAAGGGAAAAATACATCAGAACATTAATTAGCAAGGCTGGGCTGGGAGAGACACTCCCATGCTGTTATTAGAGGAATTTTTACCAAAATCTGTATCCAAATCCATGTAATACAAGATGTAACATGCTCCCTGTACTTTAGGAGGTGAATTCCTTCTTGTGGAACTTAAATTCTGCCCCTTCCTCAGCCCTGTGGTGATTTTAGCCACCTTAAAGCTAACCAGGAATCTGTAAATTAGGTGGGATCTCAAATAATCTGTATTTAAGAGGGGGTCAGAGGCCATGCTGAGGGTGTTTTTCTCTCGGAGCTGATGTTTGCACTGTCTGCTGATTCCAGGGGGAATGCTCAGCTTTGCCTCCTACTATGGTGACCACATGGTGCTGCAGCAGAAGCCCTCGGGGGCTGTGGTGTGGGGCCACGGGGAGCTGGGGGCCGTGGTCACCCTGACTCTCTCAGGTGCCAGCGGCCTCGTCATGGAGAAAACAGCACCGGTCAAAGGTCAGTCCCAGACTTTCACTAGAAACTGATGGTTTTGGTGGCCAGAAACTTGTCTGAGCCCAAATCAGAGCTGGTGGTTGTGGGTGAGACGGGGTTTGGCACGCCCCTGTTTGTCACAGTGCTGCTCTGGGGCTGCACAGGTGCTGGTGGCATCTCCAGCTCCTGCTTTTCCCTCTCAGGAGCCCCGGGTGGGCTCAGCCATTCCCCTCCCCAGCAGTGGCAGCCTTTGCTCACTTTGGTTGCCAGCAGTGGCTCCCGTGGGTGCCCAGTGGGAGCAGAGCTGCCGCTGGCGTGGGTGGCACCGCACGGGCTGGAGCCAATGAGGCCGTGCAGGGCACAGGGGGAATTCAGCTTCTCTCCCTGTCTAAACCAGGTCTGAGCAACCTCCAGAGGTTCTTTTTCAATCTGTGCCCCCTTGGAGGATCCTGTGGGATCTCTAAGCCCCAAAGGCTGTTGTCTGTGCAAGCAGAGCCTTCCTGGAGCTGGGAGGGCTCAGGAGCACCTCAAATCCCAGCTACATCCCTGCCTGAAGAGTTGGGAGGGAGCTCATCACCTTTGGAGGGTAAAAGTGCTGCCCAAGGGCATCTCCATAAGATGAAGAGCCTGGAGGTGTCTTGTGGGAGAGCAGCAATCCTGGAGATCTGCAGGATCCAGCCAGAAAATCCACGCTAAGCTCCAGCAGAATATCTTTACGCTTCGATTTGGCGCCTCTAAAATTAGCTGGAGACATCTCAGTGTCACACACACCAAGCTGCTCCTGTAATCCCAGTTCCTCCCAGCAGCTTCTGCTCTGACACACATTTGTTTTCCAGGTTTTCTTTTTTAACCCCTAAATTCCTGCAGAAGAAAGGTCCCTCTAATGTCAGAGGGCTTCTGAAATCCATTTCCCCAACCTGTCTCTGTGGTAGAGAAGCTTTTCCCTGTTATCTGTCCTTCCCCACTGGTTGATGGCTGCTCATCCAACATCCTGGTGAAGGGCTTGAGGCCTTCATAAGGGTGGTGGAAGATAAGCACCATGCTCTTCCTCCAGGACCTTCTGGGACTTGGACAGCTGTCCTGGACCCAATGGATCGGGGCGGTCCCTATGCACTGACAGCCGAGCAGGGCGTGGAGAACGTGACACTGCGGGACATCTACTTTGGAGATGTGTGGCTTTGCAGCGGGCAGAGCAACATGGCAATGACAGTCCTGCAGGTAAGGCCCCACAGCACAGATCAGGAGCCGATAGGAATCAGCCAGGGAAGCACCTTGCATGCTCCTGGCCCTTCCTCAGGTGGCCAATGCCAGCCAGGAGCTCGCTGCTGCTGCTCACTATCCCTACGTCCGTATCTTTGCTGCGGCGCCCGCCCGCTCCAGCGTGGAGCTGGAGGACCTGGAGCAGGTTGATTTGCCATGGTCCATTCCAACAGCTGGTGAGTGCAATGTGCCTCCAAAAGAGAGCTTGGAAATGGGTTTTTTCCCACTGCTTCCCTTTGCAGCCTGCTGTTTCTTGAGCAGAAAACCTGGGCCATGGGAATTTCACCTACTTCTCGGCCGTGTGCTGGCTGCTGGGGCGCTCCCTGTATGAGGCTCTGGGGTCCCCCATCGGGCTGGTGGAGGTGGCCTGGGGAGGGACCCCCATCGAGGCCTGGTCCTCCCGCCGGGTTCTGCAGGCATGTGGGCTCCCAGAGGACACGGGGAGGTGAGAGAAGGTGCTGTGGAAACACCTCCTGCCCTGTACCACGCTGCTTTTGGGGAGTATCCTCATCCCTTCCCACCCCACCTCCTCTCCAGGAGCCTCACAGCCCCCTCTATGCATCATTATACCCCCTCCCATGCCAAGAGCAAAAGGCACATCTGGGTGGGTAAAGGGAAAAGAGAGGGACCCCAGATCTCCCTTTGCTGTGGTGCTTGCTTTAACCTAAAGGCTCTCTTGTGCTTTGTACCACCCTTAAATCTAGTTTTGTCTTCCAGCACCTCCCCACATCAGCATCTCTCTGGCCCACAAACGCCCTCCGTGCTCTGGAACGCCATGATCCACCCGCTGCTCAGCATGACCCTACGGGGTGTCGCTTGGTACCAGGGTGAGCCCCCATTTCTGTCCCCTGGGGTAAAACAGTCCTCACTGTGCCACTGAGCTCTCACCAGCCCTTCTTTCTGGGGGACAGGTGAGGCCAATACCTTGCTGAACACAGACCAGTACAACTGCACCTTCCCTGCACTCATTGCCGACTGGCGCTGGGCATTCCACACCGGATCAGCCGGACAGACGGAGCCACTTCTCCCCTTTGGCTTTGTGCAGGTGTCGGGGGGTGACAGGGGTCACATCCCCCGTTGTCCTTGGGGGAGGCCAGGGAGAGCATGCTCTAAACACATACACATCCTGCCAAGTGCTGAAAATCCCAGGCAGGGAGCACAGTGGCCAGTTTGGGATCTGAGGCACTCCCCCATTTCCCTCGTGCCCCTCAGCTCTCCACCTACCGCCATCAGAGTGCAGACGACAGCTTCGCCCGGCTCCGCTGGCACCAAACAGCCAACCTGGGGGTGGTTCCCAACGCCAGGATGCCCAGAACGTTCATGGCTGTAGCCATGGATCTGGGCGATGAGCACTCGCCCTATGGCAGGTGAGTCCTGGGCTGGGGTGAGGGTGTGGGGATGGAGTTTTTGGCTTCCAGCTCCATCTTCCTGCTCTTCCTGGGCAGTATCCACCCTCGGGACAAGCAGAATGTGGCTCACCGACTGCTGCTGGGTGCCATGGCTGTGGCCTATGGGGACAAGGGCCTCGTGTTCCAGGGACCATATCCCACCCGGGCTGTCCTGGAGGTGACCACTGGGCTGCTGAATGTCACCTACAGCCAGAAGCTCATCTACCGTCAGAGGGATGCGCAGGCGTTTGAGGTGAGGAGTGGGATATCCTCTCCAAAGAGCTGCAAAAGGAAGGCAGCACTGAAGGGAGTTTCTCCCCTCTCCAGGTGTGCTGTTCCAGCCAGGCGTCCCCGTGCCAGTGGCTGCTGGCACCAGTGGTGGCAGTGGGGTCCCGCACGGTGACGCTGGCCCTGGGTGGCTGCAGCACACTGCTGCTGGGCCTGCGCTATGCCTGGGCTGAGTGGCCCTGTGAGTACCAGGCCTGCCCCCTCTACAACTCCCAGGGGCTGCCTGCACCCCCCTTCCTGCTGGACACCCTCCCTGCAGGGAACACTGACGGAGGGAGGGAGCTGCTGCTCCTCCCCAGCTCCAGGTACCCCCTAAATTAGGGAGATGAGGGAGCTCAGACCTCTGGCAAAACACTCATGGCTCCTGGCACTGTCCCTTCCCAAGCCAGGGAATCAGAGACTTCATTACTACCTTATTAATTAAACAAGTTTTCAGCTCCTCTGAGGACTCAAGCCAAGGCTACAGGGTGGGGGGAAGGGGGAAAGCCAATTTGCAATTAAATATATGAAAAATTATGTAAGGAGAAGCAGCAGGACACAACAATGAGAGCTGAACCCCTCACTGCTGCTCCCTTGCCTATGGAGCTGGTCCTGGCCCCCCAGACACCCCATTTCTCCAGGCACAGACCACTCATCCCCAGGGTAGGATGCTCACAGGATCCAGGAATCAGCTTCCAGCTGCAGGGTGGAGAGGGGGAGAGAGGAGCTCTGCCAAAAAACCACATCCAAATACTAAGGCTGGGCTAGGACAGGGAGCTGTGGAGGGTTCCCTCTCTTAATAAAAGTTAATAAACCAACTCATTTTATTCCTGGATATTTTTTTTCCTTCAGATGAGCATTTCTAATCCTCCATGCCCCACCTCTTACCAAAAGAACAGGGAAATTCCTGTGGCAGAGGCACAGCATGGCACCCAGCACTTAGAATAAGAGACCAAGAGGTTCTGCACAAAACACAGATTGTTTAACCCTTTTTTGCTGGACAAATGTACACAAGAAGGGAAGGGCCAGGTGCAGGAAGCACAGGTGGGCTCAGCCCAGCTGCTGCAGTAGAGCTCTGTCAGAAAAGTGGATCCTGGGATCACAGGATCCCTGCCTGCTGCCTCCTCTGGGTCAGGCAGAGCCGAGTGAGTCCCGTGAGGCTTTTCCCGTCGTTTCCACTCCAGGCTTTGGTTCTAGACAAGGAGAGAAGAGCAGGTAGTTAATTAGCTGGACGAGGATCTGGGCTTTTTCCAGCACCAAGTAACTGGCCCAGGAGCCAGCTGTGCTGGCCCTGGGTTGCCATAGTAACAAGGATGCAGAATCCAGCTCAGTCTGGATTTTTTTATACCATAATTCAGACTGTGTTCAGGGCCAGGAGTGAAGCCCAGGCCTCTCAGCTCCTACCTGTGGGGCTGGGCTGTCTCACACAGCCTGCAAACCACTTGCCATGGGCACCAGGGGTCCCTGTGAGACCCCAGAGGAGACATCCAGCTCCCCAAAACCCAAAGCACGTGGGTGAGGGAGCAGTACAGGACTTTGGAATGTGGTTTTATCTTGGAACCCATCTCCACACACAGCCCCACTGTGCCCACCAGTGCCATATGAATGGGAGAAGGGGGCGGGCATGGCATCCTTGGCATCAGCCCCCCAGGATTTAAAACTCTCAACTCCACTCCCAGCAGGATGAGTTGCCAAAAACAGGGACCCTCCCAGTCCTGCAGTTTGCCCAGAGCTCGGATTTAAGCAGCAATCTCTTGGCTTGCTGTTCCTATAGCAACCCCTGCCCACACCTTGGATCGCAGTAGCATCACACTGTGGATGCCAGAACCCCTTCCAGGATTTGTCAGCCCTCGCAGTGACCCCCAGCTATGCCCCAAACACCCTAAGGTCTTGGCAAAGGATTTAGGGTGGTCCAACCACATTTCAAGGGTGGGATCTTGTGGTGTGGGAGCCAAGAGCAAAGAAGTTGTGTCTACCCAAAAAGCCTACCTAGGGCTGCACCGTTGGAGAGGGCTGTACTGCCTTCGGTGCAAGCTTGGTGTTTGGGTTTGGTGGTCTCCAGCCCAGCCAGCAGTGTCATGAAGTCGATGACAGTATCAATGTCCTCCTTGTTGGCAGTGGCTTCCCTCAGGGCGCTGACGGCGTTGAGGCGGCTGAAGGAGGTCAGCTCGGAGATGTTGGCACGGAGGAAGAGAAGGATGACGTTGAGGTCGTTGAGGGGGCAGGTGAGCATCCTGCGGCTGAGCAGGTCGAAGGCAGGCAGCATCTCATAGACAGAGAGCAGCCCCTTGTCCCACTGGCAGAGCTGCAGGGCATTGTAGATGACAACAGGGATGAGGAGGACATAGACACTGCCAACTGAGAGGCTGATGAGCTGGAACACGGAGAAGAAGACCAGCTTGCAAGGGATGAGCGAGGGGATGTGTGGCTCTGCCTGCAGCAACCCCGTCTTGATGGAGCAGCTGAACTCATCCTGGAAGAAGATGTTCAGGTGGAGAAAGACCAGGTAGAGGCAGGTAGCAGCCAAGAACAGGAGCAGCAGCACGTTCCTCAGGATGTAGATGAACACCAGGGCGTGGGCGTGCTGCTTGCAGGTCAGGTACCTCTCCAGCAACGGGAACTCAAAATACCTCTCCCGGCGGGCCCTGGGGGTGAGGGACACAGGGGGAGTGAGAGCCACCCCCCATTTCACCCAGGCCCATCCTGGGTGCAACCACAACACCTGTGGAGGGACTCCAAGGGCCACAGTGACCCGGCCTCACCTCTCGTACTCCTCCCAGAACTGCTCTGGCTCAGCACTGGCCTGCTGCACCTTCTTCATGTGCTGCACCAGGCGCACGGAGCGGTTGTAGGATTTATCCAGCTCGTCGATGATGAAGAGGAGGTCGCAGTGCAGGGCGGGGGCGGCAGCGTAACGCCACAGCAGGTAGGGCAGGTACATCAGCACCGCCACCACCAGCAGCGAGTAGGGGAAGACCTGGGCAAAGAACACGAACGGTCGTTGAGGATGTGGAGTCGCTCTTGCTGTGGACGTCCAGATGGGATGCAGGGGCACCCAGACGTGACTTTGACCCTACCTTGAGAGCCCAGAGGGACTTGGTGATGGCACGTCCCTCAGCGTCGAAGCCGTGGTGGATGAGGGAGTCCCAGCAAGCCGTGTCGGTGTAGGCAGACTGCTTCCCCGTGAAGTTGGTGGGAGAGAAGCAGCTGATCTGGGAGCCTGGGGTGAGGAGGAGGAGAGTAAACCTCAGCCATGGAGGGTGGAGGAACACTCCAAAGCCACGAGCGAATGCCTTACAGGAGGGTAATTACATCTCAGGCATTGCTTTGACTCAAAAAAAGCCTTTTCATGGTCATTTTGGAGCTGCTGTGTTTCTAGCCAGGACTTTTCCATCCCTTCCCAAACACAAAACCTTTGTGTGTAGCGGTGTGTACACAGTGTCGGGAATTACAGACTAACCAGCCAAAAACTGGAGTAAAACCAAATCCTCAGGGAGAGCAGTTAGATGTTGGCCGAGGCCAGATTTAGCCTGAGGTCACAATGCATCTCTCCATGCTGCTGGTACCCTCCTGCTCCTCCTCCTTGGAAACAAGCCCATGGCACCCAGAGGTGCTGTGCACAAGCAGCTGAGGCTGGGCATTGACTCAGTGCTGCTCCTGGGGTTAGCACAGCTGTTCCCACACTCTCCCAGTGAATTATGATCCATTAAAAACAATCAATAAACACCCATGAGGCAGAACAGCTCCTAAAACTGGACTTCCAGCTGTTCCACTTTGGATCATGACCCCATCAAGAATACAAGGGGTTTGCCCAAACCAAACCACCACTGGTGATTGCCCACGAGCTGAAGAACACAATGGAAAAGCTGCAACTCACCAGCAGAGAACTCCCGGGCGAAGGCCAGCGAGACGAGGAAGAGGGGCAGCCCCACGGTGACAAACTTCAGCAGGCGGTCGCTCGGCAGCTCCAGCCGCAAGCCCTTGGCCCGGGAGCTGCTGGGATCCGGGAGCAGGGCATCAGAGAGCATGTACTCAGCCGCCGTGTGCGACAGGGACATGGTGAAGGGAGGAAGAGACGCTGATGAGGCTGCCTGAGGTGTGACTGGCTCAAGGAGCGACTCTGCCGGGCTGAGGAGCCCCTGCCGAGGTTCTGCAGAGCGCTGTGTCCGGCAGCTGTGAACGACAGCTCAGGCAGGGCGTTAAATCACCTCGTAATTACAGGGGAAGCCTTTTCACGAACAGAAATAGAAAAAGCCACCCCAGCAGCCACAGCAGCGAGTGGGGAAGGCAGCGGGCTGGGAAAGCAGCTTTCTTCCCTGACAGTGTTCCTGCAGGGCAGCGTTCCTGCCCGGCCACAGCCGCTCCTGGCTCCCCGTGGTTTTATGTCCCTCTCTCATCAGCCAACAGATTTCTGGCGCTGTGGCCCGAGGGCATGGGGGTCCCCAGCTATTTTCAGCAAGGAGCCAGGAGACGGGGCCCTCCCACAGCAAGAAGCCCCAGCTGGATACACAGTGGTCCTGTGGGGCATAAAAACACCTTACCAGCACCCAAACCAGCCAGAGGGGCCAGAGAACATCCTGCTGCCCAGCCCCAGGGTCCTCAGACAGGTCAGGAGACACCAAATGAGGTAATTTTGAGGCAGAACATCTGCTGCCATTACCCAGATCACCAATCCTTTCTCTTGCACCCCTCTCAGGGCACAGGGGGAAGAATCTGGCTCTAAGGAAAGCTCCCAAGGGCAGGGCACCCCAACAAGGGGTTCTAAAAATACGGAATAGGTAACTGAAGGAGCAGTTACAGAAGTTTCCCAGCAGTACAGTGCTGAGAAACCCACACCAATGCTGCTGGCAGCACAGAGCACGGGCAGTCTCAGAGCTGCTCAGCCCAGCCAAGCCAAGGAACTCCCTGTGCAGCCTCTCAGCACAGCAAAAAAATAGCAGAGCTACTGCCAAATTGCACTTTCAATGGATTTTCCAATGAAGGACTCTCCAAATCTGAGCTAAACAACTCTGGAGAGACAAGTGACAGTTCCAAACCTGGGAGGGGCTGCAACCAGGTCTGCTCAAACCTACACAGGGACTGAGTCCCACCCGGCCAGAGCACAGACACACACCACCTTCCCTCGAGGGAACTGGAGCTTTTATTGCCCAGAGACAAGTTCAAAACACAAATCAGGCGAAGCCCAAGTTCCACCCAGCCTTGTTCGTCTCAGCTAGAGGCTCCTCAGTGTGTCCAGTGCTTTCCTGGGCCAGAAGCACACGTAGGCACCCACTCTAAATCCAGCAGCACAGAGACTGCAGGCTTCACCCCACCACCAGCTCCAAGGTGGGCACAGCTGCTGCCCGTGCTGGAGATGTGGAGATACATGGCACCATTCCACTCCTGCCTCGTCAGTCCTTAGGGATGTCCAGCTCCAGCTTCCTCAGGGTTTTTTGGAAGAAGAGGGGCAGCTTGCAGACAAAGTCTAAGGGCTGGCCCAGGGGCAGGCAGAGGCGGTGGGCGTGCAGGTGCAGGGGCAGGTGCCGAGCCTTGCTCTGCTCCAGCTTCAGCCTCCTCAGGGTGAGCTCGGGAAGCTTCTGCAGCAAGGACAGAAAATGTTCCCTTCAAAACTGCAGCTTTCCAGCTGGGACTCGAAATCCCCAGCCCACGAGCAGCTGGGGGACACAAGGGGCTCCAGGTGCTTCCCAGTGCAAGACCTGCCTTACCTGGGGCGCCAGTTTGCTCCAGTGCGAGTATTTGTGATCCCCCAGGATGGGGCATCCCAAGCCATAGGCCAGGTGAACCCGGATCTGGTGCTTCACCCCTGAGGTGAAAAGGGGAAGAGAAAGCTGACATCCAGCTGGGCCAGGCCTCACCCTCAGTGCTGGACAAAGCCATGCTGAAATCACTGGCAGCCAGCAAACAGCTCGGCAGCGAAGCATCGCCCCAGCAGGGCTCATTCCCAGAGCACTGTCCCAAAAACAATTCCAGCCATGTCTAACGACAAGCTCCCCTGCGCAGAGAGCACACCCAGCCCCGGGCAGGCCGCACTCACCGGTGACGGGCTGGAGCTGCAGCAGGGAGCAGGCAGAGGCGGCGGCCAGCCGGCGGTACCGCGTCACCGCGCGCTCGGCGCGCCGCTCCCCGCGGGCCTTCACCACCTTCCCGTCCTCGGGACGCACGCGGTACTTGGGGGCCAGAGTCATCTGAGGGTGTGACATGATATTTTAGTGAAAAATCCTCTGCTAGGATTTTTCCTGTCCTGAGGAGCTGAGAGCCTCAGGAAAGAAATGTAAACAATAACTGTGTGCTGCTGTGGAGTGCCACAGGTGAATCTGTCATTGGTCCATGTGGATTGTTTTCAATTAGTGCCCAATCACAGCCACCTGGGCCAAGGCTGTGAGCAGGCACAGGATTTTGTTATGCATTCTATTCCTATTCTATTCTTGTCTTTGTAGCCTTCTGATCTTCTTCTCTCTGTTCTTTTAGTTTAATGTAGTATTTTAATATACTATATAACATAATAAATCAGCCTTCTGATGAAAATGGAGTCAAGCCTCGTGCCCTCACACAAGGGGTTGCCAAGACAAGAGTTGGGGGAGACACGAGGGGATGCTGGGGCTGCCTGGCCAGAATGGCAGCCAGGGAACACAGGACTCACCTTGTAGTGGGACTGGTGGCTCTGCACCTCCTTTTCCACAATGGGGATCTCCACAACGCCCTCAACAGGGTCGGGGTCCCCCAGGACAATTGCCCTGGAAAGAGAAAGCAGAGGTCTGCGGGGTGCTGCTCTCACAGGACAGGAACCCTCCCCTCAGCCCCTCTCCCACGACCCAGTTCTGAAGGTGCTGAAGGGACAAGATAAGCAACACCCTCTACTTCCATAAAACCCCAACCCCAGGGTCCCCTCACCCTTTTTTAAAGGCCTTTCACAGCCCCATCTTCACTCAAGCCTTTCCTACCAGTAGATCTTCTCCACCTGACGGGTTTTGAAGAGCAGACGGATCTTCTCTGCTGCCTCCTTGCTCCGTGCCAGCACCATCACACCCGTGGTCTCCTTGTCCAGCCGGTGGCAGAGGTGCAGGGGCTCAGCTTTCATGTTCTCCAGCATCTTGGCCAAAATGGGCAGCACGTCAGCGATGCAGTTCTTGATGCCAGGGCCGCCTGTGTGACCCAGCAGCAAGGAGTCTCACCTCTCATACTCCCCATGCACCCTAAATCACCCCAAAATGCAAGGGAAGGCCGAGATCTGACAGTGGCCAAGCCCCTGGAACCTCCCTGGGAAGGGAAACCCCACCACAGGAAGGGCAGAGACAGAGGATCCCGTAAGCATCATGGACCCATTCCATTCCCCACTCGCCCTCACCATGCACAGGGAGCCCGTAGGGTTTGTCTATCACCACAATCTCCTCATTCTGGTACAGAGTTCTCTGCTTAAGGATCTTGGCCAGGACGTTGGGGTGAACCTGCTGCAGCTGCTGGCTCATTGCAGCGAGCTCCCGGAGCCATCGCTGCGTCGGGTCCTTGGGGATCTGAGGAGAGAAGGAGACGCCAGTGGTGGGGTTTAAACAGCTCTTGGCTCTCACACAAACCTGCACTGGCACCTGCAGCAACGTGCTCGCCTTCCCTGTGCTCCTGCTCCATGGCTGAGGGACAGCCTGGAACCCAGAGGGAGCAGGACAAGCTCAGTCAGTGGCCCTGGGGAATCTCATGAGGTTCAACAAGGTCAAGGGCAGGTGCTGCTCCTGGGTCAGAGCAGCCCCCAGGATCAGTGCAGGCTGGGGAGGAAGGGCTGGAGAGCAGCTCTGGGAGAAGCACTTGGGGTGCAGGGGGGGAGAGCTGGACAGGCCCTGGCCCAGAGCCCCCCTGTGCTGGGCTGATCCCCAGCGTGGGCAGCAGGGCAGGGGGGACTCTGCCCCTCTGCCCCCAGGTGAGACCCCACCTGCAGAGCTGCCTCCAGCTCGGGGGCCAGCACAGGGAGGAGCTGGAGCTGCTGGAGCCAGGCCAGAGAGGCCACGGAGATGCTCCAGGGCTGGAGCCAGGCTGGGAGAGGGGTGTTTATCTGGAGAAGGCTCTGGAAGGAGCTTAGAGCCCTTTCCAGTGCCTAAGGGGGCTCCAGGAAAGCTAGAGAGGGACTTTGAACAAGGGCCTGGAGTGATAGGATAAGAGGGAATAGCTTCACACCGAGAAAACACGGAATTAGAGGGGATACTGGGAAGAAATTTTCCCTGTGAGGGTGGTGAGGCCCTGACACAGGTTGCACTGCCCCATCTCTGGGAGTGCCCAAGGCCAGGTTTGGAAGGGGCGTGGAGCACCCTGGTGTAGGGGAACCATCCCCTGGCAGTGCAGCTGGATGGTTTTTCTCCCATCCCAGCCGATCCCTCACCCGCTCGCCCCGCTCGCTGTGCACGCCGGGAGTTGTAGTCCGGAGACACCGGGCCCAGCGGCCCGCACTCCGCTCACCTCTCGCTGTTGCTCCTCGCTCTTCCGCAGCCGCTCCGCCAGCTCCTCCGCCCGCAGAGCCGCCGGCGCCCGTCCGCTCCCGCAGACGCCCCGCACCGCCCGGGCCAGCCCCGCGCCACTCCGCCAACAGCGCCTGGCCGCGCCGCCGCCCGCCGCCATCTTCTGCCTCCTTCTCCGCGTCCCTCTGCCGGCCAATGGCGGCGCCGCGGGTGCGGCACCGCGGAGCGCCTGTCCAATGGGAAGGTGCCGCTCGCTGAGCGACAGCCGCGCTGGCCAATGGCGGCGCGCGGGGGTGTTTAAACCGCGGCGGCGGTTGCGGGTCACAACGGAGCAGCGGGAGCGGCGCGGCCGGGCCGGAGGTACCGGGAGCGAGAGGGGTGGGGGGTCCCAGTCCGGCCTCGGCCTTCCCCTCAGCGCCGAGCCCCCTCCCACTGCCCCCCAGCCAGGACACAACACCGTTTCGCTGGTTTTTCTTGAGATTTATAAAAAATAGCACTAGAAAAGCACTTTTTTTTTTTTCAACTACAGTAGTTTAAAAAAAGGGTGAAGGGTCTACTGTCCCCACGCCGAGGTGCCCCGTCACTCGGTGTCCGTACAGATCCTCTTGGGCTGCTGCTCGGGGGCCCCGGTGCTGCCCCGCTTGCCCTCGGGGGGCTCCCCCGGCAGCCCGGGGCCCTGGGGCGGCTCGATGCGGCCCCTCCGCACGAAGTGCTCGATCCGCGCCTCCAGCCCCTCGCACCTGGGCCGGGCCAGCAGCGGCTTGTAGGTGCGGGCCTGGACCCCTTCCACGAAGCCGCTGATCTGGCTGTGGAGTGGGGGCTGCAGCTCACCCCAGGGCACCAGGCTGCTCCCTGGACCTGTGGCATCATGGAAAAACAACATTTAATTATCCCGTTCTTTCTCTCTTTCTCTTGTTTTTTCTTTTCTTTTTTTTTTTAAGCAGTTAATCCTCTGTAATTCACACAATCCCATAATGCTGGTGTTGGAATGGACCTTAAAGCTTATCTGGTTCCACCCCCTCCCATGGGCAGGGACACCTTCCACTATCCCAGGTTGCTCCAAGCCCTGTCCAGCCTGACTTTCAACACTGCCAGGGATCCAGGGGCAGCCACAGCTTCTCTGGGCAACCTGTGCCAGGGCCTGCCCACCCTCCCAGGGAAGAATTTCTTCCCAATATCCTGTCTAACCCTGCTGTCTGTCAGCATGCATTCCAAGTTATTCCCCCCAGAGCCTCTCTACCTTTTCTGGTGGCCACGGGAGCAGCATCCAGCCCTGCCAGCATGTCCCGGAGCACGTGGGTTTTGATGGCATGGCTGGCCCAGAGCTGCTGCAAGTGTGTCACGTTGAAGCCCTGCACCTCTGGGTCGTAGAGCCACTGCAGGTCTGGGAACTCGCAGTCATACAGGACCAGAGGGAACTCAACCGCCATGCTGTGGACAAGGACAAGAGGTGGGACCAGAGAAAGGGTCAAGAACAATGGATCTGCCAAAAGCAGTCCTAACCTTCACAGAACTTTCTTTCTGAGTAAAAAGTGCCTTAATTTTCACCAAATACCAAGGACTACAGCTATCAAAACTTTGCTCAAGAGCAAGAAAACAGAGATCCTTGTGGATACATTCCAGTGAGGCCACTGGCAGTCTGTTTCCATGCATGAGACTGCTTCGTGTGCTGGCATGGTTTAAACTCCAGGCAAAGCTATTGCCCTGAAGAGCAGCCCACTGGGTTTCCCACACCAATCCCTACCTGTACTGTGGTTTCCGTGGGTTCTTCTCCACGTTCAGCAGCTCATCAATGACATCTGGGCTCTCCATGCCCTGGCCAATGAGGAAGAGCACGGCCATCATGCAGCGGACTTGGTGGTACAGGAATGCCTGTCCTGTCACCTCGAACTGGCACAGCTGGAAGGGATCCCGCGGCCTGGCTTCTCCTCCCCTGCCCACCCAGGTCACCCTGGCGCTGAGGATCGTCCTCTGGAAGTTGAGCACCCCGTTGGCCACGTCCATCTTGCAGAGGTTGCGGAAGTCATGGGTGCCCACGTAGCGCTGGGCCGCGGCGTCCATGAGCGCCACGTCCAGCTGGGCGCAGGGGAAGAAGTAGCGGTACGTGCGGCTCAGGCAGCTGAAGCGCGCACTGAACTCTGCCCCCACGGGGGCCCAGGCCAGCACCCGGATGTCGGGCGGCAGCACCCTGTTGAGGATGTGGGTGTAGCGGAGCTCCTCCTGCTGCCCCTCGCCCTCGTGGCCGTTGAGCTGCTGTCCATCTGGCAGGCTGGAGCGCAGATCCAGGGAGATCACCTGCAGAAACGAGGAAAGACAGGATTAGAGCGCAGATGGATGGGCGCAGCGGCCTGTGGAGCCAAGTCTTCCCACACCTCTGGGAAATAAATCCAGGATCTCCTACAGATGAAGGTGGCTTCAGTCAGGCAATCCTACCATGGCAGAGCTGCGAGTGCCTCTGAGGACCCGAGCAGATGCCATGGATTCCATTAATAAAACAGGGAAAGTTGCAGGCTGCCTACGTAGCACAGTCTCGGAACAGCTTCATCTTCAGTCACGGGGTTATAATGTGCTTTTTTTTTTCTCAAGCTGGAGGTGATGACTTGAAGGCAGTAACAGCCTGGCTGGCCGGGAAGCCTGGTGTGGGAACAAGTTCATTCCCACCGTGGGTGCCGTGTGCTGAAGTGGTGCAAGAGAAGGCACCAAATGCCCTGATTTCATGTGGCTCATCCTGTGAAGGAGAGCAGAGCAGCCCTTTGAAGTTAAACCTAGACCAGCTTTGCTTTCTGTGCTGGGAGGGAGGAAAGGAGAACCAGCCCTATGGTGAAGCCACCAAGGTTGCTCTCTCCCCAGTGTCTCAGCCAGCCTGATGGCTCCATGCCCACCAAGCAGGCCAGCTTGCTTCCCTCCCTCCAGCTCCCACTCCCACGCTCCCTTCCGCTGGCTGCAGCTCCCCTCAGACCCTTCTGTGCAGGAATTCAGCTGCCTGATGCTGCAGGAAGTGAGCCGGTTCCTGGAGATT